>NC_091472.1:151303218-151606248 GCF_036971445.1 Narcine bancroftii | reverse complement strand
TATGGGGAATCAGAGGTGGGGAATCAGGGGCGGGGAATCAGTGGCAGGGAATCAGAGGCCGGGAATAAAAGGCGGGGAATCAGAGCTGGGGAATCAGAGGCGGGGAATCAGAGTTGGGGAATCAGAGGAGGGGAATCAGATATGGGGAAACAGAGGCCGGGAATCAGAGGCAGGGAAACAGAGGCGGGGAATCAGATATGGGGAATCAGAGGTGGGGAATTTGAGGTTGCGAATCAGAGGCGGGGAATCAGAGGCGGGGAATCAGAGGCAGGGAATCGGATGTGCGGAATCAGAGATGGGGAATCAGAGGTGGGGATTCAGAGGCGGTGAATCAGAAAAGGGGAATCAGAGGCTGGGAATCAGAGGCAGGGAATCAGACGCACGGAATCAGAGGCGGGGAATCATAGCTGGCGAATTAGTGGAGGGGAATCAGAGTTGGGGAATCAGAGGCGGGGAATCAGATATGGGGAAACAGAGGCGGGGAATCAGAGGCGGGGAAACAGAGGCGGGGAATCAGATATGGGGAATCAGAGGTGGGGAATCAGAGGCAGGGAATCAGATGTGCGGAATCAGAGATGGGGAATCAGAGGCAGGGAATCAGAATCTGAAGCAGGGAATCAGAGGCCGGGAATCAGAGGCCGGAATCAGATGCTGGGAATCAGAGGCCTGGAATCAGAGGCGGGGAATCAGAGGCAGGGAATCTGATGCGGGGAATCAGAGGCGGGGAATCAGAGCTGGGGAATCAGAGGCAGGGTATTAGAGTTGGGGAATCAGAGGCGGGGAATCAGATATGGGGAAACAGAGGTGGGTAATCAGAGGCGGGGAAACAGAGGCAGGGAATCAGATATGGGGAATCAGAGGCGGGAATCAGAGGTGGGGAATCATAGGCAGGGAATTGGATGTGCGGAATCAGAGATGGGGAATCAGAGGCCGGGAATGAGAGGTGGTGAATCAGATATGGGGAATCAGAGGCGGGGAATCAGAGGCAGTGAATCAGACGCGGAGAATCAGAGGTGGGCAATCAGAGGCGGGGAATCAGATATGGGGAATCAGAGGCGGGGAATCAGAGGCGGGGAAACAGAGGCAGGGAATCAGATATGGGGAATCAGAGGTGGGGCATCAGAGGTTGTGAATCACAGATGGGGAATTAGAGGCGGGGAATCAGAGGCAGGGAATCAGACTCGGGGAATCAGAGTCGGGGATTCAGAGCTGGGGAATCAGAAGCGGGGAATCAGAGTTGGGGAATCAGAGGCGGGGAATCAGATATGGGGAATCAGAGGCAGGGAATCAGAGGCGGGGAATCAGAGGCAGGGAATCAGAGGCGGGGATTCTGAGGCGGGGAATCAGAGCTGGGGAATCAGAGGTGGGGAATCAGAGTTGGGGAATCAGAGGCAGTGAATCAGAGATGGGGAATCAGAGGCGGGGAATCAGAGGCAGGAAATCAGACACGGGGATTCAGAGGCTGGGAATCAGACGGGGGGAATCAAAGGCGGGGAATCAGAGCTGGTGAATCAGAGGCAGGGAATCAGAGTTGGGGATTCAGAGGCGGGGAATCAGATATGGGGAAACAGAGGCGGGGAATCAGAGGCGGTCAAACAGAGGCGGGGAATTAGATATGGGGAATCAGAGGTGGGGAATCAGAGGTGGTGCATCAGAGATGGGGAATCACAGGCGGGGAATCAGAGGCAGGGAATAGAACGCGGGGAATCAGAGGCAGGGAATCAGAGCTGGGGAATCAGAGGCGGGGAATCAGATATGGGAAACAGAGGCGGGGAATCAGAGGCGGGGAAACAGAGGCGGGTAATCAGACATGGGGATTCAGATGCGGGGAATCAGAGCTGGGGAATCAGAGGCGGGGAATCAGAGGCGGGGAATCAGAGGCAGGGAATCAGAGGCCGGGAATCAGATGCTGGGAATAAGAGGCCGGGAATCAGAGGTGGGGAAACAGAGGCGGGGAATCAGATATGGGGAATCAGAGGTGGGGAATCAGGGGCGGGGAATCAGTGGCAGGGAATCAGAGGTCGGGAATAAAAGGCGGGGAATCAGAGCTGGGGAATCAGAGGCGGGGAATCAGAGTTGGGGAATCAGAGGAGGGGAATCAGATATGGGGAAACAGAGGCCGGGAATCAGAGGCAGGGAAACAGAGGCGGGGAATCAGATATGGGGAATCAGAGGTGGGGAATTAGAGGTTGCGAATCAGAGGCGGGGAATCAGAGGCGGGGAATCAGAGGCAGGGAATCGGATGTGCGGAATCAGAGATGGGGAATCAGAGGTGGGGATTCAGATGTGGTGAATCAGAGAAGTGGAATCAGAGGCTGGGAATCAGAGGCAGGGAATCAGACGCAGGGAATCAGAGGCCGGGAATCATAGCTGGCGAATTAGAGGAGGGGAATCAGAGTTGGGGAATCAGAGGCGGGGAATCAGATATGGGGAAACAGAGGCGGGGAATCAGAGGCGGGGAAACAGAGGCGGGGAATCAGATATGGGGAATCAGAGGTGGGGAATCAGAGGCAGGGAATCAGATGTGCGGAATCAGAGATGGGGAATCAGAGGCAGGGAATCAGAATCAGAAGCAGGGAATCAGAGGCCGGGAATCAGAGGCCGGAATCAGATGCTGGGTATCAGAGGCCTGGAATCAGAGGCGGGGAATCAGAGGCAGGGAATCAGATGCGGGGAATCAGAGGCGGGGAATCAGAGCTGGGGAATCAGAGGCAGGGTATTAGAGTTGGGGAATCAGAGGCGGGGAATCAGATATGGGGAAACAGAGGTGGGGAATCAGAGGCGGGGAAACAGAGGCAGGGAATCAGATATGGGGAATCAGAGGCGGGGAATCAGAGTTGGGGAATCAGAGGCGGGGAATCAGATATGGGGAAATAGAAGCGGGGAATCAGATATGGGGAATCAGAGGTGTGGAATCAGAGGTTGGGAATCAGAGGCAGGGAATAAGAGGTGGGGAAACAGAGGCGGGGAATCAGATATGGGGAATCAGAGGTGGCGAATCAGAGGCGGGGAAACAGAGGCAGGTAATCAGAGGCAGGGTATTAGAGTTGGGGAATCAGAGGCGGGGAATCAGATATGGGGAATCAGAGGTGGGGAATCAGAGGCAGGGAATCAGATGTGCGGAATCAGAGATGGGGAATCAGAGGCAGGGAATCAGAATCAGAAGCGGGGAATCAGAGGCCGGGAATCAGAGGCCGGGAATCAGATGCTGGGAATAAGAGGCCGGGAATCAGAGGTGGGGAATCAGAGTCTGGGAATCAGAGATGGGGATTCAGAGGTGGGGAATGAGATATGGAGAATCAGAGGCGGGGAATCAGAGGCGGGGAAACAGAGGTGGGGAATCAGATATGGGGAAATAGAGGCGGGGAATCAGTTATGGGGAATCAGAGGTGTGGAATCAGAGGTTGGGAATCAGAGGCAGGGAATCAGAGTCGGGGAAACAGAGGCGGGTAATCAGATATGGGGAATCAGAGGTGGCGAATCAAAGGCGGTGAAACAGAGATGGGGAATCAGGGCAGGGAATCAGAGGCAGGGAATCAAACACGGGGAATCAGAGCTGGGGAATCAGAGGCGGGGAATCAGAGTTGGGAATCAGAGGCGGGGAATCAGAGGCGGGGAAACAGAGGCGGGGAATCAGATATGGGGAATCAGAGGTGGGGAATCCGAGGTTGGGAATCAGAGGCAGGGAATCAGAGGCGGGGAATCAGAGGCGGGGAATCAGAGGAAGGGAATCAGATGTGCGGAATCGGAGATGGGGAATCAGAGGCAGGGAATCAGAGGCGGGGAATCAGAGGCGGGGAATCAGAGGCCGGGAATCAGATATGGGGAAACAGAGGCGGGGAATCCGAGGCGCGGAAACAGAGGCGGGGAATCAGATATGGGGAATCAGAGGTGGGGAATCAGAGGTTGGGAATCAGAGGCAGGGAATCAGAGGCTTGGAATCAGATGCAGGGAATCAGATGCGGGGAATCAGAGGCGGGGAATCAGAGCTGGGGAATCAGAGGTGGGGAATCAGATTTGGGGAATCAGAGGCGGGGACTTAGATATTGGGAAACAGAGGCGGGGAATCAGAGGCGGGGAAACCCAGGCGGGGAATCAGATATGGGGAATCAGAGGTGGGGAATCAGAGGCAAGGAATCAGATGTGCGGAATCAGAGATGGGGAATCAGAGGCAGGGAATCAGAATCAGAAGCAGGGAATTCGAGGCCGGGAATTAGAGGCCGGAATCAGATGCTGGGAATCAGAGGCCTGGAATCAGAGGCGGGGAATCAGAGGCAGGGAATCAGATGCGGGGAATCAGAGGCGGGGAATCAGAGCTGGGGAATCAGAGGTGGGGTATTAGAGTTGGGGAATCAGAGGCGGGGAATCAGATATGGGGAAACAGAGGTGGGGAATCAGAGGCGGGGAAACAGAGGCAGGGAATCAGATATGGGGAATCAGAGGTGGGGAATCAGAGGTGGGGAATCATAGGCAGGGAATCGGATGTGCGGAATCAGAGATGGGGAATCAGAGGCTGGGAATCAGCGGTGGTGAATCAGAGATGGGGAATCAGAGGCGGGGAATCAGAGGCGGGGAATCAGACGCGGGGAATCAGAGGTGGTCAATCAGAGGCGTGGAATCAGATATGGGGAATCAGAGGCGGGGAATCAGAGGCGGGGAAACAGAGGCGGGGAATCAGATATGGGGAATCAGAGGTGGGGCATCAGAGGTTGTGAATCACAGATGGGGAATCAGAGGCGGGGAATCAGAGGCAGGGAATCAGACGCGGGGAATCAGAGGCGGGGATTCAGAGCTGGGGAATCAGAGGCGGGGAATCAGAGTTGGGGAATCAGAGGCGGGGAATCAGATATGGGGAATCAGAGGCAGGGAATCAGAGGCGGGAAAACAGAGGCGGGGAATCAGATATGGGGAATCAGAGGCGGGGAATCAGAGGCAGGGAACCAGACACGGGGAATCAGAGGCGGGGAATCAGAGATGGGGAATCAGAGGCGGGGAATCAGAGGCAGGGAATCGGATGCCGGGAATCAGAAACGGGAAATCAGAGCTGGGGAATCAGAGGCGGGGAATCAGAGTTGGGGATTCAGAGGCGGGAAATCAGAGGCAGGAAATAAGACAGGGATTCAGAGGCTGGGAATCAGACGGGGGGAATCAAAGACGGGGAATCAGAGCTGGTGAATCAGAGGCAGGGAATCAGAGTTGGGGATTCAGAGGCGGGGAATCAGATATGGGGAAACAGAGGTGGGGAATGAGAGGCGGGCAAGCAGAGGTGGGGAATTAGATATGGGGAATCAGAGGTGGGAAATCAGAGGTGGTGAATCAGAGATGGGGAATCACAGGCGGTGAATCAGAGGCAGCGAATAGAACGCGGGGAATCAGAGGCAGGGAATCAGAGCTGGGGAATCAGAGGCGGGGAATCAGATATGGGGAAACAGAGGCGGGGAATCAGAGGCGGGGAAACAGAGGTGGGGAATCAGACATGGGGAATCGGATGCGGGGAATCAGAGGCGGGGAATCAGAGCTGGGGAATCAGAGGTGGGGAATCAGAGTTGGGGCATCAGAGGTGGGGAATTAGATATGGGGAAACAGAGGCGGGGAATCAGAGGCGGGGAAACAGAGGCGGGGAATCAGATATGGGGAATCAGAGGTGGGGAATCAGAGGCAAGGAATCAGATGTGCGGAATCAGAGATGGGGAATCAGAGGCAGGGAATCAGAATCAGAAGCGGGGAATCAGAGGCCGGGAATCAGAGGCCGGGAATCAGATGCTGGGAATAAGAGGCCGGGAATCAGAGGTGGGGAATCAGAGTCTGGGAATCAGAGATGGGGATTCAGAGGCGGGGAATGAGATATGGAGAATCAGAGGCGGGGAATCAGAGGCGGGGTAACAGAGGTGAGGAATAAGATATGGGGAATCAGAGGTGGCGAATCAAAGGCGGTGAATCAGAGATGGGGAATCAGAGGCGGGGAATCAGAGGCAGGGAATCAGATGCGGGGATTCAGAGGCGGGGAATCAGAGCTGGCGAATCAGAGGCGGGGAATCAGAGGTGGGCAATCAGAGCCGGGGAATCAGATATGGGGAATCAGAGGCGGGGAAACAGAGGCGGGGAATCAGATATGGGGAATCAGAGGTGGGGAATCAGAGGTTGTGAATCAGAGATGGGGAATCAAGGCGGGGAATCAGAGGCGGGGAAACAGAGGCGGGGAATCAGATATGGGGAATCAGAGGTGGGGAATCAGGGGCAGGGAATCAGTGGCAGGGAATCAGAGGCGGGGAATCTGAGCCGGGGAATCAGAGGCAGGGAATCAGACACGGGGAATCAGAGGCGGGGAATCAGAGATGGTGAATCAGAGGCGGGGAATCAGAGGCAGGGAATCGGACACCGGGAATCAGAGGCGGGGAATCAGAGCTGGGGAATCAGAGGCGGGGAATCAGAGTTGGGGAATAAGAGGCGGGGAATCAGATATGGGGAAATAGAGGCGGGGAATCAGATATGGGGAATCAGAGGTGTGGAATCAGAGGTTGGGAATCAGAGGCAGGGAATCAGAGGCGGGGAAACAGAGGCGGGGAATCAGATATGGGGAATCAGAGGTGGCGAATCAAAGGCGGTGAAACAGAGATGGGGAATCAGGGCAGGGAATCAGAGGCAGGGAATCAGAGCTGGGGAAACAGAGGCGGGGAATCAGATATGGGGAATCAGAGGTGGGGAATCAGAGCTGGGGAAACAGAGGCGGGGAATCAGATATGGGGAATCAGAGGTGGGGAATCAGGGGCGGGGAATCAGTGGCAGGGAATCAGAGGCCGGGAATAAAATGCGGGGAATCAGAGCTGGGGAATCAGAGGCGGGGAATCAGAGTTGGGGAATCAGAGGAGGGGAATCAGATATGGGGAAACAGAGGCCGGGAATCAGAGGCAGGGAAACAGAGGCGGGGAATCAGATATGGGGAATCAGAGGTGGGGAATTTGAGGTTGCGAATCAGAGGCGGGGAATCAGAGGCGGGGAATCAGAGGCAGGGAATCGGATGTGCGGAATCAGAGATGGGGAATCAGAGGTGGGGATTCAGAGGCGGTGAATCAGAAAAGGGGAATCAGAGGCTGGGAATCAGAGGCAGGGAATCAGACGCACGGAATCAGAGGCGGGGAATCATAGCTGGCGAATTAGTGGAGGGGAATCAGAGTTGGGGAATCAGAGGCGGGGAATCAGATATGGGGAAACAGAGGCGGGGAATCAGAGGCGGGGAAACAGAGGCGGGGAATCAGATATGGGGAATCAGAGGTGGGGAATCAGAGGCAGGGAATCAGATGTGCGGAATCAGAGATGGGGAATCAGAGGCAGGGAATCAGAATCTGAAGCAGGGAATCAGAGGCCGGGAATCAGAGGCCGGAATCAGATGCTGGGAATCAGAGGCCTGGAATCAGAGGCGGGGAATCAGAGGCAGGGAATCTGATGCGGGGAATCAGAGGCGGGGAATCAGAGCTGGGGAATCAGAGGCAGGGTATTAGAGTTGGGGAATCAGAGGCGGGGAATCAGATATGGGGAAACAGAGGTGGGTAATCAGAGGCGGGGAAACAGAGGCAGGGAATCAGATATGGGGAATCAGAGGCGGGAATCAGAGGTGGGGAATCATAGGCAGGGAATTGGATGTGCGGAATCAGAGATGGGGAATCAGAGGCCGGGAATGAGAGGTGGTGAATCAGATATGGGGAATCAGAGGCGGGGAATCAGAGGCAGTGAATCAGACGCGGAGAATCAGAGGTGGGCAATCAGAGGCGGGGAATCAGATATGGGGAATCAGAGGCGGGGAATCAGAGGCGGGGAAACAGAGGCAGGGAATCAGATATGGGGAATCAGAGGTGGGGCATCAGAGGTTGTGAATCACAGATGGGGAATTAGAGGCGGGGAATCAGAGGCAGGGAATCAGACTCGGGGAATCAGAGTCGGGGATTCAGAGCTGGGGAATCAGAAGCGGGGAATCAGAGTTGGGGAATCAGAGGCGGGGAATCAGATATGGGGAATCAGAGGCAGGGAATCAGAGGCGGGGAATCAGAGGCAGGGAATCAGAGGCGGGGATTCTGAGGCGGGGAATCAGAGCTGGGGAATCAGAGGTGGGGAATCAGAGTTGGGGAATCAGAGGCAGTGAATCAGAGATGGGGAATCAGAGGCGGGGAATCAGAGGCAGGAAATCAGACACGGGGATTCAGAGGCTGGGAATCAGACGGGGGGAATCAAAGGCGGGGAATCAGAGCTGGTGAATCAGAGGCAGGGAATCAGAGTTGGGGATTCAGAGGCGGGGAATCAGATATGGGGAAACAGAGGCGGGGAATCAGAGGCGGGCAAACAGAGGCGGGGAATTAGATATGGGGAATCAGAGGTGGGGAATCAGAGGTGGTGCATCAGAGATGGGGAATCACAGGCGGGGAATCAGAGGCAGGGAATAGAACGCGGGGAATCAGAGGCAGGGAATCAGAGCTGGGGAATCAGAGGCGGGGAATCAGATATGGGAAACAGAGGCGGGGAATCAGAGGCGGGGAAACAGAGGCGGGTAATCAGACATGGGGATTCAGATGCGGGGAATCAGAGCTGGGGAATCAGAGGCGGGGAATCAGAGGCGGGGAATCAGAGGCAGGGAATCAGAGGCCGGGAATCAGATGCTGGGAATAAGAGGCCGGGAATCAGAGGTGGGGAAACAGAGGCGGGGAATCAGATATGGGGAATCAGAGGTGGGGAATCAGGGGCGGGGAATCAGTGGCAGGGAATCAGAGGTCGGGAATAAAAGGCGGGGAATCAGAGCTGGGGAATCAGAGGCGGGGAATCAGAGTTGGGGAATCAGAGGAGGGGAATCAGATATGGGGAAACAGAGGCCGGGAATCAGAGGCAGGGAAACAGAGGCGGGGAATCAGATATGGGGAATCAGAGGTGGGGAATTAGAGGTTGCGAATCAGAGGCGGGGAATCAGAGGCGGGGAATCAGAGGCAGGGAATCGGATGTGCGGAATCAGAGATGGGGAATCAGAGGTGGGGATTCAGATGTGGTGAATCAGAGAAGTGGAATCAGAGGCTGGGAATCAGAGGCAGGGAATCAGACGCAGGGAATCAGAGGCCGGGAATCATAGCTGGCGAATTAGAGGAGGGGAATCAGAGTTGGGGAATCAGAGGCGGGGAATCAGATATGGGGAAACAGAGGCGGGGAATCAGAGGCGGGGAAACAGAGGCGGGGAATCAGATATGGGGAAACAGAGGTGGGGAATCAGAGGCGGGGAAACATAGGCAGGGAATCAGATATGGGGAATCAGAGGCGGGGAATCAGAGGTGGGGAATCATAGGCAGGGAATCAGATGTGCGGAATCAGAGATGGGGAATCAGAAGCTGGGAATCAGAGGTGGTGAATCAGAGATGGGGAATCAGAGGCGGGGAATAAGAGGAGGGGAATCAGACGCGGGGAATCAGAGGTGGGCAATCAGAGGCGGGGAATCAGATATGGGGAATCAGAGGCGGGGAATCAGAGGCGGGGAAACAGAGGCGGGGAATCAGATATGGGGAATCAGAGGTGGGGCATCAGAGGTTGTGAATCACAGATGGGGAATCAGAGGCGGGGAATCAGAGGCAGGGAATCAGACGCGGGGAATCAGAGGCGGGGATTCAGAGCTGGGGAATCAGAGGCGGGGAATCAGAGTTGGGGAATCAGAGGCGGGGAATCAGATATGGGGAATGAGAGGCAGGGAATCAGAGGCGGGAAAACAGAGGCGGGGAATCAGATATGGGGAATCAGAGTCGGGGAATCAGAGGCAGGGAATCAGACACGGGGAATCAGAGGCGGGGAATCAGAGATGGGGAATCAGAGGCGGGGAATCAGAGGCAGGGAATCGGATGCCGGGAATCAGAGGCGGGAAATCAGAGGCAGGAAATCAGACAGGGATTCAGAGGCTGGGAATCAGACGGGGGGAATCAAAGGCGGGGAATCAGAGCTGGTGAATCAGAGGCAGGGAATCAGAGTTGGGGATTCAGAGGCGGGGAATCAGATATGGGGAAACAGAGGCGGGGAATGAGAGGCGGGCAAGCAGAGGCGGGGAATTAGATATGGGGAATCAGAGGTGGGAAATCAGAGGTGGTGAATCAGAGATGGGGAATCACAGGCGGGGAATCAGAGGCAGCGAATAGAACGCGGGGAATCGGAGGCAGGGAATCAGAGCTGGGGAATCAGAGGCGGGGAATCAGATATGGGGAAACAGAGGCGGGGAATCAGAGGCGGGGAAACAGAGGCGGGGAATCAGACATGGGGAATCGGATGCGGGGAATCAGAGGCGGGGAATCAGAGCTGGGGAATCAGAGGTGGGGAATCAGAGTTGGGGCATCAGAGGTGGGGAATTAGATATGGGGAAACAGAGGCGGGGAATCATGGGCGGGGAAACAGAGGCGGGGAATCAGATATGGGGAATCAGAGGTGGGGAATCAGAGGCAGGGAATCAGATGTGCGGAATCAGAGATGGGGAATCAGAGGCAGGGAATCAGAATCAGAAGCGGGGAATCAGAGGCCGGGAATCAGAGGCCGGGAATCAGATGCTGGGAATAAGAGGCCGGGAATCAGAGGTGGGGAATCAGAGTCTGGGAATCAGAGATGGGGATTCAGAGGTGGGGAATGAGATATGGAGAATCAGAGGCGGGGAATCAGAGGCGGGGAAACAGAGGTGGGGAATCAGATATGGGGAAATAGAGGCGGGGAATCAGTTATGGGGAATCAGAGGTGTGGAATCAGAGGTTGGGAATCAGAGGCAGGGAATCAGAGTCGGGGAAACAGAGGCGGGTAATCAGATATGGGGAATCAGAGGTGGCGAATCAAAGGCGGTGAAACAGAGATGGGGAATCAGGGCAGGGAATCAGAGGCAGGGAATCAAACACGGGGAATCAGAGCTGGGGAATCAGAGGCGGGGAATCAGAGTTGGGAATCAGAGGCGGGGAATCAGAGGCGGGGAAACAGAGGCGGGGAATCAGATATGGGGAATCAGAGGTGGGGAATCCGAGGTTGGGAATCAGAGGCAGGGAATCAGAGGCGGGGAATCAGAGGCGGGGAATCAGAGGAAGGGAATCAGATGTGCGGAATCGGAGATGGGGAATCAGAGGCAGGGAATCAGAGGCGGGGAATCAGAGGCGGGGAATCAGAGGCCGGGAATCAGATATGGGGAAACAGAGGCGGGGAATCCGAGGCGCGGAAACAGAGGCGGGGAATCAGATATGGGGAATCAGAGGTGGGGAATCAGAGGTTGGGAATCAGAGGCAGGGAATCAGAGGCTTGGAATCAGATGCAGGGAATCAGATGCGGGGAATCAGAGGCGGGGAATCAGAGCTGGGGAATCAGAGGTGGGGAATCAGATTTGGGGAATCAGAGGCGGGGACTTAGATATTGGGAAACAGAGGCGGGGAATCAGAGGCGGGGAAACCCAGGCGGGGAATCAGATATGGGGAATCAGAGGTGGGGAATCAGAGGCAAGGAATCAGATGTGCGGAATCAGAGATGGGGAATCAGAGGCAGGGAATCAGAATCAGAAGCAGGGAATTCGAGGCCGGGAATTAGAGGCCGGAATCAGATGCTGGGAATCAGAGGCCTGGAATCAGAGGCGGGGAATCAGAGGCAGGGAATCAGATGCGGGGAATCAGAGGCGGGGAATCAGAGCTGGGGAATCAGAGGTGGGGTATTAGAGTTGGGGAATCAGAGGCGGGGAATCAGATATGGGGAAACAGAGGTGGGGAATCAGAGGCGGGGAAACAGAGGCAGGGAATCAGATATGGGGAATCAGAGGTGGGGAATCAGAGGTGGGGAATCATAGGCAGGGAATCGGATGTGCGGAATCAGAGATGGGGAATCAGAGGCTGGGAATCAGCGGTGGTGAATCAGAGATGGGGAATCAGAGGCGGGGAATCAGAGGCGGGGAATCAGACGCGGGGAATCAGAGGTGGTCAATCAGAGGCGTGGAATCAGATATGGGGAATCAGAGGCGGGGAATCAGAGGCGGGGAAACAGAGGCGGGGAATCAGATATGGGGAATCAGAGGTGGGGCATCAGAGGTTGTGAATCACAGATGGGGAATCAGAGGCGGGGAATCAGAGGCAGGGAATCAGACGCGGGGAATCAGAGGCGGGGATTCAGAGCTGGGGAATCAGAGGCGGGGAATCAGAGTTGGGGAATCAGAGGCGGGGAATCAGATATGGGGAATCAGAGGCAGGGAATCAGAGGCGGGAAAACAGAGGCGGGGAATCAGATATGGGGAATCAGAGGCGGGGAATCAGAGGCAGGGAACCAGACACGGGGAATCAGAGGCGGGGAATCAGAGATGGGGAATCAGAGGCGGGGAATCAGAGGCAGGGAATCGGATGCCGGGAATCAGAGGCGGGAAATCAGAGCTGGGGAATCAGAGGCGGGGAATCAGAGTTGGGGAATCAGAGGCGGGAAATCAGAGGGAGGAAATAAGACAGGGATTCAGAGGCTGGGAATCAGACGGGGGGAATCAAAGACGGGGAATCAGAGCTGGTGAATCAGAGGCAGGGAATCAGAGTTGGGGATTCAGAGGCGGGGAATCAGATATGGGGAAACAGAGGTGGGGAATGAGAGGCGGGCAAGCAGAGGTGGGGAATTAGATATGGGGAATCAGAGGTGGGAAATCAGAGGTGGTGAATCAGAGATGGGGAATCACAGGCGGTGAATCAGAGGCAGCGAATAGAACGCGGGGAATCAGAGGCAGGGAATCAGAGCTGGGGAATCAGAGGCGGGGAATCAGATATGGGGAAACAGAGGCGTGGGATCAGAGGCGGGGAAACAGAGGCGGGGAATCAGACATTGGGGAATCGGATGCGGGGAATCAGAGGCGGGGAATCAGAGCTGGGGAATCAGAGGTGGGGAATCTGAGTTGGGGCATCAGAGGTGGGGAATTAGATATGGGGAAACAGAGGCGGGGAATCAGAGGCGGGGAAACAGAGGCGGGGAATCAGATATGGGGAATCAGAGGTGGGGAATCAGAGGCAAGGAATCAGATGTGCGGAATCAGAGATGGGGAATCAGAGGCAGGGAATCAGAATCAGAAGCGGGGAATCAGAGGCCGGGAATCAGAGGCCGGGAATCAGATGCTGGGAATAAGAGGCCGGGAATCAGAGGTGGGGAATCAGAGTCTGGGAATCAGAGATGGGGATTCAGAGGCGGGGAATGAGATATGGAGAATCAGAGGCGGGGAATCAGAGGCGGGGTAACAGAGGTGGGGAATAAGATATGGGGAATCAGAGGTGGCGAATCAAAGGCGGTGAATCAGAGATGGGGAATCAGAGGCGGGGAATCAGAGGCAGGGAATCAGATGCGGGGATTCAGAGGCGGGGAATCAGAGCTGGCGAATCAGAGGCGGGGAATCAGAGGTGGGCAATCAGAGCCGGGGAATCAGATATGGGGAATCAGAGGCGGGGAAACAGAGGCGGGGAATCAGATATGGGGAATCAGAGGTGGGGAATCAGAGGTTGTGAATCAGAGATGGGGAATCAAGGCGGGGAATCAGAGGCGGGGAAACAGAGGCGGGGAATCAGATATGGGGAATCAGAGGTGGGGAATCAGGGGCAGGGAATCAGTGGCAGGGAATCAGAGGCGGGGAATCTGAGCCGGGGAATCAGAGGCAGGGAATCAGACACGGGGAATCAGAGGCGGGGAATCAGAGATGGTGAATCAGAGGCGGGGAATCAGAGGCAGGGAATCGGACGCCGGGAATCAGAGGCGGGGAATCAGAGCTGGGGAATCAGAGGCGGGGAATCAGAGTTGGGGAATAAGAGGCGGGGAATCAGATATGGGGAAATAGAGGCGGGGAATCAGATATGGGGAAACAGAGGCGGGGAATCAGAGGCGGGGAAACCCAGGCGGGGAATCAGATATGGGGAATCAGAGGTGGGGAATCAGAGGCAAGGAATCAGATGTGCGGAATCAGAGATGGGGAATCAGAGGCAGGGAATCAGAATCAGAAGCAGGGAATTCGAGGCCGGGAATTAGAGGCCGGAATCAGATGCTGGGAATCAGAGGCCTGGAATCAGAGGCGGGGAATCAGAGGCAGGGAATCAGATGCGGGGAATCAGAGGCGGGGAATCAGAGCTGGGGAATCAGAGGTGGGGTATTAGAGTTGGGGAATCAGAGGCGGGGAATCAGATATGGGGAAACAGAGGTGGGGAATCAGAGGCGGGGAAACAGAGGCAGGGAATCAGATATGGGGAATCAGAGGTGGGGAATCAGAGGTGGGGAATCATAGGCAGGGAATCGGATGTGCGGAATCAGAGATGGGGAATCAGAGGCTGGGAATCAGCGGTGGTGAATCAGAGATGGGGAATCAGAGGCGGGGAATCAGAGGCGGGGAATCAGACGCGGGGAATCAGAGGTGGTCAATCAGAGGCGTGGAATCAGATATGGGGAATCAGAGGCGGGGAATCAGAGGCGGGGAAACAGAGGCGGGGAATCAGATATGGGGAATCAGAGGTGGGGCATCAGAGGTTGTGAATCACAGATGGGGAATCAGAGGCGGGGAATCAGAGGCAGGGAATCAGACGCGGGGAATCAGAGGCGGGGATTCAGAGCTGGGGAATCAGAGGCGGGGAATCAGAGTTGGGGAATCAGAGGCGGGGAATCAGATATGGGGAATCAGAGGTGGGGAATCAGAGCTGGGGAAACAGAGGCGGGGAATCAGATATGGGGAATCAGAGGTGGGGAATCAGGGGCGGGGAATCAGTGGCAGGGAATCAGAGGCCGGGAATAAAAGGCGGGGAATCAGAGCTGGGGAATCAGAGGCGGGGAATCAGAGTTGGGGAATCAGAGGAGGGGAATCAGATATGGGGAAACAGAGGCCGGGAATCAGAGGCAGGGAAACAGAGGCGGGGAATCAGATATGGGGAATCAGAGGTGGGGAATTTGAGGTTGCGAATCAGAGGCGGGGAATCAGAGGCGGGGAATCAGAGGCAGGGAATCGGATGTGCGGAATCAGAGATGGGGAATCAGAGGTGGGGATTCAGAGGCGGTGAATCAGAAAAGGGGAATCAGAGGCTGGGAATCAGAGGCAGGGAATCAGACGCACGGAATCAGAGGCGGGGAATCATAGCTGGCGAATTAGTGGAGGGGAATCAGAGTTGGGGAATCAGAGGCGGGGAATCAGATATGGGGAAACAGAGGCGGGGAATCAGAGGCGGGGAAACAGAGGCGGGGAATCAGATATGGGGAATCAGAGGTGGGGAATCAGAGGCAGGGAATCAGATGTGCGGAATCAGAGATGGGGAATCAGAGGCAGGGAATCAGAATCTGAAGCAGGGAATCAGAGGCCGGGAATCAGAGGCCGGAATCAGATGCTGGGAATCAGAGGCCTGGAATCAGAGGCGGGGAATCAGAGGCAGGGAATCTGATGCGGGGAATCAGAGGCGGGGAATCAGAGCTGGGGAATCAGAGGCAGGGTATTAGAGTTGGGGAATCAGAGGCGGGGAATCAGATATGGGGAAACAGAGGTGGGTAATCAGAGGCGGGGAAACAGAGGCAGGGAATCAGATATGGGGAATCAGAGGCGGGAATCAGAGGTGGGGAATCATAGGCAGGGAATTGGATGTGCGGAATCAGAGATGGGGAATCAGAGGCCGGGAATGAGAGGTGGTGAATCAGATATGGGGAATCAGAGGCGGGGAATCAGAGGCAGTGAATCAGACGCGGAGAATCAGAGGTGGGCAATCAGAGGCGGGGAATCAGATATGGGGAATCAGAGGCGGGGAATCAGAGGCGGGGAAACAGAGGCAGGGAATCAGATATGGGGAATCAGAGGTGGGGCATCAGAGGTTGTGAATCACAGATGGGGAATTAGAGGCGGGGAATCAGAGGCAGGGAATCAGACTCGGGGAATCAGAGTCGGGGATTCAGAGCTGGGGAATCAGAAGCGGGGAATCAGAGTTGGGGAATCAGAGGCGGGGAATCAGATATGGGGAATCAGAGGCAGGGAATCAGAGGCGGGGAATCAGAGGCAGGGAATCAGAGGCGGGGATTCTGAGGCGGGGAATCAGAGCTGGGGAATCAGAGGTGGGGAATCAGAGTTGGGGAATCAGAGGCAGTGAATCAGAGATGGGGAATCAGAGGCGGGGAATCAGAGGCAGGAAATCAGACACGGGGATTCAGAGGCTGGGAATCAGACGGGGGGAATCAAAGGCGGGGAATCAGAGCTGGTGAATCAGAGGCAGGGAATCAGAGTTGGGGATTCAGAGGCGGGGAATCAGATATGGGGAAACAGAGGCGGGGAATCAGAGGCGGTCAAACAGAGGCGGGGAATTAGATATGGGGAATCAGAGGTGGGGAATCAGAGGTGGTGCATCAGAGATGGGGAATCACAGGCGGGGAATCAGAGGCAGGGAATAGAACGCGGGGAATCAGAGGCAGGGAATCAGAGCTGGGGAATCAGAGGCGGGGAATCAGATATGGGAAACAGAGGCGGGGAATCAGAGGCGGGGAAACAGAGGCGGGTAATCAGACATGGGGATTCAGATGCGGGGAATCAGAGCTGGGGAATCAGAGGCGGGGAATCAGAGGCGGGGAATCAGAGGCAGGGAATCAGAGGCCGGGAATCAGATGCTGGGAATAAGAGGCCGGGAATCAGAGGTGGGGAAACAGAGGCGGGGAATCAGATATGGGGAATCAGAGGTGGGGAATCAGGGGCGGGGAATCAGTGGCAGGGAATCAGAGGTCGGGAATAAAAGGCGGGGAATCAGAGCTGGGGAATCAGAGGCGGGGAATCAGAGTTGGGGAATCAGAGGAGGGGAATCAGATATGGGGAAACAGAGGCCGGGAATCAGAGGCAGGGAAACAGAGGCGGGGAATCAGATATGGGGAATCAGAGGTGGGGAATTAGAGGTTGCGAATCAGAGGCGGGGAATCAGAGGCGGGGAATCAGAGGCAGGGAATCGGATGTGCGGAATCAGAGATGGGGAATCAGAGGTGGGGATTCAGATGTGGTGAATCAGAGAAGTGGAATCAGAGGCTGGGAATCAGAGGCAGGGAATCAGACGCAGGGAATCAGAGGCCGGGAATCATAGCTGGCGAATTAGAGGAGGGGAATCAGAGTTGGGGAATCAGAGGCGGGGAATCAGATATGGGGAAACAGAGGCGGGGAATCAGAGGCGGGGAAACAGAGGCGGGGAATCAGATATGGGGAATCAGAGGTGGGGAATCAGAGGCAGGGAATCAGATGTGCGGAATCAGAGATGGGGAATCAGAGGCAGGGAATCAGAATCAGAAGCAGGGAATCAGAGGCCGGGAATCAGAGGCCGGAATCAGATGCTGGGTATCAGAGGCCTGGAATCAGAGGCGGGGAATCAGAGGCAGGGAATCAGATGCGGGGAATCAGAGGCGGGGAATCAGAGCTGGGGAATCAGAGGCAGGGTATTAGAGTTGGGGAATCAGAGGCGGGGAATCAGATATGGGGAAACAGAGGTGGGGAATCAGAGGCGGGGAAACAGAGGCAGGGAATCAGATATGGGGAATCAGAGGCGGGGAATCAGAGTTGGGGAATCAGAGGCGGGGAATCAGATATGGGGAAATAGAAGCGGGGAATCAGATATGGGGAATCAGAGGTGTGGAATCAGAGGTTGGGAATCAGAGGCAGGGAATAAGAGGTGGGGAAACAGAGGCGGGGAATCAGATATGGGGAATCAGAGGTGGCGAATCAGAGGCGGGGAAACAGAGGCAGGTAATCAGAGGCAGGGTATTAGAGTTGGGGAATCAGAGGCGGGGAATCAGATATGGGGAATCAGAGGTGGGGAATCAGAGGCAGGGAATCAGATGTGCGGAATCAGAGATGGGGAATCAGAGGCAGGGAATCAGAATCAGAAGCGGGGAATCAGAGGCCGGGAATCAGAGGCCGGGAATCAGATGCTGGGAATAAGAGGCCGGGAATCAGAGGTGGGGAATCAGAGTCTGGGAATCAGAGATGGGGATTCAGAGGTGGGGAATGAGATATGGAGAATCAGAGGCGGGGAATCAGAGGCGGGGAAACAGAGGTGGGGAATCAGATATGGGGAAATAGAGGCGGGGAATCAGTTATGGGGAATCAGAGGTGTGGAATCAGAGGTTGGGAATCAGAGGCAGGGAATCAGAGTCGGGGAAACAGAGGCGGGTAATCAGATATGGGGAATCAGAGGTGGCGAATCAAAGGCGGTGAAACAGAGATGGGGAATCAGGGCAGGGAATCAGAGGCAGGGAATCAAACACGGGGAATCAGAGCTGGGGAATCAGAGGCGGGGAATCAGAGTTGGGAATCAGAGGCGGGGAATCAGAGGCGGGGAAACAGAGGCGGGGAATCAGATATGGGGAATCAGAGGTGGGGAATCCGAGGTTGGGAATCAGAGGCAGGGAATCAGAGGCGGGGAATCAGAGGCGGGGAATCAGAGGAAGGGAATCAGATGTGCGGAATCGGAGATGGGGAATCAGAGGCAGGGAATCAGAGGCGGGGAATCAGAGGCGGGGAATCAGAGGCCGGGAATCAGATATGGGGAAACAGAGGCGGGGAATCCGAGGCGCGGAAACAGAGGCGGGGAATCAGATATGGGGAATCAGAGGTGGGGAATCAGAGGTTGGGAATCAGAGGCAGGGAATCAGAGGCTTGGAATCAGATGCAGGGAATCAGATGCGGGGAATCAGAGGCGGGGAATCAGAGCTGGGGAATCAGAGGTGGGGAATCAGATTTGGGGAATCAGAGGCGGGGACTTAGATATTGGGAAACAGAGGCGGGGAATCAGAGGCGGGGAAACCCAGGCGGGGAATCAGATATGGGGAATCAGAGGTGGGGAATCAGAGGCAAGGAATCAGATGTGCGGAATCAGAGATGGGGAATCAGAGGCAGGGAATCAGAATCAGAAGCAGGGAATTCGAGGCCGGGAATTAGAGGCCGGAATCAGATGCTGGGAATCAGAGGCCTGGAATCAGAGGCGGGGAATCAGAGGCAGGGAATCAGATGCGGGGAATCAGAGGCGGGGAATCAGAGCTGGGGAATCAGAGGTGGGGTATTAGAGTTGGGGAATCAGAGGCGGGGAATCAGATATGGGGAAACAGAGGTGGGGAATCAGAGGCGGGGAAACAGAGGCAGGGAATCAGATATGGGGAATCAGAGGTGGGGAATCAGAGGTGGGGAATCATAGGCAGGGAATCGGATGTGCGGAATCAGAGATGGGGAATCAGAGGCTGGGAATCAGCGGTGGTGAATCAGAGATGGGGAATCAGAGGCGGGGAATCAGAGGCGGGGAATCAGACGCGGGGAATCAGAGGTGGTCAATCAGAGGCGTGGAATCAGATATGGGGAATCAGAGGCGGGGAATCAGAGGCGGGGAAACAGAGGCGGGGAATCAGATATGGGGAATCAGAGGTGGGGCATCAGAGGTTGTGAATCACAGATGGGGAATCAGAGGCGGGGAATCAGAGGCAGGGAATCAGACGCGGGGAATCAGAGGCGGGGATTCAGAGCTGGGGAATCAGAGGCGGGGAATCAGAGTTGGGGAATCAGAGGCGGGGAATCAGATATGGGGAATCAGAGGCAGGGAATCAGAGGCGGGAAAACAGAGGCGGGGAATCAGATATGGGGAATCAGAGGCGGGGAATCAGAGGCAGGGAACCAGACACGGGGAATCAGAGGCGGGGAATCAGAGATGGGGAATCAGAGGCGGGGAATCAGAGGCAGGGAATCGGATGCCGGGAATCAGAAACGGGAAATCAGAGCTGGGGAATCAGAGGCGGGGAATCAGAGTTGGGGATTCAGAGGCGGGAAATCAGAGGCAGGAAATAAGACAGGGATTCAGAGGCTGGGAATCAGACGGGGGGAATCAAAGACGGGGAATCAGAGCTGGTGAATCAGAGGCAGGGAATCAGAGTTCGGGATTCAGAGGCGGGGAATCAGATATGGGGAAACAGAGGTGGGGAATGAGAGGCGGGCAAGCAGAGGTGGGGAATTAGATATGGGGAATCAGAGGTGGGAAATCAGAGGTGGTGAATCAGAGATGGGGAATCACAGGCGGTGAATCAGAGGCAGCGAATAGAACGCGGGGAATCAGAGGCAGGGAATCAGAGCTGGGGAATCAGAGGCGGGGAATCAGATATGGGGAAACAGAGGCGGGGAATCAGAGGCGGGGAAACAGAGGTGGGGAATCAGACATGGGGAATCGGATGCGGGGAATCAGAGGCGGGGAATCAGAGCTGGGGAATCAGAGGTGGGGAATCAGAGTTGGGGCATCAGAGGTGGGGAATTAGATATGGGGAAACAGAGGCGGGGAATCAGAGGCGGGGAAACAGAGGCGGGGAATCAGATATGGGGAATCAGAGGTGGGGAATCAGAGGCAAGGAATCAGATGTGCGGAATCAGAGATGGGGAATCAGAGGCAGGGAATCAGAATCAGAAGCGGGGAATCAGAGGCCGGGAATCAGAGGCCGGGAATCAGATGCTGGGAATAAGAGGCCGGGAATCAGAGGTGGGGAATCAGAGTCTGGGAATCAGAGATGGGGATTCAGAGGCGGGGAATGAGATATGGAGAATCAGAGGCGGGGAATCAGAGGCGGGGTAACAGAGGTGAGGAATAAGATATGGGGAATCAGAGGTGGCGAATCAAAGGCGGTGAATCAGAGATGGGGAATCAGAGGCGGGGAATCAGAGGCAGGGAATCAGATGCGGGGATTCAGAGGCGGGGAATCAGAGCTGGCGAATCAGAGGCGGGGAATCAGAGGTGGGCAATCAGAGCCGGGGAATCAGATATGGGGAATCAGAGGCGGGGAAACAGAGGCGGGGAATCAGATATGGGGAATCAGAGGTGGGGAATCAGAGGTTGTGAATCAGAGATGGGGAATCAAGGCGGGGAATCAGAGGCGGGGAAACAGAGGCGGGGAATCAGATATGGGGAATCAGAGGTGGGGAATCAGGGGCAGGGAATCAGTGGCAGGGAATCAGAGGCGGGGAATCTGAGCCGGGGAATCAGAGGCAGGGAATCAGACACGGGGAATCAGAGGCGGGGAATCAGAGATGGTGAATCAGAGGCGGGGAATCAGAGGCAGGGAATCGGACACCGGGAATCAGAGGCGGGGAATCAGAGCTGGGGAATCAGAGGCGGGGAATCAGAGTTGGGGAATAAGAGGCGGGGAATCAGATATGGGGAAATAGAGGCGGGGAATCAGATATGGGGAATCAGAGGTGTGGAATCAGAGGTTGGGAATCAGAGGCAGGGAATCAGAGGCGGGGAAACAGAGGCGGGGAATCAGATATGGGGAATCAGAGGTGGCGAATCAAAGGCGGTGAAACAGAGATGGGGAATCAGGGCAGGGAATCAGAGGCAGGGAATCAGAGCTGGGGAAACAGAGGCGGGGAATCAGATATGGGGAATCAGAGGTGGGGAATCAGAGCTGGGGAAACAGAGGCGGGGAATCAGATATGGGGAATCAGAGGTGGGGAATCAGGGGCGGGGAATCAGTGGCAGGGAATCAGAGGCCGGGAATAAAAGGCGGGGAATCAGAGCTGGGGAATCAGAGGCGGGGAATCAGAGTTGGGGAATCAGAGGAGGGGAATCAGATATGGGGAAACAGAGGCCGGGAATCAGAGGCAGGGAAACAGAGGCGGGGAATCAGATATGGGGAATCAGAGGTGGGGAATTTGAGGTTGCGAATCAGAGGCGGGGAATCAGAGGCGGGGAATCAGAGGCAGGGAATCGGATGTGCGGAATCAGAGATGGGGAATCAGAGGTGGGGATTCAGAGGCGGTGAATCAGAAAAGGGGAATCAGAGGCTGGGAATCAGAGGCAGGGAATCAGACGCACGGAATCAGAGGCGGGGAATCATAGCTGGCGAATTAGTGGAGGGGAATCAGAGTTGGGGAATCAGAGGCGGGGAATCAGATATGGGGAAACAGAGGCGGGGAATCAGAGGCGGGGAAACAGAGGCGGGGAATCAGATATGGGGAATCAGAGGTGGGGAATCAGAGGCAGGGAATCAGATGTGCGGAATCAGAGATGGGGAATCAGAGGCAGGGAATCAGAATCTGAAGCAGGGAATCAGAGGCCGGGAATCAGAGGCCGGAATCAGATGCTGGGAATCAGAGGCCTGGAATCAGAGGCGGGGAATCAGAGGCAGGGAATCTGATGCGGGGAATCAGAGGCGGGGAATCAGAGCTGGGGAATCAGAGGCAGGGTATTAGAGTTGGGGAATCAGAGGCGGGGAATCAGATATGGGGAAACAGAGGTGGGTAATCAGAGGCGGGGAAACAGAGGCAGGGAATCAGATATGGGGAATCAGAGGCGGGAATCAGAGGTGGGGAATCATAGGCAGGGAATTGGATGTGCGGAATCAGAGATGGGGAATCAGAGGCCGGGAATGAGAGGTGGTGAATCAGATATGGGGAATCAGAGGCGGGGAATCAGAGGCAGTGAATCAGACGCGGAGAATCAGAGGTGGGCAATCAGAGGCGGGGAATCAGATATGGGGAATCAGAGGCGGGGAATCAGAGGCGGGGAAACAGAGGCAGGGAATCAGATATGGGGAATCAGAGGTGGGGCATCAGAGGTTGTGAATCACAGATGGGGAATTAGAGGCGGGGAATCAGAGGCAGGGAATCAGACTCGGGGAATCAGAGTCGGGGATTCAGAGCTGGGGAATCAGAAGCGGGGAATCAGAGTTGGGGAATCAGAGGCGGGGAATCAGATATGGGGAATCAGAGGCAGGGAATCAGAGGCGGGGAATCAGAGGCAGGGAATCAGAGGCGGGGATTCTGAGGCGGGGAATCAGAGCTGGGGAATCAGAGGTGGGGAATCAGAGTTGGGGAATCAGAGGCAGTGAATCAGAGATGGGGAATCAGAGGCGGGGAATCAGAGGCAGGAAATCAGACACGGGGATTCAGAGGCTGGGAATCAGACGGGGGGAATCAAAGGCGGGGAATCAGAGCTGGTGAATCAGAGGCAGGGAATCAGAGTTGGGGATTCAGAGGCGGGGAATCAGATATGGGGAAACAGAGGCGGGGAATCAGAGGCGGGCAAACAGAGGCGGGGAATTAGATATGGGGAATCAGAGGTGGGGAATCAGAGGTGGTGCATCAGAGATGGGGAATCACAGGCGGGGAATCAGAGGCAGGGAATAGAACGCGGGGAATCAGAGGCAGGGAATCAGAGCTGGGGAATCAGAGGCGGGGAATCAGATATGGGAAACAGAGGCGGGGAATCAGAGGCGGGGAAACAGAGGCGGGTAATCAGACATGGGGATTCAGATGCGGGGAATCAGAGCTGGGGAATCAGAGGCGGGGAATCAGAGGCGGGGAATCAGAGGCAGGGAATCAGAGGCCGGGAATCAGATGCTGGGAATAAGAGGCCGGGAATCAGAGGTGGGGAAACAGAGGCGGGGAATCAGATATGGGGAATCAGAGGTGGGGAATCAGGGGCGGGGAATCAGTGGCAGGGAATCAGAGGTCGGGAATAAAAGGCGGGGAATCAGAGCTGGGGAATCAGAGGCGGGGAATCAGAGTTGGGGAATCAGAGGAGGGGAATCAGATATGGGGAAACAGAGGCCGGGAATCAGAGGCAGGGAAACAGAGGCGGGGAATCAGATATGGGGAATCAGAGGTGGGGAATTAGAGGTTGCGAATCAGAGGCGGGGAATCAGAGGCGGGGAATCAGAGGCAGGGAATCGGATGTGCGGAATCAGAGATGGGGAATCAGAGGTGGGGATTCAGATGTGGTGAATCAGAGAAGTGGAATCAGAGGCTGGGAATCAGAGGCAGGGAATCAGACGCAGGGAATCAGAGGCCGGGAATCATAGCTGGCGAATTAGAGGAGGGGAATCAGAGTTGGGGAATCAGAGGCGGGGAATCAGATATGGGGAAACAGAGGCGGGGAATCAGAGGCGGGGAAACAGAGGCGGGGAATCAGATATGGGGAATCAGAGGTGGGGAATCAGAGGCAGGGAATCAGATGTGCGGAATCAGAGATGGGGAATCAGAGGCAGGGAATCAGAATCAGAAGCAGGGAATCAGAGGCCGGGAATCAGAGGCCGGAATCAGATGCTGGGTATCAGAGGCCTGGAATCAGAGGCGGGGAATCAGAGGCAGGGAATCAGATGCGGGGAATCAGAGGCGGGGAATCAGAGCTGGGGAATCAGAGGCAGGGTATTAGAGTTGGGGAATCAGAGGCGGGGAATCAGATATGGGGAAACAGAGGTGGGGAATCAGAGGCGGGGAAACAGAGGCAGGGAATCAGATATGGGGAATCAGAGGCGGGGAATCAGAGTTGGGGAATCAGAGGCGGGGAATCAGATATGGGGAAATAGAAGCGGGGAATCAGATATGGGGAATCAGAGGTGTGGAATCAGAGGTTGGGAATCAGAGGCAGGGAATAAGAGGTGGGGAAACAGAGGCGGGGAATCAGATATGGGGAATCAGAGGTGGCGAATCAGAGGCGGGGAAACAGAGGCAGGGAATCAGAGGCAGGGTATTAGAGTTGGGGAATCAGAGGCGGGGAATCAGATATGGGGAATCAGAGGTGGGGAATCAGAGGCAGGGAATCAGATGTGCGGAATCAGAGATGGGGAATCAGAGGCAGGGAATCAGAATCAGAAGCAGGGAATCAGAGGCCGGGAATCAGAGGCCGGAATCAGATGCTGGGAATCAGAGGCCTGGAATCAGAGGCGGGGAATCAGAGGCAGGGAATCAGATGCGGGGAATCAGAGGCGGGGAATCAGAGCTGGGGAATCAGAGGCAGGGTATTAGAGTTGGGGAATCAGAGGCGGGGAATCAGATATGGGGAATCAGAGGTGGCGAATCAGAGGCGGGGAAACAGAGGAGGGGAATCAGATATGGGGAAACAGAGGCCGGGAATCAGAGGCAGGGAAACAGAGGCGGGGAATCAGATATGGGGAATCAGAGGTGGGGAATTAGAGGTTGCGAATCAGAGGCGGGGAATCAGAGGTGGGGAATCAGAGGCAGGGAATCGGATGTGCGGAATCAGAGATGGGGAATCAGAGGTGGGGATTCAGATGTGGTGAATCAGAGAAGGGGAATCAGAGGCTGGGAATCAGAGGCAGGGAATCAGACGCAGGGAATCAGAGGCGGGGAATCATAGCTGGCGAATTAGAGGAGGGGAATCAGAGTTGGGGAATCAGAGGCGGGGAATCAGATATGGGGAAACAGAGGCGGGGAATCAGAGGCGGGGAAACAGAGGCGGGGAATCAGATATGGGGAATCAGAGGTGGGGAATCAGAGGCAAGGAATCAGATGTGCGGAATCAGAGATGGGGAATCAGAGGCAGGGAATCAGAATCAGAAGCGGGGAATCAGAGGCCGGGAATCAGAGGCCGGGAATCAGATGCTGGGAATAAGAGGCCGGGAATCAGAGGTGGGGAATCAGAGTCTGGGAATCAGAGATGGGGATTCAGAGGCGGGGAATGAGATATGGAGAATCAGAGGTGGGGAATCAGAGGCGGGGTAACAGAGGTGGGGAATAAGATATGGGGAATCAGAGGTGGCGAATCAAAGGCGGTGAATCAGAGATGGGGAATCAGAGGCGGGGAATCAGAGGCAGGGAATCAGATGCGGGGATTCAGAGGCGGGGAATCAGAGCTGGCGAATCAGAGGCGGGGAATCAGAGGTGGGCAATCAGAGCCGGGGAATCAGATATGGGGAATCAGAGGCGGGGAAACAGAGGCGGGGAATCAGATATGGGGAATCAGAGGTGGGGAATCAGAGGTTGTGAATCAGAGATGGGGAATCAAGGCGGGGAATCAGAGGCGGGGAAACAGAGGCGGGGAATCAGATATGGGGAATCAGAGGTGGGGAATCAGGGGCAGGGAATCAGTGGCAGGGAATCAGAGGCGGGGAATCTGAGCCGGGGAATCAGAGGCAGGGAATCAGACACGGGGAATCAGAGGCGGGGAATCAGAGATGGTGAATCAGAGGCGGGGAATCAGAGGCAGGGAATCGGACGCCGGGAATCAGAGGCGGGGAATCAGAGCTGGGGAATCAGAGGCGGGGAATCAGAGTTGGGGAATAAGAGGCGGGGAATCAGATATGGGGAAATAGAGGCGGGGAATCAGATATGGGGAATCAGAGGTGTGGAATCAGAGGTTGGGAATCAGAGGCAGGGAATCAGAGGCGGGGAAACAGAGGCGGGGAATCAGATATGGGGAATCAGAGGTGGCGAATCAAAGGCGGTGAAACAGAGATGGGGAATCAGGGCAGGGAATCAGAGGCAGGGAATCAGAGCTGGGGAAACAGAGGCGGGGAATCAGATATGGGGTATCAGAGGTGGGGAATCAGAGCTGGGGAAACAGAGGCGGGGAATCAGATATGGGGAATCAGAGGTGGGGAATCAGGGGCGGGGAATCAGTGGCAGGGAATCAGAGGCCGGGAATAAAAGGCGGGGAATCAGAGCTGGGGAATCAGAGGCGGGGAATCAGAGTTGGGGAATCAGAGGAGGGGAATCAGATATGGGGAAACAGAGGCCGGGAATCAGAGGCAGGGAAACAGAGGCGGGGAATCAGATATGGGGAATCAGAGGTGGGGAATTTGAGGTTGCGAATCAGAGGCGGGGAATCAGAGGCGGGGAATCAGAGGCAGGGAATCGGATGTGCGGAATCAGAGATGGGGAATCAGAGGTGGGGATTCAGAGGCGGTGAATCAGAAAAGGGGAATCAGAGGCTGGGAATCAGAGGCAGGGAATCAGACGCACGGAATCAGAGGCGGGGAATCATAGCTGGCGAATTAGTGGAGGGGAATCAGAGTTGGGGAATCAGAGGCGGGGAATCAGATATGGGGAAACAGAGGCGGGGAATCAGAGGCGGGGAAACAGAGGCGGGGAATCAGATATGGGGAATCAGAGGTGGGGAATCAGAGGCAGGGAATCAGATGTGCGGAATCAGAGATGGGGAATCAGAGGCAGGGAATCAGAATCTGAAGCAGGGAATCAGAGGCCGGGAATCAGAGGCCGGAATCAGATGCTGGGAATCAGAGGCCTGGAATCAGAGGCGGGGAATCAGAGGCAGGGAATCTGATGCGGGGAATCAGAGGCGGGGAATCAGAGCTGGGGAATCAGAGGCAGGGTATTAGAGTTGGGGAATCAGAGGCGGGGAATCAGATATGGGGAAACAGAGGTGGGTAATCAGAGGCGGGGAAACAGAGGCAGGGAATCAGATATGGGGAATCAGAGGCGGGAATCAGAGGTGGGGAATCATAGGCAGGGAATTGGATGTGCGGAATCAGAGATGGGGAATCAGAGGCCGGGAATGAGAGGTGGTGAATCAGATATGGGGAATCAGAGGCGGGGAATCAGAGGCAGTGAATCAGACGCGGAGAATCAGAGGTGGGCAATCAGAGGCGGGGAATCAGATATGGGGAATCAGAGGCGGGGAATCAGAGGCGGGGAAACAGAGGCAGGGAATCAGATATGGGGAATCAGAGGTGGGGCATCAGATGTTGTGAATCACAGATGGGGAATTAGAGGCGGGGAATCAGAGGCAGGGAATCAGACTCGGGGAATCAGAGTCGGGGATTCAGAGCTGGGGAATCAGAAGCGGGGAATCAGAGTTGGGGAATCAGAGGCGGGGAATCAGATATGGGGAATCAGAGGCAGGGAATCAGAGGCGGGGAATCAGAGGCAGGGAATCAGAGGCGGGGATTCTGAGGCGGGGAATCAGAGCTGGGGAATCAGAGGTGGGGAATCAGAGTTGGGGAATCAGAGGCAGTGAATCAGAGATGGGGAATCAGAGGCGGGGAATCAGAGGCAGGAAATCAGACACGGGGATTCAGAGGCTGGGAATCAGACGGGGGGAATCAAAGGCGGGGAATCAGAGCTGGTGAATCAGAGGCAGGGAATCAGAGTTGGGGATTCAGAGGCGGGGAATCAGATATGGGGAAACAGAGGCGGGGAATCAGAGGCGGGCAAACAGAGGCGGGGAATTAGATATGGGGAATCAGAGGTGGGGAATCAGAGGTGGTGCATCAGAGATGGGGAATCACAGGCGGGGAATCAGAGGCAGGGAATAGAACGCGGGGAATCAGAGGCAGGGAATCAGAGCTGGGGAATCAGAGGCGGGGAATCAGATATGGGAAACAGAGGCGGGGAATCAGAGGCGGGGAAACAGAGGCGGGTAATCAGACATGGGGATTCAGATGCGGGGAATCAGAGCTGGGGAATCAGAGGCGGGGAATCAGAGGCGGGGAATCAGAGGCAGGGAATCAGAGGCCGGGAATCAGATGCTGGGAATAAGAGGCCGGGAATCAGAGGTGGGGAAACAGAGGCGGGGAATCAGATATGGGGAATCAGAGGGGGGGAATCAGGGGCGGGGAATCAGTGGCAGGGAATCAGAGGTCGGGAATAAAAGGCGGGGAATCAGAGCTGGGGAATCAGAGGCGGGGAATCAGAGTTGGGGAATCAGAGGAGGGGAATCAGATATGGGGAAACAGAGGCCGGGAATCAGAGGCAGGGAAACAGAGGCGGGGAATCAGATATGGGGAATCAGAGGTGGGGAATTAGAGGTTGCGAATCAGAGGCGGGGAATCAGAGGCGGGGAATCAGAGGCAGGGAATCGGATGTGCGGAATCAGAGATGGGGAATCAGAGGTGGGGATTCAGATGTGGTGAATCAGAGAAGTGGAATCAGAGGCTGGGAATCAGAGGCAGGGAATCAGACGCAGGGAATCAGAGGCCGGGAATCATAGCTGGCGAATTAGAGGAGGGGAATCAGAGTTGGGGAATCAGAGGCGGGGAATCAGATATGGGGAAACAGAGGCGGGGAATCAGAGGCGGGGAAACAGAGGCGGGGAATCAGATATGGGGAATCAGAGGTGGGGAATCAGAGGCAGGGAATCAGATGTGCGGAATCAGAGATGGGGAATCAGAGGCAGGGAATCAGAATCAGAAGCAGGGAATCAGAGGCCGGGAATCAGAGGCCGGAATCAGATGCTGGGTATCAGAGGCCTGGAATCAGAGGCGGGGAATCAGAGGCAGGGAATCAGATGCGGGGAATCAGAGGCGGGGAATCAGAGCTGGGGAATCAGAGGCAGGGTATTAGAGTTGGGGAATCAGAGGCGGGGAATCAGATATGGGGAAACAGAGGTGGGGAATCAGAGGCGGGGAAACAGAGGCAGGGAATCAGATATGGGGAATCAGAGGCGGGGAATCAGAGTTGGGGAATCAGAGGCGGGGAATCAGATATGGGGAAATAGAAGCGGGGAATCAGATATGGGGAATCAGAGGTGTGGAATCAGAGGTTGGGAATCAGAGGCAGGGAATAAGAGGTGGGGAAACAGAGGCGGGGAATCAGATATGGGGAATCAGAGGTGGCGAATCAGAGGCGGGGAAACAGAGGCAGGGAATCAGAGGCAGGGTATTAGAGTTGGGGAATCAGAGGCGGGGAATCAGATATGGGGAATCAGAGGTGGGGAATCAGAGGCAGGGAATCAGATGTGCGGAATCAGAGATGGGGAATCAGAGGCAGGGAATCAGAATCAGAAGCAGGGAATCAGAGGCCGGGAATCAGAGGCCGGAATCAGATGCTGGGAATCAGAGGCCTGGAATCAGAGGCGGGGAATCAGAGGCAGGGAATCAGATGCGGGGAATCAGAGGCGGGGAATCAGAGCTGGGGAATCAGAGGCAGGGTATTAGAGTTGGGGAATCAGAGGCGGGGAATCAGATATGGGGAATCAGAGGTGGCGAATCAGAGGCGGGGAAACAGAGGAGGGGAATCAGATATGGGGAAACAGAGGCCGGGAATCAGAGGCAGGGAAACAGAGGCGGGGAATCAGATATGGGGAATCAGAGGTGGGGAATTAGAGGTTGCGAATCAGAGGCGGGGAATCAGAGGTGGGGAATCAGAGGCAGGGAATCGGATGTGCGGAATCAGAGATGGGGAATCAGTGGTGGGGATTCAGATGTGGTGAATCAGAGAAGGGGAATCAGAGGCTGGGAATCAGAGGCAGGGAATCAGACGCAGGGAATCAGAGGCGGGGAATCATAGCTGGCGAATTAGAGGAGGGGAATCAGAGTTGGGGAATCAGAGGCGGGGAATCAGATATGGGGAAACAGAGGCGGGGAATCAGAGGCGGGGAAACAGAGGCGGGGAATCAGATATGGGGAATCAGAGGTGGGGAATCAGAGGCAGGGAATCAGATGTGCGGAATCAGAGATGGGGAATCAGAGGCAGGGAATCAGAATCAGAAGCAGGGAATCAGAGGCCGGGAATCAGAGGCCGGAATCAGATGCTGGGAATCAGAGGCCTGGAATCAGAGGCGGGGAATCAGAGGCAGGGAATCAGATGCGGGGAATCAGAGACGGGGAATCAGAGCTGGGGAATCAGAGGCAGGGTATTAGAGTTGGGGAATCAGAGGCGGGGAATCAAATATGGGGAAACAGAGGTGGGGAATCAGAGGCGGGGAAACAGAGGCAGGGAATCAGATATGGGGAATCAGAGGCGGGGAATCAGAGTTGGGGAATCAGAGGCGGGGAATCAGATATGGGGAAATAGAAGCGGGGAATCAGATATGGGGAATCAGAGGTGTGGAATCAGAGGTTGGGAATCAGAGGCAGGGAATAAGAGGCGGGGAAACAGAGGCGGGGAATCAGATATGGGGAATCAGAGGTGGCGAATCAGAGGCGGGGAAACAGAGGCAGGGTATCAGATATGGGGAATCAGAGGCGGGAATCAGAGGTGGGGAATCATAGGCAGGGAATTGGATGTGCGGAATCAGAGATGGGGAATCAGAGGCCGGGAATCAGAGGTGGTGAATCAGATATGGGGAATCAGAGGCGGGGAATCAGAGGCAGTGAATCAGACGCGGGGAATCAGAGGTGGGCAATCAGAGGCGGGGAATCAGATATGGGGAATCAGAGGCGGGGAATCAGAGGCGGGGAAACAGAGGCGGGGAATCAGATATGGGGAATCAGAGGTGGGGCATCAGAGGTTTTGAATCACAGATGGGGAATTAGAGGCGGGGAATCAGAGGCAGGGAATCAGACTCGGGGAATCAGAGTCGGGGATTCAGAGCTGGGGAATCAGAAGCAGGGAATCAGAGTTGGGGAATCAGAGGCGGGGAATCAGATATGGGGAATCAGAGGCAGGGAATCAGTGGCGGGGAATCAGAGGCAGGGAATCAGACGCTGGGAATCTGAGGCGGGGAATCAGAGCTGGGGAATCAGAGGTGGGGAATCAGAGTTGGGGAATCAGAGGCAGGGAATTGGATGTGCGGAATCAGAGATGGGGAATCAGAGGTGGGGAATCAGAGGCGGTGAATCAGAGATGGGGAATCAGAGGCGGGGAATCAGAGGCAGGAAATCAGACACGGGGATTCAGAGGCTGGGAATCAGACGGGGGGAATCAAAGGCGGGGAATCAGAGCTGGGGAATCTGAGGCAGGGAATCAGAGTTGGGGATTCAGAGGCGGGGAATCAGATATGGGGAAACAGAGGTGGGGAATCAGAGGCGGGAAAACAGAGGCGGGGAATTAGATATGGGGAATCAGAGGTGTGGAATCAGAGGTAGTGAATCAGAGATGGGGAATCAGAGGCGGGGAATCAGAGGCAGGGAATCGGACGCCGGGAATCAGAGGCGGGGAATCAGAGCTGGGGAATCAGAGGCGGGGAATCAGAGGCAGGGAATCAGACACGGGGAATCAGAGGCGGGGAATCAGAGATGGGGAATCAGAGGCGGGGAATCAGAGGCAGGGAATCGGATGCCGGGAATCAGAGGCGGGAAATCAGAGGCAGGGAATCAGACACGGGGAATCAGAGGCGGGGAATCAGAGATGGGGAATCAGAGGTGGCGAATCAAATGCGGTGAAACGGAGATGGGGAATCAGGGCAGGGAATCAGAGGTGGGGAATCAGAGATGGGGAATCAGAGGCGGGGAATCACAGGCAGGGAATCAGACGCGGGGAATCAGAGGCGGGGTATCAGAGCTGGGGAATCAGAGGTGGGGAATCAGAGTCGGGGAATCAGAGGCAGGGAATCGGATGTGCGGAATCAGAGATGGGGAATCAGAGGTGGGGAATCAGAGGCAGTGAATCAGAGATGGGGAATCAGAGGCGGGGAATCAGAGGCAGGAAATCAGACACGGGGATTCAGAGGCTGGGAATCAGACGGGGGGAATCAAAGGCGGGGAATCAGAGCTGGTGAATCAGAGGCAGGGAATCAGAGTTGGGGATTCAGAGGCGAGGAATCAGATATGGGGAAACAGAGGCGGGGAATCAGAGGCGGGCAAACAGAGGCGGGGAATTAGATATGGGGAATCAGAGGTGGGGAATCAGAGGTGGTGCATCAGAGATGGGGAATCACAGGCGGGGAATCAGAGGCAGGGAATAGAACGCGGGGAATCAGAGGCAGGGAATCAGAGCTGGGGAATCAGAGGCGTGGAATCAGATATGGGAAACAGAGGCGGGGAATCAGAGGCGGGGAAACAGAGGCGGGTAATCAGACATGGGGATTCAGATGCGGGGAATCAGAGCTGGGGAATCAGAGGCGGGGAATCAGAGGCAGGGAATCAGAGGCCGGGAATCAGATGCTGGGAATAAGAGGCCGGGAATCAGAGGTGGGGAAACAGAGGCGGGGAATCAGATATGGGGAATCAGAGGTGGGGAATCAGGGGCGGGGAATCAGTGGCAGGGAATCAGAGGTCGGGAATAAAAGGCGGGGAATCAGAGCTGGGGAATCAGAGGCGGGGAATCAGAGTTCTGGAATCAGAGGAGGGGAATCAGATATGGGGAAACAGAGGCCGGGAATCAGAGGCAGGGAAACAGAGGCGGGGAATCAGATATGGGGAATCAGAGGTGGGGAATTAGAGGTTGCGAATCAGAGGCGGGGAATCAGAGGCGGGGAATCAGAGGCAGGGAATCGGATGTGCGGAATCAGAGATGGGGAATCAGAGGTGGGGATTCAGATGTGGTGAACCAGAGAAGGGGAATCAGAGGCTGGGAATCAGAGGCAGGGAATCAGACGCAGGGAATCAGAGGCGGGGAATCATAGCTGGCGAATTAGAGGAGGGGAATCAGAGTTGGGGAATCAGAGGCGGGGAATCAGATATGGGGAAACAGAGGCGGGGAATCAGAGGCGGGGAAACAGAGGCGGGGAATCAGATATGGGGAATCAGAGGTGGGGAATCAGAGGCAGGGAATCAGATGTGCGGAATCAGAGATGGGGAATCAGAGGCAGGGAATCAGAGATGGGGAATCAGAGGCGGGGAATCAGAGGCAGGAAATCAGACACGGGGATTCAGAGGCTGGGAATCAGACGGGGGGAATCAAAGGCGGGGAATCAGAGCTGGTGAATCAGAGGCAGGGAATCAGAGTTGGGGATTCAGAGGCGGGGAATCAGATATGGGGAAACAGAGGCGGGGAATCAGAGGCGGGCAAACAGAGGCGGGGAATTAGATATGGGGAATCAGAGGTGGGGAATCAGAGGTGGTGCATCAGAGATGGGGAATCACAGGCGGGGAATCAGAGGCAGGGAATAGAACGCGGGGAATCAGAGGCAGGGAATCAGAGCTGGGGAATCAGAGGCGGGGAATCAGATATGGGAAACAGAGGCGGGGAATCAGAGGCGGGGAAACAGAGGCGGGTAATCAGACATGGGGATTCAGATGCGGGGAATCAGAGCTGGGGAATCAGAGGCGGGGAATCAGAGGCGGGGAATCAGAGGCAGGGAATCAGAGGCCGGGAATCAGATGCTGGGAATAAGAGGCCGGGAATCAGAGGTGGGGAAACAGAGGCGGGGAATCAGATATGGGGAATCAGAGGTGGGGAATCAGGGGCGGGGAATCAGTGGCAGGGAATCAGAGGTCGGGAATAAAAGGCGGGGAATCAGAGCTGGGGAATCAGAGGCGGGGAATCAGAGTTGGGGAATCAGAGGAGGGGAATCAGATATGGGGAAACAGAGGCCGGGAATCAGAGGCAGGGAAACAGAGGCGGGGAATCAGATATGGGGAATCAGAGGTGGGGAATTAGAGGTTGCGAATCAGAGGCGGGGAATCAGAGGCGGGGAATCAGAGGCAGGGAATCGGATGTGCGGAATCAGAGATGGGGAATCAGAGGTGGGGATTCAGATGTGGTGAATCAGAGAAGTGGAATCAGAGGCTGGGAATCAGAGGCAGGGAATCAGACGCAGGGAATCAGAGGCCGGGAATCATAGCTGGCGAATTAGAGGAGGGGAATCAGAGTTGGGGAATCAGAGGCGGGGAATCAGATATGGGGAAACAGAGGCGGGGAATCAGAGGCGGGGAAACAGAGGCGGGGAATCAGATATGGGGAATCAGAGGTGGGGAATCAGAGGCAGGGAATCAGATGTGCGGAATCAGAGATGGGGAATCAGAGGCAGGGAATCAGAATCAGAAGCAGGGAATCAGAGGCCGGGAATCAGAGGCCGGAATCAGATGCTGGGAATCAGAGGCCTGGAATCAGAGGCGGGGAATCAGAGGCAGGGAATCAGATGCGGGGAATCAGAGGCGGGGAATCAGAGCTGGGGAATCAGAGGCAGGGTATTAGAGTTGGGGAATCAGAGGCGGGGAATCAGATATGGGGAAACAGAGGTGGGGAATCAGAGGCGGGGAAACAGAGGCAGGGAATCAGATATGGGGAATCAGAGGCGGGGAATCAGATTTGGGGAATCAGAGGCGGGGAATCAGATATGGGGAAATAGAAGCGGGGAATCAGATATGGGGAATCAGAGGTGTGGAATCAGAGGTTGGGAATCAGAGGCAGGGAATAAGAGGCGGGGAAACAGAGGCGGGGAATCAGATATGGGGAATCAGAGGTGGCGAATCAGAGGCGGGGAAACAGAGGCAGGGAATCAGAGGCAGGGTATTAGAGTTGGGGAATCAGAGGCGGGGAATCAGATATGGGGAATCAGAGGTGGGGAATCAGAGGCAGGGAATCAGATGTGCGGAATCAGAGATGGGGAATCAGAGGCAGGGAATCAGAATCAGAAGCAGGGAATCAGAGGCCGGGAATCAGAGGCCGGAATCAGATGCTGGGAATCAGAGGCCTGGAATCAGAGGCGGGGAATCAGAGGCAGGGAATCAGATGCGGGGAATCAGAGGCGGGGAATCAGAGCTGGGGAATCAGAGGCAGGGTATTAGAGTTGGGGAATCAGAGGCGGGGAATCAGATATGGGGAATCAGAGGTGGCGAATCAGAGGCGGGGAAACAGAGGAGGGGAATCAGATATGGGGAAACAGAGGCCGGGAATCAGAGGCAGGGAAACAGAGGCGGGGAATCAGATATGGGGAATCAGAGGTGGGGAATTAGAGGTTGCGAATCAGAGGCGGGGAATCAGAGGCGGGGAATCAGAGGCAGGGAATCGGATGTGCGGAATCAGAGATGGGGAATCAGAGGTGGGGATTCAGATGTGGTGAATCAGAGAAGGGGAATCAGAGGCTGGGAATCAGAGGCAGGGAATCAGACGCAGGGAATCAGAGGCGGGGAATCATAGCTGGCGAATTAGAGGAGGGGAATCAGAGTTGGGGAGTCAGAGGCGGGGAATCAGATATGGGGAAACAGAGGCGGGGAATCAGAGGCGGGGAAACAGAGGCGGGGAATCAGATATGGGGTATCAGAGGTGGGGAATCAGAGGCAGGGAATCAGATGTGCGGAATCAGAGATGGGGAATCAGAGGCAGAGAATCAGAATCAGAAGCAGGGAATCAGAGGCCGGGAATCAGAGGCCGGAATCAGATGCTGGGAATCAGAGGCCTGGAATCAGAGGCGGGGAATCAGAGGCAGGGAATCAGAGCTGGGGAATCAGAGGCAGGGTATTAGAGTTGGGGAATCAGAGGCGGGGAATCAAATATGGGGAAACAGAGGTGGGGAATCAGAGGCGGGGAAACAGAGGCAGGGAATCAGATATGGGGAATCAGAGGCGGGGAATCAGAGTTGGGGAATCAGAGGCGGGGAATCAGATATGGGGAAATAGAAGCGGGGAATCAGATATGGGGAATCAGAGGTGTGGAATCAGAGGTTGGGAATCAGAGGCAGGGAATAAGAGGCGGGGAAACAGAGGCGGGGAATCAGATATGGGGAATCAGAGGTGGCGAATCAGAGGCGGGGAAACAGAGGCAGGGTATCAGATATGGGGAATCAGAGGCGGGAATCAGAGGTGGGGAATCATAGGCAGGGAATTGGATGTGCGGAATCAGAGATGGGGAATCAGAGGCCGGGAATCAGAGGTGGTGAATCAGATATGGGGAATCAGAGGCGGGGAATCAGAGGCAGTGAATCAGACGCGGGGAATCAGAGGTGGGCAATCAGAGGCGGGGAATCAGATATGGGGAATCAGAGGCGGGGAATCAGAGGCGGGGAAACAGAGGCGGGGAATCAGATATGGGGAATCAGAGGTGGGGCATCAGAGGTTTTGAATCACAGATGGGGAATTAGAGGCGGGGAATCAGAGGCAGGGAATCAGACTCGGGGAATCAGAGTCGGGGATTCAGAGCTGGGGAATCAGAAGCGGGGAATCAGAGTTGGGGAATCAGAGGCGGGGAATCAGATATGGGGAATCAGAGGCAGGGAATCAGTGGCGGGGAATCAGAGGCAGGGAATCAGACGCTGGGAATCTGAGGCGGGGAATCAGAGCTGGGGAATCAGAGGTGGGGAATCAGAGTTGGGGAATCAGAGGCAGGGAATTGGATGTGCGGAATCAGAGATGGGGAATCAGAGGTGGGGAATCAGAGGCGGTGAATCAGAGATGGGGAATCAGAGGCGGGGAATCAGAGGCAGGAAATCAGACACGGGGATTCAGAGGCTGGGAATCAGACGGGGGGAATCAAAGGCGGGGAATCAGAGCTGGGGAATCTGAGGCAGGGAATCAGAGTTGGGGATTCAGAGGCGGGGAATCAGATATGGGGAAACAGAGGTGGGGAATCAGAGGCGGGAAAACAGAGGCGGGGAATTAGATATGGGGAATCAGAGGTGGGGAATCAGAGGTGGTGAATCAGAGATGGGGAATCAGAGGCGGGGAATCAGAGGCAGGGAATCGGACGCCGGGAATCAGAGGCGGGGAATCAGAGCTGGGGAATCAGAGGCGGGGAATCAGAGGCAGGGATTCAGACACGGGGAATCAGAGGCGGGGAATCAGAGATGGGGAATCAGAGGCGGGGAATCAGAGGCAGGGAATCGGATGCCGGGTATCAGAGGCGGGAAATCAGAGGCAGGGAATCAGACACGGGGAATCAGAGGCGGGGAATCAGAGATGGGGAATCAGAGGTGGCGAATCAAATGCGGTGAAACGGAGATGGGGAATCAGGGCAGGGAATCAGAGGCAGGGAATCAGAGGCAGGGAATCAGACACGGGGAATCAGAGGCAGGGAATCAGACACGGGTAATCAGAGGCGGGGAATCAGAGATGGGGAATCAGAGGCGGGGAATCAGAGGCAGGGAATCGGATGCCGGGAATCAGAGGCGGGAAATCAGAGCTGGGGAATCAGAGGCGGGGAATCAGAGTTGGGGAATCAGAGGCGGCGAAGCAGATATGGGAAAATAGAGGCGGGGTATCAGATATGGGGAATCAGAGGCGTGGAATCAGATATGGGGAATCAGAGGCTGGGAATCAGAGGGGGGGAAACAGAGGCGGGGAATAAGATATTGGGAATCAGAGGTGGGGAATCAGGGGCGGGGAATCAGTGGCAGGGAATCAGAGGTGGGGAATCAGAGGCGGGGAATCAGAGGCAGGGAATTAGACACGGGGAATCAGAGGTGGGGAATCAGAGATGGGGAATCAGAGGCGGGGAATCACAGGCAGGGAATCAGACGCGGGGAATCAGAGGCGGGGTATCAGAGCTGGGGAATCAGAGGTGGGGAATCAGAGTCGGGGAATCAGAGGCAGGGAATCGGATGTGCGGAATCAGAGATGGGGAATCAGAGGTGGGGAATCAGAGGCAGTGAATCAGAGATGGGGAATCAGAGGCGGGGAATCAGAGGCAGGAAATCAGACACGGGGATTCAGAGGCTGGGAATCAGACGGGGGGAATCAAAGGCGGGGAATCAGAGCTGGTGAATCAGAGGCAGGGAATCAGAGTTGGGGATTCAGAGGCGAGGAATCAGATATGGGGAAACAGAGGCGGGGAATCAGAGGCGGGCAAACAGAGGCGGGGAATTAGATATGGGGAATCAGAGGTGGGGAATCAGAGGTGGTGCATCAGAGATGGGGAATCACAGGCGGGGAATCAGAGGCAGGGAATAGAACGCGGGGAATCAGAGGCAGGGAATCAGAGCTGGGGAATCAGAGGCGGGGAATCAGATATGGGAAACAGAGGCGGGGAATCAGAGGCGGGGAAACAGAGGCGGGTAATCAGACATGGGGATTCAGATGCGGGGAATCAGAGCTGGGGAATCAGAGGCGGGGAATCAGAGGCAGGGAATCAGAGGCCGGGAATCAGATGCTGGGAATAAGAGGCCGGGAATCAGAGGTGGGGAAACAGAGGCGGGGAATCAGATATGGGGAATCAGAGGTGGGGAATCAGGGGCGGGGAATCAGTGGCAGGGAATCAGAGGTCGTTAATAAAAGGCGGGGAATCAGAGCTGGGGAATCAGAGGAGGGGAATCAGAGTTCTGGAATCAGAGGAGGGGAATCAGATATGGGGAAACAGAGGCCGGGAATCAGAGGCAGGGAAACAGAGGCGGGGAATCAGATATGGGGAATCAGAGGTGGGGAATTAGAGGTTGCGAATCAGAGGCGGGGAATCAGAGGCGGGGAATCAGAGGCAGGGAATCGGATGTGCGGAATCAGAGATGGGGAATCAGAGGTGGGGATTCAGATGTGGTGAACCAGAGAAGGGGAATCAGAGGCTGGGAATCAGAGGCAGGGAATCAGACGCAGGGAATCAGAGGCGGGGAATCATAGCTGGCGAATTAGAGGAGGGGAATCAGAGTTGGGGAATCAGAGGCGGGGAATCAGATATGGTGAAACAGAGGCGGGGAATCAGAGGCGGGGAAACAGAGGCGGGGAATCAGATATGGGGAATCAGAGGTGGGGAATCAGAGGCAGGGAATCAGATGTGCGGAATCAGAGATGGGGAATCAGAGGCAGGGAATCAGAATCAGAAGCAGGGAATCAGAGGCCTGGAATCAGAGGCGGGGAATCAGAGGCAGGGAATCAGATGCGGGGAATCAGAGGCGGGGAATCAGAGCTGGGGAATCAGAGGCAGGGTATTAGAGTTGGGGAATCAGAGGCGGGGAATCAGATATGGGGAAACAGAGGTGGGGAATCAGAGGCGGGGAAACAGAGGCAGGGAATCAGATATGGGGAATCAGAGGCGGGGAATCAGAGTTGGGGAATCAGAGGTGGGGAATCAGATATGGGGAAATAGAAGCGGGGAATCAGATATGGGGAATCAGAGGTGTGGAATCAGAGGTTGGGAATCAGAGGCAGGGAATAAGAGGCGGGGAAACAGAGGCGGGGAATCAGATATGGGGAATCAGAGGTGGCGAATCAGAGGCGGGGAAACAGAGGCAGGGAATCAGATATGGGGAATCAGAGGCGGGAATCAGAGGTGGGGAATCATAGGCAGGGAATTGGATGTGCGGAATCAGAGATGGGGAATCAGAGGCCGGGAATTAGAGGTGGTGAATCAGATATGGGGAATCAGAGGCGGGGAATCAGAGGCAGTGAATCAGACGCGGGGAATCAGAGGTGGGCAATCAGAGGCGGGGAATCAGATATGGGGAATCAGAGGCGGGGAATCAGAGGCGGGGAAACAGAGGCGGGGAATCAGATATGGGGAATCAGAGGTGGGGCATCAGAGGTTGTGAATCACAGATGGGGAATTAGAGGCGGGGAATCAGAGGCAGGGAATCAGACTCGGGGAATCAGAGTCGGGGATTCAGAGCTGGGGAATCAGAAGCGGGGAATCAGAGTTGGGGAATCAGAGGCGGGGAATCAGATATGGGGAATCAGAGGCAGGGAATCAGAGGCGGGGAATCAGAGGCAGGGAATCAGACGCGGGGAATCTGAGGCGGGGAAGCAGAGCTGGGGAATCAGAGGTGGGGAATCAGAGTTGGGGAATCAGAGGCAGGGAATTGGATGTGCGGAATCAGAGATGGGGAATCAGAGGTGGGGAATCAGAGGCGGTGAATCAGAGATGGGGAATCAGAGGCGGGGAATCAGAGGCAGGAAATCAGACACGGGGATTCAGAGGCTGGGAATCAGATGGGGGGAATCAAAGGCGGGGAATCAGAGCTGGGGAATCTGAGGCAGGGAATCAGAGTTGGGGATTCAGAGGCGGGGAATCAGATATGGGGAAACAGAGGCGGGGAATCAGAGGCGGGAAAACAGAGGCGGGGAATTAGATATGGGGAATCAGAGGTGGGGAATCAGAGGTGGTGAATCAGAGATGGGGAATCAGAGGCGGGGAATCAGAGGCAGGGAATCGGACGCCGGGAATCAGAGGCGGGGAATCAGAGCTGGGGAATCAGAGGCGGGGAATCAGAGTTGGGGAATCAGAGGCGGGGAATCAGATATGGGGAAATAGAAGCGGGGAATCAGATATGGGGAATCAGAGGTGTGGAATCAGAGGTTGGGAATCAGAGGCAGGGAATAAGAGGCGGGGAAACAGAGGCGGATAATCAGATATGGGGAATCAGAGGTGGCGAATCAAATGCGGTGAAACAGAGATGGGGAATCAGGGCAGGGAATCAGAGGCAGGGAATCAGAGCTGGGGAAACAGAGGCGGGGAAACAGAGGCGGGGAATCAGATATGGGGAATCAGAGGTGGGGAATCAGGGGCGGGTTATCAGTGGCAGGGAATCAGAGCTGGGGAATCAGAGGTGTGAATCAGAGCTGGGGAAACAGAGGCGGGGAATCAGATATGGGGAATCAGAGGTGGGGAATCCGGGGCGGGGAATCAGTGGCAGGGAATCAGAGGCCGGGAATAAAAGGCGGGGAATCAGAGCTGGGGAATCAGAGGCGGGGAATCAGAGTTGGGGAATCAGAGGCAGGGAATTGGATGTGCGGAATCAGAGATGGGGAATCAGAGGTGGGGAATCAGAGGCGGTGAATCAGAGATGGGGAATCAGAGGCGGGGAATCAGAGGCAGGAAATCAGACACGGGGATTCAGAGGCTGGGAATCAGACGGGGGGAATCAAAGGCGGGGAATCAGAGCTGGGGAATCTGAGGCAGGGAATCAGAGTTGGGGATTCAGAGGCGGGGAATCAGATATGGGGAAACAGAGGTGGGGAATCAGAGGCGGGAAAACAGAGGCGGGGAATTAGATATGGGGAATCAGAGGTGGGGAATCAGAGGTGGTGAATCAGAGATGGGGAATCAGAGGCGGGGAATCAGAGGCAGGGAATCGGACGCCGGGAATCAGAGGCGGGGAATCAGAGCTGGGGAATCAGAGGCGGGGAATCAGAGGCAGGGATTCAGACACGGGGAATCAGAGGCGGGGAATCAGAGATGGGGAATCAGAGGCGGGGAATCAGAGGCAGGGAATCGGATGCCGGGAATCAGAGGCGGGAAATCAGAGGCAGGGAATCAGACACGGGGAATCAGAGGCGGGGAATCAGAGATGGGGAATCAGAGGTGGCGAATCAAATGCGGTGAAACGGAGATGGGGAATCAGGGCAGGGAATCAGAGGCAGGGAATCAGAGGCATGGAATCAGACACGGGGAATCAGAGGCAGGGAATCAGACACGGGGAATCAGAGGCGGGGAATCAGAGATGGGGAATCAGAGGCGGGGAATCAGAGGAAGGGAATCAGAGGCCGGGAATCAGATGCTGGGAATAAGAGGCCGGGAATCAGAGGTGGGGAAACAGAGGCGGGGAATCAGATATGGGGAATCAGAGGTGGGGAATCAGGGGCGGGGAATCAGTGGCAGGGAATCAGAGGTCGGGAATAAAAGGCGGGGAATCAGAGCTGGGGAATCAGAGGCGGGGAATCAGAGTTCTGGAATCAGAGGAGGGGAATCAGATATGGGGAAACAGAGGCCGGGAATCAGAGGCAGGGAAACAGAGGCGGGGAATCAGATATGGGGAATCAGAGGTGGGGAATTAGAGGTTGCGAATCAGAGGCGGGGAATCAGAGGCGGGGAATCAGAGGCAGGGAATCGGATGTGCGGAATCAGAGATGGGGAATCAGAGGTGGGGATTCAGATGTGGTGAACCAGAGAAGGGGAATCAGAGGCTGGGAATCAGAGGCAGGGAATCAGACGCAGGGAATCAGAGGCGGGGAATCATAGCTGGCGAATTAGAGGAGGGGAATCAGAGTTGGGGAATCAGAGGCGGGGAATCAGATATGGGGAAACAGAGGCGGGGAATCAGAGGCGGGGAAACAGAGGCGGGGAATCAGATATGGGGAATCAGAGGTGGGGAATCAGAGGCAGGGAATCAGATGTGCGGAATCAGAGATGGGGAATCAGAGGCAGGGAATCAGAATCAGAAGCAGGGAATCAGAGGCCGGGAATCAGAGGCCGGAATCAAATGCTGGGAATCAGAGGCCTGGAATCAGAGGCGTGGAATCAGAGGCAGGGAATCAGATGCGGGGAATCAGAGGCGGGGAATCAGAGCTGGGGAATCAGAGGCAGGGTATTAGAGTTGGGGAATCAGAGGCGGGGAATCAGATATGGGGAAACAGAGGTGGGGAATCAGAGGCGGGGAAACAGAGGCAGGGAATCAGATATGGGGAATCAGAGGCGGGGAATCAGAGTTGGGGAATCAGAGGTGGGGAATCAGATATGGGGAAATAGAAGCGGGGAATCAGATATGGGGAATCAGAGGTGTGGAATCAGAGGTTGGGAATCAGAGGCAGGGAATAAGAGGCGGGGAAACAGAGGCGGGGAATCAGATATGGGGAATCAGAGGTGGCGAATCAGAGGCGGGGAAACAGAGGCAGGGAATCAGATATGGGGAATCAGAGGCGGGAATCAGAGGTGGGGAATCATAGGCAGGGAATTGGATGTGCGGAATCAGAGATGGGGAATCAGAGGCCGGGAATTAGAGGTGGTGAATCAGATATGGGGAATCAGAGGCGGGGAATCAGAGGCAGTGAATCAGACGCGGGGAATCAGAGGTGGGCAATCAGAGGCGGGGAATCAGATATGGGGAATCAGAGGCGGGGAATCAGAGGCGGGGAAACAGAGGCGGGGAATCAGATATGGGGAATCAGAGGTGGGGCATCAGAGGTTGTGAATCACAGATGGGGAATTAGAGGCGGGGAATCAGAGGCAGGGAATCAGACTCGGGGAATCAGAGTCGGGGATTCAGAGCTGGGGAATCAGAAGCGGGGAATCAGAGTTGGGGAATCAGAGGCGGGGAATCAGATATGGGGAATCAGAGGCAGGGAATCAGAGGCGGGGAATCAGAGGCAGGGAATCAGACGCGGGGAATCTGAGGCGGGGAAGCAGAGCTGGGGAATCAGAGGTGGGGAATCAGAGTTGGGGAATCAGAGGCAGGGAATTGGATGTGCGGAATCAGAGATGGGGAATCAGAGGTGGGGAATCAGAGGCGGTGAATCAGAGATGGGGAATCAGAGGCGGGGAATCAGAGGCAGGAAATCAGACACGGGGATTCAGAGGCTGGGAATCAGATGGGGGGAATCAAAGGCGGGGAATCAGAGCTGGGGAATCTGAGGCAGGGAATCAGAGTTGGGGATTCAGAGGCGGGGAATCAGATATGGGGAAACAGAGGCGGGGAATCAGAGGCGGGAAAACAGAGGCGGGGAATTAGATATGGGGAATCAGAGGTGGGGAATCAGAGGTGGTGAATCAGAGATGGGGAATCAGAGGCGGGGAATCAGAGGCAGGGAATCGGACGCCGGGAATCAGAGGCGGGGAATCAGAGCTGGGGAATCAGAGGCGGGGAATCAGAGTTGGGGAATCAGAGGCGGGGAATCAGATATGGGGAAATAGAAGCGGGGAATCAGATATGGGGAATCAGAGGTGTGGAATCAGAGGTTGGGAATCAGAGGCAGGGAATAAGAGGCGGGGAAACAGAGGCGGATAATCAGATATGGGGAATCAGAGGTGGCGAATCAAATGCGGTGAAACAGAGATGGGGAATCAGGGCAGGGAATCAGAGGCAGGGAATCAGAGCTGGGGAAACAGAGGCGGGGAAACAGAGGCGGGGAATCAGATATGGGGAATCAGAGGTGGGGAATCAGGGGCGGGTTATCAGTGGCAGGGAATCAGAGCTGGGGAATCAGAGGTGTGAATCAGAGCTGGGGAAACAGAGGCGGGGAATCAGATATGGGGAATCAGAGGTGGGGAATCCGGGGCGGGGAATCAGTGGCAGGGAATCAGAGGCCGGGAATAAAAGGCGGGGAATCAGAGCTGGGGAATCAGAGGCGGGGAATCAGAGTTGGGGAATCAGAGGCAGGGAATTGGATGTGCGGAATCAGAGATGGGGAATCAGAGGTGGGGAATCAGAGGCGGTGAATCGGAGATGGGGAATCAGAGGCGGGGAATCAGAGGCAGGAAATCAGACGGGGATTCAGAGGCTGGGAATCAGACGGGGGGAATCAAAGGCGGGGAATCAGAGCTGGGGAATCTGAGGCAGGGAATCAGAGTTGGGGATTCAGAGGCGGGGAATCAGATATGGGGAAACAGAGGTGGGGAATCAGAGGCGGGAAAACAGAGGCGGGGAATTAGATATGGGGAATCAGAGGTGGGGAATCAGAGGTGGTGAATCAGAGATGGGGAATCAGAGGCGGGGAATCAGAGGCAGGGAATCGGACGCCGGGAATCAGAGGCGGGGAATCAGAGCTGGGGAATCAGAGGCGGGGAATCAGAGGCAGGGATTCAGACACGGGGAATCAGAGGCGGGGAATCAGAGATGGGGAATCAGAGGCGGGGAATCAGAGGCAGGGAATCGGATGCCGGGAATCAGAGGCGGGAAATCAGAGGCAGGGAATCAGACACGGGGAATCAGAGGCGGGGAATCAGAGATGGGGAATCAGAGGTGGCGAATCAAATGCGTTGAAACGGAGATGGGGAATCAGGGCAGGGAATCAGAGGCAGGGAATCAGAGGCAGGGAATCAGACACGGGGAATCAGAGGCAGGGAATCAGACACGGGGAATCAGAGGCGGGGAATCAGAGATGGGGAATCAGAGGCGGGGAATCAGAGGCAGGGAATCGGATGCCGGGAATCAGAGGCGGGAAATCAGAGCTGGGGAATCAGAGGCGGGGAATCAGAGTTGGGGAATCAGAGGCGGCGAAGCAGATATGGGAAAATAGAGGCGGGGTATCAGATATGGGGAATCAGAGGCGTGGAATCAGATATGGGGAATCAGAGGCTGGGAATCAGAGGGGGGGAAACAGAGGCGGGGAATAAGATATTGGGAATCAGAGGTGGGGAATCAGGGGCGGGGAATCAGTGGCAGGGAATCAGAGGCGGGGAATCAGAGGCGGGGAATCAGAGGCAGGGAATTAGACACGGGGAATCAGAGGTGGGGAATCAGAGATGGGGAATCAGAGGCGGGGAATCACAGGCAGGGAATCAGACGCGGGGAATCAGAGGCGGGGTATCAGAGCTGGGGAATCAGAGGTGGGGAATCAGAGTCGGGGAATCAGAGGCAGGGAATCGGTTGTGCGGAATCAGAGATGGGGAATCAGAGGTGGGGAATCAGAGGCAGTGAATCAGAGATGGGGAATCAGAGGCGGGGAATCAGAGGCAGGAAATCAGACACGGGGATTCAGAGGCTGGGAATCAGACGGGGGGAATCAAAGGCGGGGAATCAGAGCTGGTGAATCAGAGGCAGGGAATCAGAGTTGGGGATTCAGAGGCGAGGAATCAGATATGGGGAAACAGAGGCGGGGAATCAGAGGCGGGCAAACAGAGGCGGGGAATTAGATATGGGGAATCAGAGGTGGGGAATCAGAGGTGGTGAATCAGAGATGGGGAATCACAGGCGGGGAATCAGAGGCAGGGAATAGAACGCGGGGAATCAGAGGCAGGGAATCAGAGCTGGGGAATCAGAGGCGGGGAATCAGATATGGGAAACAGAGGCGGGGAATCAGAGGCGGGGAAACAGAGGCGGGTAATCAGACATGGGGATTCAGATGCGGGGAATCAGAGCTGGGGAATCAGAGGCGGGGAATCAGAGGCAGGGAATCAGAGGCCGGGAATCAGATGCTGGGAATAAGAGGCCGGGAATCAGAGGTGGGGAAACAGAGGCGGGGAATCAGATATGGGGAATCAGAGGTGGGGAATCAGGGGCGGGGAATCAGTGGCAGGGAATCAGAGGTCGGGAATAAAAGGCGGGGAATCAGAGCTGGGGAATCAGAGGCGGGGAATCAGAGTTCTGGAATCAGAGGAGGGGAATCAGATATGGGGAAACAGAGGCCGGGAATCAGAGGCAGGGAAACAGAGGCGGGGAATCAGATATGGGGAATCAGAGGTGGGGAATTAGAGGTTGCGAATCAGAGGCGGGGAATCAGAGGCGGGGAATCAGAGGCAGGGAATCGGATGTGCGGAATCAGAGATGGGGAATCAGAGGTGGGGATTCAGATGTGGTGAACCAGAGAAGGGGAATCAGAGGCTGGGAATCAGAGGCAGGGAATCAGACGCAGGGAATCAGAGGCGGGGAATCATAGCTGGCGAATTAGAGGAGGGGAATCAGAGTTGGGGAATCAGAGGCGGGGAATCAGATATGGGGAAACAGAGGCGGGGAATCAGAGGCGGGGAAACAGAGGCGGGGAATCAGATATGGGGAATCAGAGGTGGGGAATCAGAGGCAGGGAATCAGATGTGCGGAATCAGAGATGGGGAATCAGAGGCAGGGAATCAGAATCAGAAGCAGGGAATCAGAGGCCGGGAATCAGAGGCCGGAATCAGATGCTGGGAATCAGAGGCCTGGAATCAGAGGCGGGGAATCAGAGGCAGGGAATCAGATGCGGGGAATCAGAGGCGGGGAATCAGAGCTGGGGAATCAGAGGCAGGGTATTAGAGTTGGGGAATCAGAGGCGGGGAATCAGATATGGGGAAACAGAGGTGGGGAATCAGAGGCGGGGAAACAGAGGCAGGGAATCAGATATGGGGAATCAGAGGCGGGGAATCAGAGTTGGGGAATCAGAGGTGGGGAATCAGATATGGGGAAATAGAAGCGGGGAATCAGATATGGGGAATCAGAGGTGTGGAATCAGAGGTTGGGAATCAGAGGCAGGGAATAAGAGGCGGGGAAACAGAGGCGGGGAATCAGATATGGGGAATCAGAGGTGGCGAATCAGAGGCGGGGAAACAGAGGCAGGGAATCAGATATGGGGAATCAGAGGCGGGAATCAGAGGTGGGGAATCATAGGCAGGGAATTGGATGTGCGGAATCAGATGTGCGGAATCAGAGGCCGGGAATTAGAGGTGGTGAATCAGATATGGGGAATCAGAGGCGGGGAATCAGAGGCAGTGAATCAGACGCGGGGAATCAGAGGTGGGCAATCAGAGGCGGGGAATCAGATATGGGGAATCAGAGGCGGGGAATCAGAGGCGGGGAAACAGAGGCGGGGAATCAGATATGGGGAATCAGAGGTGGGGCATCAGAGGTTGTGAATCACAGATGGGGAATTAGAGGCGGGGAATCAGAGGCAGGGAATCAGACTCGGGGAATCAGAGTCGGGGATTCAGAGCTGGGGAATCAGAAGCGGGGAATCAGAGTTGGGGAATCAGAGGCGGGGAATCAGATATGGGGAATCAGAGGCAGGGAATCAGAGGCGGGGAATCAGAGGCAGGGAATCAGACGCGGGGAATCTGAGGCGGGGAAGCAGAGCTGGGGAATCAGAGGTGGGGAATCAGAGTTGGGGAATCAGAGGCAGGGAATTGGATGTGCGGAATCAGAGATGGGGAATCAGAGGTGGGGAATCAGAGGCGGTGAATCAGAGATGGGGAATCAGAGGCGGGGAATCAGAGGCAGGAAATCAGACACGGGGATTCAGAGGCTGGGAATCAGATGGGGGGAATCAAAGGCGGGGAATCAGAGCTGGGGAATCTGAGGCAGGGAATCAGAGTTGGGGATTCAGAGGCGGGGAATCAGATATGGGGAAACAGAGGCGGGGAATCAGAGGCGGGAAAACAGAGGCGGGGAATTAGATATGGGGAATCAGAGGTGGGGAATCAGAGGTGGTGAATCAGAGATGGGGAATCAGAGGCGGGGAATCAGAGGCAGGGAATCGGACGCCGGGAATCAGAGGCGGGGAATCAGAGCTGGGGAATCAGAGGCGGGGAATCAGAGTTGGGGAATCAGAGGCGGGGAATCAGATATGGGGAAATAGAAGCGGGGAATCAGATATGGGGAATCAGAGGTGTGCAATCAGAGGTTGGGAATCAGAGGCAGGGAATAAGAGGCGGGGAAACAGAGGCGGATAATCAGATATGGGGAATCAGAGGTGGCGAATCAAATGCGGTGAAACAGAGATGGGGAATCAGGGCAGGGAATCAGAGGCAGGGAATCAGAGCTGGGGAAACAGAGGCGGGGAATCAGATAAGGGGAATCAGAGGTGGGGAATCAGGGGCGGGTTATCAGTGGCAGGGAATCAGAGCTGGGGAATCAGAGGTGTGAATCAGAGCTGGGGAAACAGAGGCGGGGAATCAGATATGGGGAATCAGAGGTGGGGAATCCGGGGCGGGGAATCAGTGGCAGGGAATCAGAGGCCGGGAATAAAAGGCGGGGAATCAGAGCTGGGGAATCAGAGGCGGGGAATCAGAGTTGGGGAATCAGAGGAGGGGAATCAGATATGGGGAAACAGAGGCCGGAATCAGAGGCAGGGAAACAGAGGCGGGGAATCAGATATGGGAAATCAGATGCTGGGAATAAGAGGCCGGGAATCAGAGGTGGGGAATCAGAGTCTGGGAATCAGAGATGGGGATTCAGAGGCGGGGAATGAGATATGGAGAATCAGAGGCGGGGAATCAGGGGCGGGGAAACAGAGGTGGGGAATCAGATATGGGGAATCAGAGGTGGCGAATCAAAGGCGGTGAATCAGAGATGGGGAATCAGAGGCGGGGAATCAGAGGCAGGGAATCAGATGCGGGGATTCAGAGGCGGGGAATCAGAGCTGGCGAATCAGAGGCGGGGAATCAGAGGTGGGCAATCAGAGCCGGGGAATCAGATATGGGGAATCAGAGGCGGGGAATCAGAGGCGGGGAAACAGAGGCGGGGAATCAGATATGGGGAATCAGAGGTGGGGAATCAGAGGTTGTGAATCAGAGATGGGGAATCAAGGCGGGGAATCAGAGGGAGGGAATCAGACGCGGGGAATCAGAGGCGGGGATTCAGAGCTGGGGAATCAGAGGCGGGGAATCAGAGTTGGGGAATCAGAGGCAGGGAATCAGATATGGGGAATCAGAGGCGGGGAATCAGAGGCGGGGAAACAGAGGCGGGGAATCTGTTATGGGGAATCTGAGGTGGGGAATCAGGGGCAGGGAATCAGTGGCAGGGAATCAGAGGCGGGGAATCTGAGGAGGGGAATCAGAGGCTGGGAATCAGACACGGGGAATCAGAGGCGGGGAATCAGAGATGTGGAATCAGAGGCGGGGAATCAGAGGCAGGGAATCGGATGCCGGGAATCAGAGGCGGGGAATCAGAGCTGGGGAATCAGAGGCGGGGAATCAGAGTTGGGGAATCAGAGGCGGGGAATCAGATATGGGGAAATAGAGGCGGGGAATCAGATAATGGGAATCAGAGGTGTGGAATCAGAGGTTGGGAATCAGAGGCAGGGAATCAGAGGCGGGGAAACAGAGGCGGGGAATCAGATATGGGGAATCAGAGGTGGCGAATCAAAGGCGGTGAAACAGAGATGGGGAATCAGAGGCGGGGAATCAGAGGCAGGGAATCAGAGCTGGGGAAACAGAGGCGGGGAATCAGATATGGGGAATCAGAGGTGGGGAATCAGGGGCGGGGAATCAGTGGCAGGGAATCAGAGGCCGGGAATAAAAGGCGGGGAATCAGAGCTGGGGAATCAGAGGCGGGGAATCAGAGTTGGGGAATCAGAGGAGGGGAATCAGATATGGGGAAACAGAGGCCGGGAATCAGAGGCAGGGAAACAGAGGCGGGGAATCAGATATGGGGAATCAGAGGTGGGGAATTAGAGGTTGCGAATCAGAGGCGGGGAATCAGAGGCGGGGAATCAGAGGCAGGGAATCGGATGTGCGGAATCAGAGATGGGGAATCAGAGGTGGGGATTCAGAGGTGGTGAATCAGAGAAGGGGAATCAGAGGCTGGGAATCAGAGGCAGGGAATCAGACGCAGGGAATCAGAGGCGGGGAATCATAGCTGGCGAATTAGAGGAGCGGAATCAGAGTTGGGGAATCAGAGTCGGGGAATCAGATATGGGGAAACAGAGGTGGGGAATCAGAGGCGGGGAAACAGAGGCGGGTAATCAGATATGGGGAATCAGAGATGGGGAATCAGAGGCAGGGAATCAGATGTGCGGAATCAGAGATGGGGAATCAGAGGCAGGGAATCAGAATCAGAAGCAGGGAATCAGAGGCCGGGAATCAGAGGCCGGAATCAGATGCTGGGAATCAGAGGCCTGGAATCAGAGGCGGGGAATCAGAGGCAGGGAATCAGATGCGGGGAATCAGAGGCGGCGAAACAGAGCTGGGGAATCAGAGGCAGGGTATTAGAGTTGGGGAATCAGAGGCGGGGAATCAGATATGGGGAAACAGAGGTGGGGAATCAGAGGAGGGGAAACAGAGGCAGGGAATCAGAGTTGGGGATTCAGAGGCGGGGAATTAGATATGGGGAATCAGAGGTGGGGAATCAGAGGTGGTGAATCAGAGATTGGGAATCAGAGGCGGGGAATCAGAGGCAGGGAATCGGACACCGGGAATCAGAGGCGGGGAATCAGAGCTGGGGAATCAGAGGCGGGGAATCAGAGTTGGGGATTCAGAGGCGGGGAATCAGATATGGGGAAATAGAGGCGGGGAATCAGATATAGGGAATCAGAGGTGTGGAATCAGAGGTTGGGAATCAGAGGCAGGGAATCAGAGGTGGGGAAACAGAGGCGGGGAATCAGATATGGGGAATCAGAGGTGGCGAATCAAAGGCGGTGAAACAGAGATGGGGAATCAGGGCAGGGAATCAGAGGCAGGGAATCAGAGCTGGGGAAACAGAGGCGGGGAATCAGATATGGGGAATCAGAGGTGGGGAATCAGGGGCGGGGAATCAGTGGCAGGGAATCAGAGCTGGGGAATCAGAGGTGGGGAATCAGAGCTGGGGAAACAGAGGCGGGGAATCAGATATGGGGAATCAGAGGTGGGGAATCAGGGGCGGGGAATCAGTGGCAGGGAATCAGAGGCCGGGAATAAAAGGCGGGGAATCAGAGCTGGGGAATCAGAGGCGGGGAATCAGAGTTGGGGAATCAGAGGAGGGGAATCAGATATGGGGAAACAGAGGCCGGGAATCAGATGCAGGGAAACAGAGGCGGGGAATCAGATATGGGGAATCAGAGGTGGGGAATTAGAGGTTGCGAATCAGAGGCGGGGAATCAGAGGCGGGGAATCAGAGGCAGGGAATCGGATGTGCGGAATCAGAGATGGGGGATCAGAGGTGGGGATTCAGAGGTGGTGAATCAGAGAAGGGGAATCAGAGGCTGGGAATCAGAGGCAGGGAATCAGACGCAGGAAATCAGAGGCGGGGAATCATAGCTGGCGAATTAGATGAGGGGAAACAGAGTTGGGGAATCAGAGGCGGGGAATCAGATATGGGGAATCAGAGGCGGGGAATCAGAGGCGGGGAAACAGAGGCGGGTAATCAGATATGGGGAATCAGAGATGGGGAATCAGAGGCAGGGAATCAGATGTGCGGAATCAGAGATGGGGAATCAGAGGCAGGGAATCAGAATCAGAAGCAGGGAATCAGAGGCCGGGAATCAGAGGCCGGAATCAGATGCTGGGAATCAGAGGCCTGGAATCAGAGGCGGGGAATCAGAGGCAGGGAATCAGATGCGGGGAATCAGAGGCGGGGAATCAGAGCTGGGGAATCAGAGGCAGGGTATTAGAGTTGGGGAATCAGAGGCGGGGAATCAGATATGGGGAAACAGAGGTGGGGAATCAGAGGAGGGGAAACAGAGGCAGGGAATCAGATATGGGAAATCAGATGTGGGGAATCAGAGGTGGGGAATCATAGGCAGGGAATCGGATGTGCGGAATCAGAGATGGGGAATCAGAGGCCGGGAATGAGAGGTGGTGAATCAGATATGGGGAATCAGAGGCGGGGTATCAGAGGCAGGGAATCAGACGCGGGGAATCAGAGGTGGGCAATCAGAGGCGGGGAATCAGATATGGGGAATCAGAGGCGGGGAATCAGAGGCGGGGAAACAGAGGCGGGGAATCAGATATGGGGAATCAGAGGTGGGGCATCAGAAGTTGTGAATCACAGATGGGGAATTAGAGGCAGGGAATCAGAGGCAGGGAATCAGACGCGGGGAATCAGAGGCGGGGATTCAGAGCTGGGGAATCAGAAGCGGGGAATCAGAGTTGGGGAATCAGAGGCGGGGAATCAGATATGGGGAATCAGCGGCAGGGAATCAGAGGCGGGGAATCAGAGGCAGGGAATCAGACGCGGGGAATCTGAGGCGGGGAATCAGAGCTGGGGAATCAGAGGTGGGGAATCAGAGTTGGGGAATCAGAGGCAGGGAATTGGATGTGTGGAATCAGAGATGGGGAATCAGAGGTGGGGAATCAGAGGCGGTGAATCAGAGATGGGGAATCAGAGGCGGGGAATCAGAGGCAGGAAATCAGACACGGGGATTCAGAGGCTGGGAATCAGACGGGGGGAATCAAAGGCGGGGAATCAGAGCTGGGGAATATGAGGCAGGGAATCAGAGTTGGGGAATCAGATGCGGGGAATCAGATATGGGGAATCAGAGGCAGGGAATCAGAGGTGGGGAATCAGATATGGGGAAACAGAGGCGGGGAATCAGAGGCGGGAAAACAGAGGCGGGGAATTAGATATGGGGAATCAGAGGTGGGGAATCAGAGGTGGTGAATCAGAGATGGGGAATCAGAGGCGGGGAATCAGAGGCAGGGAATCGGACACCGGGAATCAGAGGCGGGGAATCAGAGCTGGGGAATCAGAGGCGGGGAATCAGAGTTGGGGATTCAGAGGCGGGGAATCAGATATGGGGAAATAGAGGCGGGGAATCAGATATAGGGAATCAGAGGTGTGGAATCAGAGGTTGGGAATCAGAGGCAGGGAATCAGAGGTGGGGAAACAGAGGCGGGGAATCAGATATGGGGAATCAGAGGTGGCGAATCAAAGGCGGTGAAACAGAGATGGGGAATCAGGGCAGGGAATCAGAGGCAGGGAATCAGAACTGGGGAAACAGAGGCGGGGAATCAGATATGGGGAATCAGAGGTGGGGAATCAGGGGCGGGGAATCAGTGGCAGGGAATCAGAGCTGGGGAATCAGAGGTGGGGAATCAGAGCTGGGGAAACAGAGGCGGGGAATCAGATATGGGGAATCAGAGGTGGGGAATCAGGGGCGGGGAATCAGTGGCAGGGAATCAGAGGCCGGGAATAAAAGGCGGGGAATCAGAGCTGGGGAATCAGAGGCGGGGAATCAGAGTTGGGGAATCAGAGGAGGGGAATCAGATATGGGGAAACAGAGGCCGGGAATCAGAGGCAGGGAAACAGAGGCGGGGAATCAGATATGGGGAATCAGAGGTGGGGAATTAGAGGTTGCGAATCAGAGGCGGGGAATCAGAGGCGGGGAATCAGAGGCAGGGAATCGGATGTGCGGAATCAGAGATGGGGGATCAGAGGTGGGGATTCAGAGGTGGTGAATCAGAGAAGGGGAATCAGAGGCTGGGAATCAGAGGCAGGGAATCAGACGCAGGAAATCAGAGGCGGGGAATCATAGCTGGCGAATTAGAGGAGGGGAAACAGAGTTGGGGAATCAGAGGCGGGGAATCAGATATGGGGAAACAGAGGCGGGGAATCAGAGGCGGGGAAACAGAGGCGGGGAATCAGATATGGGGAATCAGAGGTGGGGAATCAGAGGCAGGGAATCAGAAGTGCGGAATCAGAGATGGGGAATCAGAGGCAGGGAATCAGAATCAGAAGCAGGGAATCAGAGGCTGGGAATCAGAGGCCGGAATCAGATGCTGGGATCAGAGGCCTGGAATCAGAGGCGGGGAATCAGAGGCAGGGAATCAGATGCGGGAAATCAGAGGCCTGGAATCAGAGGCGGGGAATCAGAGGCAGGGAATCAGATGCGGGGAATCAGAGGCGGGGAATCAGAGCTGGGGAATCAGAATCAGGGTATTAGAGTTGGGGAATCAGAGGCGGGGAATCAGATATGGGGAAACAGAGGTGGGGAATCAGAGGCGGGGAAACAGAGGCAGGGAATCAGATATGGGGAATCAGAGGCGGGGAATCAGAGGTGGGGAATCATAGGCAGGGAATCGGATGTGCGGAATCAGAGATGGGGAATCAGAGGCCGGGAATCAGAGGTGGTGAATCAGATATGGGGAATCAGAGGCGGGGAATCAGAGGCAGGGAATCAGACGCGGGGAATCAGAGGTGGGCAATCAGAGGCGGGGAATCAGATATGGGGAATCAGAGGCGGGGAATCAGAGGCGGGGAAACAGAGGCGGGGAATCAGATATGGGGTATCAGAGGTGGGGCATCAGAGGTTGTGAATCACAGATGGGGAATTAGAGGCGGGGAATCAGAGGCAGGGAATCAGACGCGGGGAATCAGAGGCGGGGATTCAGAGCTGGGGAATCAGAAGCGGGGAATCAGAGTTGGGGAATCAGAGGCGGGGAATCAGATATGGGGAATCAGAGGCAGGGAATCAGAGGCGGGGAATCAGAGGCAGGGAATCAGACGCGGGGAATCTGAGGCGGGGAATCAGAGCTGGGGAATCAGAGGTGGGGAATCAGAGTTGGGGAATCAGAGGCAGGGAATTGGATGTGCAGAATCAGAGATGGGGAATCAGAGGTGGGGAATCAGAGGCAGTGAATCAGAGATGGGGAATCAGAGGCGGGGAATCAGAGGCAGGAAATCAGACACGTGGATTCAGAGGCTGGGAATCAGACGGGGGGAATCAAAGGCGGGGAATCAGAACTGGGGAATCTGAGGCAGGGAATCAGAGTTGGGGATTCAGAGGCGGGGAATCAGATATGGGGAAACAGAGGCGGGGAATCAGAGGCGGGAAAACAGAGGCGGGGAATTAGATATGGGGAATCAGAGGTGGGGAATCAGAGGTGGTGAATCAGTGATGGGGAATCACAGGCGTGGAATCAGAGGCAGGGAATAGAACGCGGGGAATCAGAGGCAGGGAATCAGAGCTGGGGAATCAGAGGCGGGGAATCATAGTTGGGAATCAGAGGCGGGGAATCAGATATGGGGAAACAGAGTCGGGGAATCAGTGGCGGGGAAACAGAGGCGGGGAATCAGATATGGGGAATCGGATGCAGGGAATCAGAGGCGGGGAATCAGAGCTGGGGAATCAGAGGCGGGGAATCAGAGTTGGGGCATCAGAGGTGGGGAATTAGATATAGGGAAACAGAGGCGGGGAATCAGAGGCGGGGAAACAGAGGCGGGGAAACAGAGGCGGGGAGTCAGAGGCGGGGAATCAGAGGTGGGCAATCAGAGCCGGGGAATCAGATATGGGGAATCAGAGGCGGGGAATCAGAGGCGGGGAAACAGAGGCGGGGAATCAGATATGGGGAATCAGAGGTGGGGAATCAGAGGTTGTGAATCAGAGATGGGGAATCAAGGCGGGGAATCAGAGGGAGGGAATCAGACGCGGGGAATCAGAGGCGGGGATTCAGAGCTGGGGAATCAGAGGCGGGGAATCAGAGTTGGGGAATCAGAGGCAGGGAATCAGATATGGGGAATCAGAGGCGGGGAATCAGAGGCGGGGAAACAGAGGCGGGGAATCTTATATGGGGAATCTGAGGTGGGGAATCAGGGGCAGGGAATCAGTGGCAGGGAATCAGAGGCGGGGAATCTGAGGAGGGGAATCAGAGGCTGGGAATCAGACACGGGGAATCAGAGGCGGGGAATCAGAGATGTGGAATCAGAGGCGGGGAATCAGAGGCAGGGAATCGGATGCCGGGAATCAGAGGCGGGGAATCAGAGCTGGGGAATCAGAGGCGGGGAATCAGAGTTGGGGAATCAGAGGCGGGGAATCAGATATGGGGAAATAGAGGCGGGGAATCAGATATGGGGAATCAGAGGTGTGGAATCAGAGGTTGGGAATCAGAGGCAGGGAATCAGAGGCGGGGAAACAGAGGCGGGGAATCAGATATGGGGAATCAGAGGTGGCGAATCAAAGGCGGTGAAACAGAGATGGGGAATCAGAGGCGGGGAATCAGAGGCAGGGAATCAGAGCTGGGGAAACAGAGGCGGGGAATCAGATATGGGGAATCAGAGGTGGGGAATCAGGGGCGGGGAATCAGTGGCAGGGAATCCGAGGCCGGGAATAAAAGGCGGGGAATCAGAGCTGGGGAATCAGAGGCGGGGAATCAGAGTTGGGGAATCAGAGGAGGGGAATCAGATATGGGGAAACAGAGGCCGGGAATCAGAGGCAGGGAAACAGAGGCGGGGAATCAGATATGGGGAATCAGAGGTGGGGAATTAGAGGTTGCGAATCAGAGGCGGGGAATCAGAGGCGGGGAATCAGAGGCAGGGAATCGGATGTGCGGAATCAGAGATGGGGAATCAGAGGTGGGGATTCAGAGGTGGTGAATCAGAGAAGGGGAATCAGAGGCTGGGAATCAGAGGCAGGGAATCAGACGCAGGGAATCAGAGGCGGGGAATCATAGCTGGCGAATTAGAGGAGGGGAATCAGAGTTGGGGAATCAGAGTCGGGGAATCAGATATGGGGAAACAAAGGTGGGGAATCAGAGGCGGGGAAACAGAGGCGGGTAATCAGATATGGGGAATCAGAGATGGGGAATCAGAGGCAGGGAATCAGATGTGCGGAATCAGAGATGGGGAATCAGAGGCAGGGAATCAGAATCAGAAGCAGGGAATCAGAGGCCGGGAATCAGAGGCCGGAATCAGATGCTGGGAATCAGAGGCCTGGAATCAGAGGCGGGGAATCAGAGGCAGGGAATCAGATGCGGGGAATCAGAGGCGGGGAATCAGAGCTGGGGAATCAGAGGCAGGGTATTAGAGTTGGGGAATCAGAGGCGGGGAATCAGATATGGGGAAACAGAGGTGGGGAATCAGAGGAGGGGAAACAGAGGCAGGGAATCAGATATGGGAAATCAGAGGTGGGAAATCAGAGGTGGGGAATCATAGGCAGGGAATCGGATGTGCGGAATCAGAGATGGGGAATCAGAGGCCGGGAATGAGAGGTGGTGAATCAGATATGGGGAATCAGAGGCGGGGTATCAGAGGCAGGGAATCAGACGCGGGGAATCAGAGGTGGGCAATCAGAGGCGGGGAATCAGATATGGGGAATCAGAGGCGGGGAATCAGAGGCGGGGAAACAGAGGCGGGGAATCAGATATGGGGAATCAGAGGTGGGGCATCAGAAGTTGTGAATCACAGATGGGGAATTAGAGGCGGGGAATCAGAGGCAGGGAATCAGACGCGGGGAATCAGAGGCGGGGATTCAGAGCTGGGGAATCAGAAGCGGGGAATCAGAGTTGGGGAATCAGAGGCGGGGAATCAGATATGGGGAATCAGCGGCAGGGAATCAGAGGCGGGGAATCAGAGGCAGGGAATCAGACGCGGGGAATCTGAGGCGGGGAATCAGAGCTGGGGAATCAGAGGTGGGGAATCAGAGTTGGGGAATCAGAGGCAGGGAATTGGATGTGTGGAATCAGAGATGGGGAATCAGAGGTGGGGAATCAGAGGCGGTGAATCAGAGATGGGGAATCAGAGGCGGGGAATCAGAGGCAGGAAATTAGACACGGGGATTCAGAGGCTGGGAATCAGACGGGGGGAATCAAAGGCGGGGAATCAGAGCTGGGGAATATGAGGCAGGGAATCAGAGTTGGGGAATCAGAGGCGGGGAATCTGATATGGGGAATCAGAGGCAGGGAATCAGAGGTGGGGAATCAGATATGGGGAAACAGAGGCGGGGAATCAGAGGCGGGAAAACAGAGGCGGGGAATTAGATATGGGGAATCAGAGGTGGGGAATCAGAGGTGGTGAATCAGAGATGGGGAATCAGAGGCGGGGAATCAGAGGCAGGGAATCGGACACCGGGAATCAGAGGCGGGGAATCAGAGCTGGGGAATCAGAGGCGGGGATTCAGAGTTGGGGAATCAGAGGCGGGGAATCAGATATGGGGAAATAGAGGCGGGGAATCAGATATAGGGAATCAGAGGTGTGGAATCAGAGGTTGGGAATCAGAGGCAGGGAATCAGAGGTGGGGAAACAGAGGCGGGGAATCAGATATGGGGAATCAGAGGTGGCGAATCAAAGGCGGTGAAACAGAGATGGGGAATCAGGGCAGGGAATCAGAGGCAGGGAATCAGAGCTGGGGAAACAGAGGCGGGGAATCAGATATGGGGAATCAGAGGTGGGGAATCAGGGGCGGGGAATCAGTGGCAGGGAATCAGAGCTGGGGAATCAGAGGTGGGGAATCAGAGCTGGGGAAACAGAGGCGGGGAATCAGATATGGGGAATCAGAGGTGGGGAATCAGGGGCGGGGAATCAGTGGCAGGGAATCAGAGGCCGGGAATAAAAGGCGGGGAATCAGAGCTGGGGAATCAGAGGCGGGGAATCAGAGTTGGGGAATCAGAGGAGGGGAATCAGATATGGGGAAACAGAGGCCGGGAATCAGAGGCAGGGAAACAGAGGCGGGGAATCAGATATGGGGAATCAGAGGTGGGGAATTAGAGGTTGCGAATCAGAGGCGGGGAATCAGAGGCGGGGAATCAGAGGCAGGGAATCGGATGTGCGGAATCAGAGATGGGGGATCAGAGGTGGGGATTCAGAGGTGGTGAATCAGAGAAGGGGAATCAGAGGCTGGGAATCAGAGGCAGGGAATCAGACGCAGGAAATCAGAGGCGGGGAATCATAGCTGGCGAATTAGAGGAGGGGAAACAGAGTTGGGGAATCAGAGGCGGGGAATCAGATATGGGGAAACAGAGGCGGGGAATCAGAGGCGGGGAAACAGAGGCGGGGAATCAGATATGGGGAATCAGAGGTGGGGAATCAGAGGCAGGGAATCAGAAGTGCGGAATCAGAGATGGGGAATCAGAGGCAGGGAATCAGAATCAGAAGCAGGGAATCAGAGGCTGGGAATCAGAGGCCGGAATCAGATGCTGGGATCAGAGGCCTGGAATCAGAGGCGGGGAATCAGAGGCAGGGAATCAGATGCGGGAAATCAGAGGCCTGGAATCAGAGGCGGGGAATCAGAGTCAGGGAATCAGATGCGGGGAATCAGAGGCGGGGAATCAGAGCTGGGGAATCAGAATCAGGGTATTAGAGTTGGGGAATCAGAGGCGGGGAATCAGATATGGGGAAACAGAGGTGGGGAATCAGAGGCGGGGAAACAGAGGCAGGGAATCAGATATGGGGAATCAGAGGCGGGGAATCAGAGGTGGGGAATCATAGGCAGGGAATCGGATGTGCGGAATCAGAGATGGGGAATCAGAGGCCGGGAATCAGAGGTGGTGAATCAGATATGGGGAATCAGAGGCGGGGAATCAGAGGCAGGGAATCAGACGCGGGGAATCAGAGGTGGGCAATCAGAGGCGGGGAATCAGATATGGGGAATCAGAGGCGGGGAATCAGAGGCGGGGAAACAGAGGCGGGGAATCAGATATGGGGAATCAGAGGTGGGGCATCAGAGGTTGTGAATCACAGATGGGGAATTAGAGGCGGGGAATCAGAGGCAGGGAATCAGACGCGGGGAATCAGAGGCGGGGATTCAGAGCTGGGGAAACAGAAGCGGGGAATCAGAGTTGGGGAATCAGAGGCGGGGTATCAGATATGGGGAATCAGAGGCAGGGAATCAGAGGCGGGGAATCAGAGGCAGGGAATCAGACGCGGGGAATCTGAGGCGGGGAATCAGAGCTGGGGAATCAGAGGTGGGGAATCAGAGTTGGGGAATCAGAGGCAGGGAATTGGATGTGCGGAATCAGAGATGGGGAATCAGAGGTGGGGAATCAGAGGCAGTGAATCAGAGATGGGGAATCAGAGGCGGGGAATCAGAGGCAGGAAATCAGACACGGGGTTTCAGAGGCTGGGAATCAGACGGGGGGAATCAAAGGCGGGGAATCAGAGCTGGGGAATCTGAGGCAGGGAATCAGAGTTGGGGATTCAGAGGCGGGGAATCAGATATGGGGAAACAGAGGCGGGGAATCAGAGGCGGGAAAACAGAGGCGGGGAATTAGATATGGGGAATCAGAGGTGGGGAATCAGAGGTGGTGAATCAGTGATGGGGAATCACAGGCGGGGAATCAGAGGCAGGGAATAGAACGCGTGGAATCAGAGGCAGGGAATCAGAGCTGGGGAATCAGAGGCGGGGAATCATAGTTGGGAATCAGAGGCGGGGAATCAGATATGGGGAAACAGAGTCGGGGAATCAGTGGCGGGGAAACAGAGGCGGGGAATCAGATATGGGGAATCGGATGCAGGGAATCAGAGGCGGGGAATCAGAGCTGGGGAATCAGAGGCGGGGAATCAGAGTTGGGGCATCAGAGGTGGGGAATTAGATATAGGGAAACAGAGGCGGGGAATCAGAGGCGGGGAAACAGAGGCGGGGAAACAGAGGCGGGGAGTCAGATATGGGGAATCAGAGGTGGGGAATCCGAGGTTGGGAATCAGAGGCAGGGAATCAGAGGCGGGGAATCAGAGGCGGGGAAACAGAGGCGGGGAATCAGATATGGGGAATCAGAGGTGGGGCATCAGAAGTTGTGAATCACAGATGTGGAATTAGAGGCGGGGAATCAGAGGCAGGGAATCAGACGCGGTGAATCAGAGGCGGGGATTCAGAGCTGGGGAATCAGAAGCGGGGAATCAGAGTTGGGGAATCAGAGGCGGGGAATCAGATATAGGGAATCAGAGGCAGGGAATCAGAGGCAGGGAATCAGAGGCAGGGAATCAGACGCGGGGAATCTGAGGCGGGGAATCAGAGCTGGGGAATCAGAGGTGGGGAATCAGAGTTGGGGAATCAGAGTCAGGGAATTGGATGTGCGGAATCAGAGATGGGGAATCAGAGGTGGGGAATCAGAGGCGGTGAATCAGAGATGGGGAATCAGAGCTGGGGAATCTGAGGAAGGGAATCAGAGTTGGGGATTCAGAGGCGGGGAATCAGATATGGGGAAACAGAGGCGGGGAATCAGAGGCGGGAAAACAGAGGCGGGGAATTAGATATGGGGAATCAGAGGTGGGGAATCAGAGGTGGTGAATCAGAGATGGGGAATCAGAGGCGGGGAATCAGAGGCAGGGAATCGGACGCCGGGAATCAGAGGCGGGGAATCAGAGCTGGGGAATCAGAGGCGGGGAATCAGAGTTGGGGAATCAGAGGCGGGGAATCAGATATGGGGAAATAGAGGCGGGGAATCAGATATGGGGAATCAGAGGTGTGGAATCAGAGGTTGGGAATCAGAGGCAGGGAATCAGAGTCGGGGAAACAGAGGCGGGGAATCAGATATGGGGAATCAGAGGTGGCGAATCAAAGGCGGTGAAACAGAGATGGGGAATCAGGGCAGGGAATCAGAGGCAGGGAATCAGAGCTGGGGAAACAGAGGCGGGGAATCAGATATGGGGAATCAGAGGTGGGGAATCAGGGGCGGGGAATCAGTGGCAGGGAATCAGAGCTGGGGAATCAGAGGTGGGGAATCAGAGCTGGGGAAACAGAGGCGGGGAATCAGATATGGGGAATCAGAGGTGGGGAATCAGGGGCGGGGAATCAGTGGCAGGGAATCAGAGGCCGGGAATAAAAGGCGGGGAATCAGAGCTGGGGAATCAGAGGCGGGGAATCAGAGTTGGGGAATCAGAGGAGGGGAATCAAATATGGGGAAACAGAGGCCGGGAATCAGAGGCAGGGAAACATAGGCGGGGAATCAGATATGGGGAATCAGAGGTGGGGAATTAGAGGTTGCGAATCAGAGGCGGGGAATCAGAGGCGGGGAATCAGAGGCAGGGAATCGGATGTGCGGAATCAGAGATGGGGATTCAGAGGTGGGGAATCAGATATGGGGAAACAGAGGCGGGGAATCAGAGTTGGGGATTCAGAGGCGGGGAATCAGATATGGGGAAACAGAGGCGGGGAATCAGAGGCGGGGAAACAGAGGCGGGGAATCAGATATAGGGAATCAGAGGTGGGGAATCAGAGGTTGGGAATCAGAGGCTGGGAATCAGAGGCTGGGAATCAGATGCATGGAATCATATGCGGGGAATCAGAGGCGGGCAATCAGAGCTGGGGAATCAGAGGTGGGGAATCAAAGTTGGGGAATCAGAGGCGGGGACTTAGATATGGGGAAACAGAGGCGGTGAATCAGAGGCGGGGAAACAGAGGCGGGGAATCAGATATGGGGAATCAGAGGTGGGGAATCAGAGGCAGGGAATTAGATGTGCGGAATCAGAGATGGGGAATCAGAGGCAGGGAATCAGAATCAGAAGCAGGGAATCAGAGGCCGGAAATCAGAGGCCGGAATCAGATGCCGGGAATAAGAGGCCGGGAATCAGAGGTGGGGAATGAGAGTCCGGGAATCAGAGGCAGGGAATCAGACGCGGGGAATCAGAGGTGGTGAATCAGAGATGTGGAATCAGAGGCGGGGAATCAGAGGCAGGGAATCAGATGCGGGGAATAAGAGGCGGGGAATCATAGCTGGCGAATCAGAGGCGGGGAATCAGAGGTGGGGAATCAGAGGCGGGGAATCAGATATTGGGAATCAGAGGTGGGGAATCAGAGGCGGTGAAACAGAGGCGGGGAATCAGATATGGGGTATCAGAGGTGGGGAATCAGAGGTTGTGAATCAGATTTGGGGAATCAGAGGCGGGGAATAAGAGGCCGGTAATCAGACGCGGGGAATCAGAGGCGGGGAATCAGAGCTGGGAAATTAGAGGCAGGGAATCAGAGTTGGGCATTCAGAGGCGGGGAATCAGATATGGGGAAACAGAGGCGGGGAATCAGAGGCGGGCAAATAGAGGCGGGGATCAGATTTGGGGAAACAGAGGCGGGGAATCAGAGGCGGGGAAACAGAGGCGGGGAATCAGATATGGGGATCAGAGGTGGGGAATCAGAGGTTGGGAATCAGAGGCTGGGAATCAGAGGCTGGGAATCAGATGCATGGAATCAGATGCGGGGAATCAGAGGCGGGGAATCAGAGCTGGGGAATCAGAGGTGGGGAACCAAAGTTGGGGAATCAGAGGCGGGGACTTAGATATGGGGAAACAGAGGCGGGGAATCAGAGGCGGGGAAACAGAGGCGGGGAATCAGATATGGGGAATCAGAGGTGGGGAATCAGAGGCAGGGAATTAGATTTGCGGAATCAGAGATGGGGAATCAGAAGCATGGAATCAGAGGCCGGGAATCAGAGGCCGGAATCAGATGCCGGGAATAAGAGGCCGGGAATCAGAGGTGGGGAATCAGAGTCCGGGAATCAGAGATGGGGAATCAGAGGCGGGGAATGAGATATGGGGAATCAGAGGCGGGGAATCAGAGGCGGGGAAACAGAGGCGAGGAATCAGATATGGGGAATCAGAGGTGGCGAATCAAAGGCGTTGAATCAGAGATGGGGAATCAGAGGCGGGGAATCAGAAGCAGGGAATCAAACACGGGGAATCAGAGGCGGGGAATCAGAGCTGGGGAATCAGAGGCGGGGAATCAGAGTAGGGGAATCAGAGGCGGGGAATCAGAGCTGGGGAATCAGAGGTTGGGATCAGAGTCGGGGAATCAGAGGCAGGGAATAAGATGTGCGGAATCAGAGATGGGGAATCAGAGGTGGGGAATCAGAGGCTGTGAATCAGAGATGGGGAATCAGAGGCGGGGAATCAGAGGCAGGAAATCAGACACGGGGATTCAGAGGCTGGGAATCAGACGGGGGGAATCAAAGGCGGGGAATCAGAGGTTGGGAATCAGAGGCAGGGAATCAGAGTCGGGGAAGCAGAGGCGGGGAAACAGAGGCGGGGAATCAGATATGGGGAATCAGAGGTGGGGCATCAGAAGTTGTGAATCACAGATGGGGTATCAGAGGCGGGGAATCAGATATAGGGAATCAGACGCGGTGAATCAGAGGCGGGGATTCAGAGCTGGGGAATCAGAAGCGGGGAATCAGAGTTGGGGAATCAGAGGCGGGGAATCAGATATAGGGAATCAGAGGCAGGGAATCAGAGGCAGGGAATCAGAGGCAGGGAATCAGACGCGGGGAATCTGAGGCGGGGAATCAGAGCTGGGGAATCAGAGGTGGGGAATCAGAGTTGGGGAATCAGAGGCAGGGAATTGGATGTGCGGAATCAGAGATGGGGAATCAGAGGTGGGGAATCAGAGGCGGTGAATCAGAGATGGGGAATCAGAGCTGGGGAATCTGAGGAAGGGAATCAGAGTTGGGGATTCAGAGGCGGGGAATCAGATATGGGGAAACAGAGGCGGGGAATCAGAGGTGGGAAAACAGAGGCGGGGAATTAGATATGGGGAATCAGAGGTGGGGAATCAGAGGTGGTGAATCAGAGATGGGGAATCAGAGGCGGGGAATCAGAGGCAGGGAATCGGACGCCGGGAATCAGAGGCGGGGAATCAGAGCTGGGGAATCAGAGGCGGGGAATCAGAGTTGGGGAATCAGAGGCGGGGAATCAGATATGGGGAAATAGAGGCGGGGAATCAGATATGGGGAATCAGAGGTGTGGAATCAGAGGTTGGGAATCAGAGGCAGGGAATCAGAGTCGGGGAAACAGAGGCGGGGAATCAGATATGGGGAATCAGAGGTGGCGAATCAAAGGCGGTGAAACAGAGATGGGGAATCAGGGCAGGGAATCAGAGGCAGGGAATCAGAGCTGGGGAAACAGAGGCGGGGAATCAGATATGGGGAATCAGAGGTGGGGAATCAGGGGCGGGGAATCAGTGGCAGGGAATCAGAGCTGGGGAATCAGAGGTGGGGAATCAGAGCTGGGGAAACAGAGGCGGGGAATCAGATATGGGGAATCAGAGGTGGGGAATCAGGGGCGGGGAATCAGTGGCAGGGAATCAGAGGCCGGGAATAAAAGGCGGGGAATCAGAGCTGGGGAATCAGAGGCGGGGAATCAGAGTTGAGGAATCAGAGGAGGGGAATCAAATATGGGGAAACAGAGGCCGGGAATCAGAGGCAGGGAAACAGAGGCGGGGAATCAGATATGGGGAATCAGAGGTGGGGAATTAGAGGTTGCGAATCAGAGGCGGGGAATCAGAGGCGGGGAATCAGAGGCAGGGAATCGGATGTGCGGAATCAGAGATGGGGATTCAGAGGTGGGGATTCAAAGGTGGTGAATCAGACAAGGGGAATCAGACATGGGAAATTAGAGGCAGGGAATCAGAGTTGGGGATTCAGAGGCGGGGAATCAGATATGGGGAAACAGAGGCGGGGAATCAGAGGCGGGGAAACAGAGGCGGGGAATCAGATATAGGGAATCAGAGGTGGGGAATCAGAGGTTGGGAATCAGAGGCTGGGAATCAGAGGCTGGGAATCAGATGCATGGAATCATATGCGGGGAATCAGAGTCGGGCAATCAGAGCTGGGGAATCAGAGGTGGGGAATCAAAGTTGGGGAATCAGAGGCGGGGACTTAGATATGGGGAAACAGAGGCGGTGAATCAGAGGCGGGGAAACAGAGGCGGGGAATCAGATATGGGGAATCAGAGGTGGGGAATCAGAGGCAGGGAATTAGATGTGCGGAATCAGAGATGGGGAATCAGAGGCAGGGAATCAGAATCAGAAGCAGGGAATCAGAGGCCGGAAATCAGAGGCCGGAATCAGATGCCGGGAATAAGAGGCCGGGAATCAGAGGTGGGGAATCAGAGTCCGGGAATCAGAGGCAGGGAATCAGACGCGGGGAATCAGAGGTGGTGAATCAGAGATGTGGAATCAGAGGCGGGGAATCAGAGGCAGGGAATCAGATGCGGGGAATAAGAGGCGGGGAATCAGATATGGGGAATCAGAGGTGGGGAATTAGAGGTTGCGAATCAGAGGCGGGGAATCAGAGGCGGGGAATCAGAGGCAGGGAATCGGATGTGCGGAATCAGAGATGGGGATTCAGAGGTGGGGATTCAAAGGTGGTGAATCAGACAAGGGGAATCAGACATGGGAAATTAGAGGCAGGGAATCAGAGTTGGGGATTCAGAGGCGGGGAATCAGATATGGGGAAACAGAGGTGGCGAATCAAAGGCGGTGAAACAGAGATGGGGAATCAGGGCAGGGAATCAGAGGCAGGGAATCAGAGCTGGGGAAACAGAGGCGGGGAATCAGATATGGGGAATCAGAGGTGGGGAATCAGGGGCGGGGAATCAGTGGCAGGGAATCAGAGCTGGGGAATCAGAGGTGGGGAATCAGAGCTGGGGAAACAGAGGCGGGGAATCAGATATGGGGAATCAGAGGTGGGGAATCAGGGGCGGGGAATCAGTGGCAGGGAATCAGAGGCCGGGAATAAAAGGCGGGGAATCAAAGCTGGGGAATCAGAGGCGGGGAATCAGAGTTGGGGAATCAGAGGAGGGGAATCAAATATGGGGAAACAGAGGCCGGGAATCAGAGGCAGGGAAACAGAGGCGGGGAATCAGATATGGGGAATCAGAGGTGGGGAATTAGAGGTTGCGAATCAGAGGCGGGGAATCAGAGGCGGGGAATCAGAGGCAGGGAATCGGATGTGCGGAATCAGAGATGGGGATTCAGAGGTGGGGATTCAAAGGTGGTGAATCAGACAAGGGGAATCAGACATGGGAAATTAGAGGCAGGGAATCAGAGTTGGGGATTCAGAGGCGGGGAATCAGATATGGGGAAACAGAGGCGGGGAATCAGAGGCGGGGAAACAGAGGCGGGGAATCAGATATAGGGAATCAGAGGTGGGGAATCAGAGGTTGGGAATCAGAGGCTGGGAATCAGAGGCTGGGAATCAGATGCATGGAATCATATGCGGGGAATCAGAGGCGGGCAATCAGAGCTGGGGAATCAGAGGTGGGGAATCAAAGTTGGGGAATCAGAGGCGGGGACTTAGATATGGGGAAACAGAGGCGGTGAATCAGAGGCGGGGAAACAGAGGCGGGGAATCAGATATGGGGAATCAGAGGTGGGGAATCAGAGGCAGGGAATTAGATGTGCGGAATCAGAGATGGGGAATCAGAGGCAGGGAATCAGAATCAGAAGCAGGGAATCAGAGGCCGGAAATCAGAGGCCGGAATCAGATGCCGGGAATAAGAGGCCGGGAATCAGAGGTGGGGAATCAGAGTCCGGGAATCAGAGGCAGGGAATCAGACGCGGGGAATCAGAGGTGGTGAATCAGAGATGTGGAATCAGAGGCGGGGAATCAGAGGCAGGGAATCAGATGCGGGGAATAAGAGGCGGGGAATCAGATATGGTGAATCAGAGGTGGGGAATTAGAGGTTGCGAATCAGAGGCGGGGAATCAGAGGCGGGGAATCAGAGGCAGGGAATCGGATGTGCGGAATCAGAGATGGGGATTCAGAGGTGGGGATTCAAAGGTGGTGAATCAGACAAGGGGAATCAGACATGGGAAATTAGAGGCAGGGAATCAGATATGGGGAAACAGAGGCGGGGAATCAGAGGCGGGGAAACAGAGGCGGGGAATCAGATATAGGGAATCAGAGGTGGGGAATCAGAGGTTGGGAATCAGAGGCTGGGAATCAGAGGCTGGGAATCAGATGCATGGAATCATATGCGGGGAATCAGAGGCGGGCAATCAGAGCTGGGGAATCAGAGGTGGGGAATCAAAGTTGGGGAATCAGAGGCGGGGACTATGATATGGGGAAACAGAGGCGGTGAATCAGAGGCGGGGAAACAGAGGCGGGGAATCAGATATGGGGAATCAGAGGTGGGGAATCAGAGGCAGGGAATTAGATGTGCGGAATCAGAGATGGGGAATCAGAGGCAGGGAATCAGAATCAGAAGCAGGGAATCAGAGGCCGGAAATCAGAGGCCGGAATCAGATGCCGGGAATAAGAGGCCGGGAATCAGAGGTGGGGAATCAGAGTCCGGGAATCAGAGGCAGGGAATCAGACGCGGGGAATCAGAGGTGGTGAATCAGAGATGTGGAATCAGAGGCGGGGAATCAGAGGCAGGGAATCAGATGCGGGGAATAAGAGGCGGGGAATCAGATATGGGGAATCAGAGGTGGGGAATTAGAGGTTGCGAATCAGAGGCGGGGAATCAGAGGCGGGGAATCAGAGGCAGGGAATCGGATGTGCGGAATCAGAGATGGGGATTCAGAGGTGGGGATTCAAAGGTGGTGAATCAGACAAGGGGAATCAGACATGGGAAATTAGAGGCAGGGAATCAGAGTTGGGGATTCAGAGGCGGGGAATCAGATATGGGGAAACAGAGGCGGGGAATCAGAGGCGGGGAAACAGAGGCGGGGAATCAGATATAGGGAATCAGAGGTGGGGAATCAGAGGTTGGGAATCAGAGGCTGGGAATCAGAGGCTGGGAATCAGATGCATGGAATCATATGCGGGGAATCAGAGGCGGGCAATCAGAGCTGGGGAATCAGAGGTGGGGAATCAAAGTTGGGGAATCAGAGGCGGGGACTTAGATATGGGGAAACAGAGGCGGTGAATCAGAGGCGGGGAAACAGAGGCGGGGAATCAGATATGGGGAATCAGAGGTGGGGAATCAGAGGCAGGGAATTAGATGTGCGGAATCAGAGATGGGGAATCAGAGGCAGGGAATCAGAATCAGAAGCAGGGAATCAGAGGCCGGAAATCAGAGGCCGGAATCAGATGCCGGGAATAAGAGGCCGGGAATCAGAGGTGGGGAATCAGAGTCCGGGAATCAGAGGCAGGGAATCAGACGCGGGGAATCAGAGGTGGTGAATCAGAGATGTGGAATCAGAGGCGGGGAATCAGAGGCAGGGAATCAGATGCGGGGAATAAGAGGCGGGGAATCATAGCTGGCGAATCAGAGGCGGGGAATCAGAGGTGGGGAATCAGAGGCGGGGAATCAGATATTGGGAATCAGAGGTGGGGAATCAGAGGCGGTGAAACAGAGGCGGGGAATCAGATATGGGGTATCAGAGGTGGGGAATCAGAGGTTGTGAATCAGATTTGGGGAATCAGAGGCGGGGAATAAGAGGCCGGTAATCAGACGCGGGGAATCAGAGGCGGTGAATCAGAGCTGGGAAATTAGAGGCAGGGAATCAGAGTTGGGCATTCAGAGGCGGGGAATCAGATATGGGGAAACAGAGGCGGGGAATCAGAGGCGGGCAAATAGAGGCGGGGATCAGATTTGGGGAAACAGAGGCGGGGAATCAGAGGCGGGGAAACAGAGGCGGGGAATCAGATATGGGGATCAGAGGTGGGGAATCAGAGTAGGGGAATCAGAGGCTGGGAATCAGAGGCTGGGAATCAGATGCATGGAATCAGATGCGGGGAATCAGAGGCGGGGAATCAGAGCTGGGGAATCAGAGGTGGGGAATCAAAGTTGGGGAATCAGAGGCGGGGACTTAGATATGGGGAAACAGAGGCGGGGAATCAGAGGCGGGGAAACAGAGGCGGGGAATCAGATATGGGGAATCAGAGGTGGGGAATCAGAGGCAGGGAATTAGATTTGCGGAATCAGAGATGGGGAATCAGAAGCATGGAATCAGAGGCCGGGAATCAGAGGCCGGAATCAGATGCCGGGAATAAGAGGCCGGGAATCAGAGGTGGGGAATCAGAGTCCGGGAATCAGAGATGGGGAATCAGAGGCGGGGAATGAGATATGGGGAATCAGAGGCGGGGAATCAGAGGCGGGGAAACAGAGGCGAGGAATCAGATATGGGGAATCAGAGGTGGTGAATCAAAGGCGTTGAATCAGAGATGGGGAATCAGAGGCGGGGAATCAGAGGCAGGGAATCAAACACGGGGAATCAGAGGCGGGGAATCAGAGCTGGGGAATCAGAGGCGGGGAATCAGAGTAGGGGAATCAGAGGCGGGGAATCAGAGCTGGGGAATCAGAGGTTGGGATCAGAGTCGGGGAATCAGAGGCAGGGAATCAGATGTGCGGAATCAGAGATGGGGAATCAGAGGTGGGGAATCAGAGGCTGTGAATCAGAGATGGGGAATCAGAGGCGGGGAATCAGAGGCAGGAAATCAGACACGGGGATTCAGAGGCTGGGAATCAGACGGGGGGAATCAAAGGCGGGGAATCAGAGCTGGGGAATCAGAGGCAGGGAATCAGAGTTGGGGATTCAGAGGCGGGGAATCAGATATGGGGAAACAGAGGCGGGGAATCAGAGGCGGGCAAACAGAGGCGGGGAATTAGATATGGGGAATCAGAGGTGGGGAATCAGAGGTGGTGAATCAGAGATGGGGAATCAGAGGCGGGGAAACAGAGGCGGGGAATCAGATATGGGGAATCAGAGGTGGGGAATCAGAGGCAGGGAATTAGATTTGCGGAATCAGAGATGGGGAATCAGAAGCATGGAATCAGAGGCCGGGAATCAGAGGCCGGAATCAGATGCCGGGAATAAGAGGCCGGGAATCAGAGGTGGGGAATCAGAGTCCGGGAATCAGAGATGGGGAATCAGAGGCGGGGAATGAGATATGGGGAATCAGAGGCGGGGAATCAGAGGCGGGGAAACAGAGGCGAGGAATCAGATATGGGGAATCAGAGGTGGCGAATCAAAGGCGTTGAATCAGAGATGGGGAATCAGAGGCGGGGAATCAGAGGCAGGGAATCAAACACGGGGAATCAGAGGCGGGGAATCAGAGCTGGGGAATCAGAGGCGGGGAATCAGAGTAGGGGAATCAGAGGCGGGGAATCAGAGCTGGGGAATCAGAGGTTGGGATCAGAGTCGGGGAATCAGAGGCAGGGAATCAGATGTGCGGAATCAGAGATGGGGAATCAGAGGTGGGGAATCAGAGGCTGTGAATCAGAGATGGGGAATCAGAGGCGGGGAATCAGAGGCAGGAAATCAGACACGGGGATTCAGAGGCTGGGAATCAGACGGGGGGAATCAAAGGCGGGGAATCAGAGGTTGGGAATCAGAGGCAGGGAATCAGAGTCGGGGAAGCAGAGGCGGGGAAACAGAGGCGGGGAATCAGATATGGGGAATCAGAGGTGGGGCATCAGAAGTTGTGAATCACAGATGGGGAATCAGAGGCGGGGAATCAGATATAGGGAATCAGACGCGGTGAATCAGAGGCGGGGATTCAGAGCTGGGGAATCAGAAGCGGGGAATCAGAGTTGGGGAATCAGAGGCGGGGAATCAGATATAGGGAATCAGAGGCAGGGAATCAGAGGCAGGGAATCAGAGGCAGGGAATCAGACGCGGGGAATCTGAGGCGGGGAATCAGAGCTGGGGAATCAGAGGTGGGGAATCAGAGTTGGGGAATCAGAGGCAGGGAATTGGATGTGCGGAATCAGAGATGGGGAATCAGAGGTGGGGAATCAGAGGCGGTGAATCAGAGATGGGGAATCAGAGCTGGGGAATCTGAGGAAGGGAATCAGAGTTGGGGATTCAGAGGCGGGGAATCAGATATGGGGAAACAGAGGCGGGGAATCAGAGGCGGGAAAACAGAGGCGGGGAATTAGATATGGGGAATCAGAGGTGGGGAATCAGAGGTGGTGAATCAGAGATGGGGAATCAGAGGCGGGGAATCAGAGGCAGGGAATCGGACGCCGGGAATCAGAGGCGGGGAATCAGAGCTGGGGAATCAGAGGCGGGGAATCAGAGTTGGGGAATCAGAGGCGGGGAATCAGATATGGGGAAATAGAGGCGGGGAATCAGATATGGGGAATCAGAGGTGTGGAATCAGAGGTTGGGAATCAGAGGCAGGGAATCAGAGTCGGGGAAACAGAGGCGGGGAATCAGATATGGGGAATCAGAGGTGGCGAATCAAAGGCGGTGAAACAGAGATGGGGAATCAGGGCAGGGAATCAGAGGCAGGGAATCAGAGCTGGGGAAACAGAGGCGGGGAATCAGATATGGGGAATCAGAGGTGGGGAATCAGGGGCGGGGAGTCAGTGGCAGGGAATCAGAGCTGGGGAATCAGAGGTGGGGAATCAGAGCTGGGGAAACAGAGGCGGGGAATCAGATATGGGGAATCAGAGGTGGGGAATCAGGGGCGGGGAATCAGTGGCAGGGAATCAGAGGCCGGGAATAAAAGGCGGGGAATCAGAGCTGGGGAATCAGAGGCGGGGAATCAGAGTTGGGGAATCAGAGGAGTGGAATCAAATATGGGGAAACAGAGGCGGGGAATCAGATATGGGGAATCAGAGGTGGGGAATTAGAGGTTGCGAATCAGAGGCGGGGAATCAGAGGCGGGGAATCAGAGGCAGGGAATCGGATGTGCGGAATCAGAGATGGGGATTCAGAGGTGGGGATTCAAAGGTGGTGAATCAGACAAGGGGAATCAGACATGGGAAATTAGAGGCAGGGAATCAGAGTTGGGGATTCAGAGGCGGGGAATCAGATATGGGGAAACAGAGGCGGGGAATCAGAGGCGGGGAAACAGAGGCGGGGAATCAGATATAGGGAATCAGAGGTGGGGAATCAGAGGTTGGGAATCAGAGGCTGGGAATCAGAGGCTGGGAATCAGATGCATGGAATCATATGCGGGGAATCAGAGGCGGGCAATCAGAGCTGGGGAATCAGAGGTGGGGAATCAAAGTTGGGGAATCAGAGGCGGGGACTTAGATATGGGGAAACAGAGGCGGTGAATCAGAGGCGGGGAAACAGAGGCGGGGAATCAGATATGGGGAATCAGAGGTGGGGAATCAGAGGCAGGGAATTAGATGTGCGGAATCAGAGATGGGGAATCAGAGGCAGGGAATCAGAATCAGAAGCAGGGAATCAGAGGCCGGAAATCAGAGGCCGGAATCAGATGCCGGGAATAAGAGGCCGGGAATCAGAGGTGGGGAATCAGAGTCCGGGAATCAGAGGCAGGGAATCAGACGCGGGGAATCAGAGGTGGTGAATCAGAGATGTGGAATCAGAGGCGGGGAATCAGAGGCAGGGAATCAGATGCGGGGAATAAGAGGCGGGGAATCATAGCTGGCGAATCAGAGGCGGGGAATCAGAGGTGGGGAATCAGAGGCGGGGAATCAGATATTGGGAATCAGAGGTGGGGAATCAGAGGCGGTGAAACAGAGGCGGGGAATCAGATATGGGGTATCAGAGGTGGGGAATCAGAGGTTGTGAATCAGATTTGGGGAATCAGAGGCGGGGAATAAGAGGCCGGTAATCAGACGCGGGGAATCAGAGGCGGTGAATCAGAGCTGGGAAATTAGAGGCAGGGAATCAGAGTTGGGCATTCAGAGGCGGGGAATCAGATATGGGGAAACAGAGGCGGGGAATCAGAGGCGGGCAAATAGAGGCGGGGATCAGATTTGGGGAAACAGAGGCGGGGAATCAGAGGCGGGGAAACAGAGGCGGGGAATCAGATATGGGGATCAGAGGTGGGGAATCAGAGTAGGGGAATCAGAGGCTGGGAATCAGAGGCTGGGAATCAGATGCATGGAATCAGATGCGGGGAATCAGAGGCGGGGAATCAGAGCTGGGGAATCAGAGGTGGGGAATCAAAGTTGGGGAATCAGAGGCGGGGACTTAGATATGGGGAAACAGAGGCGGGGAATCAGAGGCGGGGAAACAGAGGCGGGGAATCAGATATGGGGAATCAGAGGTGGGGAATCAGAGGCAGGGAATTAGATTTGCGGAATCAGAGATGGGGAATCAGAAGCATGGAATCAGAGGCCGGGAATCAGAGGCCGGAATCAGATGCCGGGAATAAGAGGCCGGGAATCAGAGGTGGGGAATCAGAGTCCGGGAATCAGAGATGGGGAATCAGAGGCGGGGAATGAGATATGGGGAATCAGAGGCGGGGAATCAGAGGCGGGGAAACAGAGGCGAGGAATCAGATATGGGGAATCAGAGGTGGCGAATCAAAGGCGTTGAATCAGAGATGGGGAATCAGAGGCGGGGAATCAGAGGCAGGGAATCAAACACGGGGAATCAGAGGCGGGGAATCAGAGCTGGGGAATCAGAGGCGGGGAATCAGAGTAGGGGAATCAGAGGCGGGGAATCATAGCTGGGGAATCAGAGGTTGGGATCAGAGTCGGGGAATCAGAGGCAGGGAATCAGATGTGCGGAATCAGAGATGGGGAATCAGAGGTGGGGAATCAGAGGCTGTGAATCAGAGATGGGGAATCAGAGGCGGGGAATCAGAGGCAGGAAATCAGACACGGGGATTCAGAGGCTGGGAATCAGACGGGGGGAATCAAAGGCGGGGAATCAGAGCTGGGGAATCAGAGGCAGGGAATCAGAGTTGGGGATTCAGAGGCGGGGAATCAGATATGGGGAAACAGAGGCGGGGAATCAGAGGCGGGCAAACAGAGGCGGGGAATTAGATATGGGGAATCAGAGGTGGGGAATCAGAGGTGGTGAATCAGAGATGGGGAATCACAGGCGGGGAATCAGAGGCCTGGAATCAGAGGCGGGGAATCAGAGTCAGGGAATCAGATGCGGGGAATCAGAGGCGTGTAATCAGAGCTGGGGAATCAGCGGCAGGGTATTAGAGTTGGGGAATCAGAGGCGGGGAATCAGATATGGGGAAACAGAGGTGGGGAATCAGAGGCGGGGAAACAGAGGCAGGGAATCAGATATGGGGAATCAGAGGCGGGGAATCAGAGGTGGGGAATCATAGGCAGGGAATCGGATGTGCGGAATCAGAGATGGGGAATCAGAGGCAGGGATTCAGACGCGGGGAATCAGAGGTGGGCAATCAGAGGCGGGGAATCAGATATGGGGAATCAGAGGCGGGGAATCAGAGGCGGGGAAACAGAGGCGGGGAATGAGATATGGGGAATCAGAGGTGGGGAATCAGAAGCGGGGAATCAGAGTTGGGGAATCAGAGGCGGGGAATCAGATATGGGGAATCAGAGGCGGGGAATCAGAGGCGGGGATTCAGAGCTGGGGAATCAGAAGCGGGGAATCAGAGTTGGGGAATCAGAGGCGGGGAATCAGATATGGGGAATCAGAGGCAGGGAATCAGAGGCGGGGAATCAGAGGCAGGGAATCAGACGCGGGGAATCTGAGGCGGGGAATCAGAGCTGGGGAATCAGAGGTGGGGAATCAGAGTTGGGGAATCAGAGGCAGGGAATTGGATGTGCGGAATCAGAGATTGGGAATCAGAGGTGGGGAATCAGAGGCAGTGAATCAGAGATGGGGAATCAGAGGCGGGGAATCAGAGGCAGGAAATCAGACACGGGGATTCAGAGGCTGGGAATCAGACGGGGGGAATCAAAGGCGGGGAATCAGAGCTGGGGAATCTGAGGCAGGGAATCAGAGTTGGGGATTCAGAGGCGGGGAATCAGATATGGGGAAACAGAGGCGGGGAATCAGAGGCGGGAAAACAGAGGCGGGGAATTAGATATGGGGAATCAGAGGTGGTGAATCAGAGGTGGTGAATCAGTGATGGGGAATCACAGGCGGGGAATCAGAGGCAGGGAATAGAACGCGGGGAATCAGAGGCAGGGAATCAGAGCTGGGGAATCAGAGGCGGGGAATCATAGTTGGGAATCAGAGGCGGGGAATCAGATATGGGGAAACAGAGTCGGGGAATCAGTGGCGGGGAAACAGAGGCGGGGAATCAGATATGGGGAATCGGATGCAGGGAATCAGAGGCGGGGAATCAGAGCTGGGGAATCAGAGGCGGGGAATCAGAGTTGGGGCATCAGAGGTGGGGAATTAGATATAGGGAAACTGAGGCGGGGAATCAGAGGCGGGGAAACAGAGGCGGGGAAACAGAGGCGGGGAGTCAGATATGGGGAATCAGAGGTGGGGAATCCGAGGTTGGGAATCAGAGGCAGGGAATCAGAGGCGGGGAATCAGAGGCGGGGAAACAGAGGCGGGGAATCAGATATGGGGAATCAGAGGTGGGGCATCAGAAGTTGTGAATCATAGATGGGGAATTAGAGGCGGGGAATCAGAGGCAGGGAATCAGACGCGGTGAATCAGAGGCGGGGATTCAGAGCTGGGGAATCAGAAGCGGGAAATCAGAGTTGGGGAATCAGAGGCAGGGAATTGGATGTGCGGAATCAGAGATAGGGAATCAGAGGTGGGGAATCAGAGGCGGTGAATCAGAGATGGGGAATCAGAGCTGGGGAATCTGAGGCAGGGAATCAGAGTTGGGGATTCAGAGGCGGGGAATCAGATATGGGGAAACAGAGGCGGGGAATCAGAGGCGGGAAAACAGAGGCGGGGAATTAGATATGGGGAATCAGAGGTGGGGAATCAGAGGTGGTGAATCAGAGATGGGGAATCAGAGGCGGGGAATCAGAGGCAGGGAATCGGACGCCGGGAATCAGAGGCGGGGAATCAGAGCTGGGGAATCAGAGGCGGGGAATCAGAGTTGGGGAATCAGAGGCGGGGAATCAGATATGGGGAAATAGAGGCGGGGAATCAGATATGGGGAATCAGAGGTGTGGAATAAGAGGTTGGGAATCAGAGGCAGGGAATCAGAGTCGGGGAAACAGAGGCGGGGAATCAGATATGGGGAATCAGAGGTGGCGAATCAAAGGCGGTGAAACAGAGATGGGGAATCAGGGCAGGGAATCAGAGGCAGGGAATCAGAGCTGGGGAAACAGAGGCGGGGAATCAGATATGGGGAATCAGAGGTGGGGAATCAGGGGCGGGGAATCAGTGGCAGGGAATCAGAGCTGGGGAATCAGAGGTGGGGAATCAGAGCTGGGGAAACAGAGGCGGGGAATCAGATATGGGGAATCAGAGGTGGGGAATCAGGGGCGGGGAATCAGTGGCAGGGAATCAGAGGCCGGGAATAAAAGGCGGGGAATCAGAGCTGGGGAATCAGAGGCGGGGAATCAGAGTTGGGGAATCAGAGGAGGGGAATCAGATATGGGGAAACAGAGGCCGGGAATCAGAGGCAGGGAAACAGAGGCGGGGAATCAGATATGGGGAATCAGAGGTGGGGAATTAGAGGTTGCGAATCAGAGGCGGGGAATCAGAGGCGGGGAATCAGAGGCAGGGAATCGGATGTGCGGAATCAGAGATGGGGATTCAGAGGTGGGGATTCAAAGGTGGTGAATCAGAGAAGGGGAATCAGACATGGGAAATTAGAGGCAGGGAATCAGAGTTGGGGATTCAGAGGCGGGGAATCAGATATGGGGAAACAGAGGCGGGGAATCAGAGGCGGGGAAACAGAGGCGGGGAATCAGATATAGGGAATCAGAGGTGTGGAATCAGAGGTTGGGAATCAGAGGCTGGGAATCAGAGGCTGGGAATCAGATGCATGGAATCATATGCGGGGAATCAGAGGCGGGGAATCAGAGCTGGGGAATCAGAGGTGGGGAATCAAAGTTGGGGAATCAGAGGCGGGGACTTAGATATGGGGAAACAGAGGCGGTGAATCAGAGGCGGGGAAAAAGAGGGGGGGAATCAGATATGGGGAATCAGAGGTGGGGAATCAGAGGCAGGGAATTAGATGTGCGGAATCAGAGATGGGGAATCAGAGGCAGGGAATCAGAATCAGAAGCAGGGAATCAGAGGCCGGGAATCAGAGGCCGGAATCAGATGCCGGGAATAAGAGGCCGGGAATCAGAGGTGGGGAATCAGAGTCCGGGAATCAGAGGCAGGGAATCAGACGCGGGGAATCAGAGGTGGTGAATCAGAGATGTGGAATCAGAGGCGGGGAATCAGAGGCAGGGAATCAGACGCGGGGAATAAGAGGCGGGGAATCATAGCTGGCGAATCAGAGGCGGGGAATCAGAGGTGGGGAATCAGAGGCGGGGAATCAGATATTGGGAATCAGAGGTGGGGAATCAGAGGCGGTGAAACAGAGGCGGGGAATCAGATATGGGGTATCAGAGGTGGGGAATCAGAGGTTGTGAATCAGATTTGGGGAATCAGAGGCGGGGAATAAGAGGCCGGTAATCAGACGCGGGGAATCAGAGGCGGGGAATCAGAGCTGGGAAATTAGAGGCAGGGAATCAGAGTTGGGCATTCAGAGGCGGGGAATCAGATATGGGGAAACAGAGGCGGGGAATCAGAGGCGGGCAAATAGAGGCGGGGATCAGATTTGGGGAAACAGAGGCGGGGAATCAGAGGCGGGGAAACAGAGGCGGGGAATCAGATATGGGGATCAGAGGTGGGGAATCAGAGGTTGGGAATCAGAGGCTGGGAATCAGAGGCTGGGAATCAGATGCATGGAATCAGATGCGGGGAATCAGAGGCGGGGAATCAGAGCTGGGGAATCAGAGGTGGGGAATCAAAGTTGGGGAATCAGAGGCGGGGACTTAGATATGGGGAAACAGAGGCGGGGAATCAGAGGCGGGGAAACAGAGGCGGGGAATCAGATATGGGGAATCAGAGGTGGGGAATCAGAGGCAGGGAATTAGATTTGCGGAATCAGAGATGGGGAATCAGAAGCATGGAATCAGAGGCCGGGAATCAGAGGCCGGAATCAGATGCCGGGAATAAGAGGCCGGGAATCAGAGGTGGGGAATCAGAGTCCGGGAATCAGAGATGGGGAATCAGAGGCGGGGAATGAGATATGGGGAATCAGAGGCGGGGAATCAGAGGCGGGGAAACAGAGGCGAGGAATCAGATATGGGGAATCAGAGGTGGCGAATCAAAGGCGTTGAATCAGAGATGGGGAATCAGAGGCGGGGAATCAGAGGCAGGGAATCAAACACGGGGAATCAGAGGCGGGGAATCAGAGCTGGGGAATCAGAGGCGGGGAATCAGAGCTGGGGAATCAGAGGTGGGGATCAGAGTCGGGGAATCAGAGGCAGGGAATCAGATGTGCGGAATCAGAGATGGGGAATCAGAGGTGGGGAATCAGAGGCTGTGAATCAGAGATGGGGAATCAGAGGCGGGGAATCAGAGGCAGGAAATCAGACACGGGGATTCAGAGGCTGGGAATCAGACGGGGGGAATCAAATGCGGGAAATCAGAGCTGGGGAATCAGAGGCAGGGAATCAGAGTTGGGGATTCAGAGGCGGGGAATCAGATATGGGGAAACAGAGGCGGGGAATCAGAGGCGGGCAAACAGAGGCGGGGAATTAGATATGGGGAATCGGAGGTGGTGAATCAGAGGTGGTGAATCAGAGATGGGGAATCACAGGCGGGGAATCAGAGGCAGGGAATAGAACGCGGGGAATCAGAGGCAGGGAATCAGAGTTGGGGCATCAGAGGTTGGGAATTAGATATGGGGAAACAGAGGCGGGGAATCAGAGGCGGGGTAACAGATGCGGGAAATCAGATATGGGGAATCAGAGGTGGGGAATCAGAGGCAGGGAATCAGATGTGCGGAATCAGAGATGGGGAATCAGAGGCAGGGAATCAGAATCAGAAGCGGGGAATCAGAGGCCGGGAATCAGAGGCCGGGAATCAGATGCTGGGAATAAGAGGCCGGGAATCAGAGGTGGGGAATCAGAGTCCGGGAATCAGAGATGGGGATTCAGAGGCGGGGAATGAGATATGGAGAATCAGAGGCGGGGAATCAGAGGCGGGGAAACAGAGGTGGGGAATCAGATATGTGGAATCAGAGCTGGCGAATCAAAGGCGGTGAATCAGAGATGGGGAATCAGAGGCGGGGAATCAGAGGCAGGGAATCAAACACGGGAAATCAGTGGCGGGGAATCAGAGCTGGGGAATCAGAGGCGGGGAATCAGAGTTGGGGAATCAGAGGCAGGGAATCAGATATGGGGAAACAGGGGCAGGGAATCAGAGGCGGGGAAACAGAGGCGGGGAATCAGATATGGGGAATAAGAGGTGTGGAATCAGAGGTTGGGAATCAGAGGCAGGGAATCAGAGGCGGGGAAACAGAGGCGGGGAATCAGATATGGGGAATCAGAGGTGGCGAATCAAACGCGGTGAAACAGAGATGGGGAATCAGGGCAGGGAATCAGATGCAGGGAATCAAACACGGGGAATCACAGCTGGGGAATCAGAGGCGGGGAATTAGAGTTGGGGAATCAGAGGAGGGGAATCAGAGGCGGGGAATCAGAGGCCGGGAATCAGATATGGGGAAACAGAGGTGGGGAATCAGAGGCGGGGAAACAGAGGCGGGGAATCAGATATGGGGAATCAGAGGTGGGGAATCAGAGGTTGGGAATCAGAGGCAGGGAATCAGAGGCTTGGAATCAGATGCAGGGAATCAGATGCGGGGAATCAGAGGCGGGGAATCAGAGCTGGGGAATCAGAGGTGGGTAATCAGAGTTGGGGAATCAGAGGCGGGGACTTAGATATTGGGAAACAGAGGCGGGGAATCAGAGGCGGGGAAACAGAGGGGGGTAATCAGAGGCAGGGAATCAGATGTGCGGAATCAGAGATGGGGAATCAGAGGCAGGGAATCAGAATCAGAAGCAGGGAATCAGAGGCCGGGAATCAGAGGCCGGAATCAGATGCCGGGAATAAGAGGCCGGGAATCAGAGGTGGGGAATCAGATATGGGGAATCAGAGGTGGGGAATCAGAGGTTGTGAATCAGAGATGGGGAATCAGAGGCGGGGTATCAGAGGCCGGTAATCAGACGCGGGGAATCAGAGGCGGGGAATCAGAGGCGGGGAAACAGAGGCGGGGAATCGGATGCGGGGAATCAGAGTAGGGGAATTAGAGCTGGGGAATCAGAGGCGGGGAATCAGAGTTGGGGCATCAGAGGTGGGGAATTAGATATGGGGAAACAGAGGTGGGGAATCAGAGGCGGGGAAACAGAGGCGGGGAATCAGATATGGGGAATCAGAGGTGGGGAATCAGAGGCAGGGAATCAGATGTGCGGAATCAGAGATGGGGAATCAGAGGCAGGGAATCAGAATCAGAAGCGGGGAATCAGAGGCCGGGAAACAGAGGCCGGGAATCAGATGCTGGGAATAAGAGGCCGGGAATCAGAGGTTGGGAATCAGAGTCCGGGAATCAGAGATGGAGATTCAGAGGCGGGGAATGAGATATGGAGAATCAGAGGCGGGGAATCAGAGGCGGGGAAACAGAGGTGGGGAATCAGATATGGAGAATCAGAGGTGGGGAATCAAAGGCGGTGAATCAGAGATGGGGAATCAGAGGCGGGGAATCAGAGGCAGGGAATCAGATGCGGGAATTCAGAGGCGGGGAATCAGAGCTGGCGAATCAGAGGCGGGGAATCAGAGGTGGGCAATCGGAGGCGGGGAATCAGATATAGGGAATCAGAGGCAGGGAATCAGAGGCGGGGAATCAGAGGCAGGGAATCAGACGCGGGGAATCTGAGGCGGGGAATCAGAGCTGGGGAATCAGAGGTGGGGAATCAGAGTTGGGGAATCAGAGGCAGGGAATTGGATGTGCGGAATCAGAGATAGGGAATCAGAGGTGGGGAATCAGAGGCGGTGAATCAGAGATGGGGAATCAGAGCTGGGGAATCTGAGGCAGGGAATCAGAGTTGGGGATTCAGAGGCGGGGAATCAGATATGGGGAAACAGAGGCGGGGAATCAGAGGCGGGAAAACAGAGGCGGGGAATTAGATATGGGGAATCAGAGGTGGGGAATCAGAGGTGGTGAATCAGAGATGGGGAATCAGAGGCGGGGAATCAGAGGCAGGGAATCGGACGCCGGGAATCAGAGGCGGGGAATCAGAGCTGGGGAATCAGAGGCGGGGAATCAGAGTTGGGGAATCAGAGGCGGGGAATCAGATATGGGGAAATAGAGGCGGGGAATCAGAGGCAGGGAATAGAACGCGGGGAATCAGAGGCAGGGAATCAGAGTTGGGGCATCAGAGGTTGGGAATTAGATATGGGGAAACAGAGGCGGGGAATCAGAGGCGGGGTAACAGATGCGGGAAATCAGATATGGGGAATCAGAGGCGGGGAATCAGAGGCGGGGAAACAGAGGCGGGGAATCAGATATGGGGAATCAGAGGTGGGGAATCAGGGGCGGGGAGTCAGTGGCAGGGAATCAGAGCTGGGGAATCAGAGGTGGGGAATCAGAGCTGGGGAAACAGAGGCGGGGAATCAGATATGGGGAATCAGAGGTGGGGAATCAGGGGCGGGGAATCAGTGGCAGGGAATCAGAGGCCGGGAATAAAAGGCGGGGAATCAGAGCTGGGGAATCAGAGGCGGGGAATCAGAGTTGGGGAATCAGAGGAGTGGAATCAAATATGGGGAAACAGAGGCGGGGAATCAGATATGGGGAAACAGAGGTGGGGAATTAGAGGTTGCGAATCAGAGGCGGGGAATCAGAGGCGGGGAATCAGAGGCAGGGAATCGGATGTGCGGAATCAGAGATGGGGATTCAGAGGTGGGGATTCAAAGGTGGTGAATCAGACAAGGGGAATCAGACATGGGAAATTAGAGGCAGGGAATCAGAGTTGGGGATTCAGAGGCGGGGAATCAGATATGGGGAAACAGAGGCGGGGAATCAGAGGCGGGGAAACAGAGGCGGGGAATCAGATATAGGGAATCAGAGGTGGGGAATCAGAGGTTGGGAATCAGAGGCTGGGAATCAGAGGCTGGGAATCAGATGCATGGAATCATATGCGGGGAATCAGAGGCGGGCAATCAGAGCTGGGGAATCAGAGGTGGGGAATCAAAGTTGGGGAATCAGAGGCGGGGACTTAGATATGGGGAAACAGAGGCGGTGAATCAGAGGCGGGGAAACAGAGGCGGGGAATCAGATATGGGGAATCAGAGGTGGGGAATCAGAGGCAGGGAATTAGATGTGCGGAATCAGAGATGGGGAATCAGAGGCAGGGAATCAGAATCAGAAGCAGGGAATCAGAGGCCGGAAATCAGAGGCCGGAATCAGATGCCGGGAATAAGAGGCCGGGAATCAGAGGTGGGGAATCAGAGTCCGGGAATCAGAGGCAGGGAATCAGACGCGGGGAATCAGAGGTGGTGAATCAGAGATGTGGAATCAGAGGCGGGGAATCAGAGGCAGGGAATCAGATGCGGGGAATAAGAGGCGGGGAATCATAGCTGGCGAATCAGAGGCGGGGAATCAGAGGTGGGGAATCAGAGGCGGGGAATCAGATATTGGGAATCAGAGGTGGGGAATCAGAGGCGGTGAAACAGAGGCGGGGAATCAGATATGGGGTATCAGAGGTGGGGAATCAGAGGTTGTGAATCAGATTTGGGGAATCAGAGGCGGGGAATAAGAGGCCGGTAATCAGACGCGGGGAATCAGAGGCGGTGAATCAGAGCTGGGAAATTAGAGGCAGGGAATCAGAGTTGGGCATTCAGAGGCGGGGAATCAGATATGGGGAAACAGAGGCGGGGATTCAGAGGCGGGCAAATAGAGGCGGGGATCAGATTTGGGGAAACAGAGGCGGGGAATCAGAGGCGGGGAAACAGAGGCGGGGAATCAGATATGGGGATCAGAGGTGGGGAATCAGAGTAGGGGAATCAGAGGCTGGGAATCAGAGGCTGGGAATCAGATGCATGGAATCAGATGCGGGGAATCAGAGGCGGGGAATCAGAGCTGGGGAATCAGAGGTGGGGAATCAAAGTTGGGGAATCAGAGGCGGGGACTTAGATATGGGGAAACAGAGGCGGGGAATCAGAGGCGGGGAAACAGAGGCGGGGAATCAGATATGGGGAATCAGAGGTGGGGAATCAGAGGCAGGGAATTAGATTTGCGGAATCAGAGATGGGGAATCAGAAGCATGGAATCAGAGGCCGGGAATCAGAGGCCGGAATCAGATGCCGGGAATAAGAGGCCGGGAATCAGAGGTGGGGAATCAGAGTCCGGGAATCAGAGATGGGGAATCAGAGGCGGGGAATGAGATATGGGGAATCAGAGGCGGGGAATCAGAGGCGGGGAAACAGAGGCGAGGAATCAGATATGGGGAATCAGAGGTGGCGAATCAAAGGCGTTAAATCAGAGATGGGGAATCAGAGGCGGGGAATCAGAGGCAGGGAATCAAACACGGGGAATCAGAGGCGGGGAATCAGAGCTGGGGAATCAGAGGCGGGGAATCAGAGTAGGGGAATCAGAGGCGGGGAATCATAGCTGGGGAATCAGAGGTTGGGATCAGAGTCGGGGAATCAGAGGCAGGGAATCAGATGTGCGGAATCAGAGATGGGGAATCAGAGGTGGGGAATCAGAGGCTGTGAATCAGAGATGGGGAATCAGAGGCGGGGAATCAGAGGCAGGAAATCAGACACGGGGATTCAGAGGCTGGGAATCAGACGGGGGGAATCAAAGGCGGGGAATCAGAGCTGGGGAATCAGAGGCAGGGAATCAGAGTTGGGGATTCAGAGGCGGGGAATCAGATATGGGGAAACAGAGGCGGGGAATCAGAGGCGGGCAAACAGAGGCGGGGAATTAGATATGGGGAATCAGAGGTGGGGAATCAGAGGTGGTGAATCAGAGATGGGGAATCACAGGCGGGGAATCAGAGGCCTGGAATCAGAGGCGGGGAATCAGAGGCAGGGAATCAGATGCGGGGAATCAGAGGCGTGTAATCAGAGCTGGGGAATCAGAGGCAGGGTATTAGAGTTGGGGAATCAGAGGCGGGGAATCAGATATGGGGAAACAGAGGTGGGGAATCAGAGGCGGGGAAACAGAGGCAGGGAATCAGATATGGGGAATCAGAGGCGGGGAATCAGAGGTGGGGAATCATAGGCAGGGAATCGGATGTGCGGAATCAGAGATGGGGAATCAGAGGCAGGGATTCAGACGCGGGGAATCAGAGGTGGGCAATCAGAGGCGGGGAATCAGATATGGGGAATCAGAGGCGGGGAATCAGAGGCGGGGAAACAGAGGCGGGGAATCAGATATGGGGAATCAGAGGTGGGGAATCAGAAGCGGGGAATCAGAGTTGGGGAATCAGAGGCGGGGAATCAGATATGGGGAATCAGAGGCGGGGAATCAGAGGCGGGGATTCAGAGCTGGGGAATCAGAAGCGGGGAATCAGAGTTGGGGAATCAGAGGCGGGGAATCAGATATGGGGAATCAGAGGCAGGGAATCAGAGGCGGGGAATCAGAGGCAGGGAATCAGACGCGGGGAATCTGAGGCGGGGAATCAGAGCTGGGGAATCAGAGGTGGGGAATCAGAGTTGGGGAATCAGAGGCAGGGAATTGGATGTGCGGAATCAGAGATGGGGAATCAGAGGTGGGGAATCAGAGGCAGTGAATCAGAGATGGGGAATCAGAGGCGGGGAATCAGAGGCAGGAAATCAGACACGGGGATTCAGAGGCTGGGAATCAGACGGGGGGAATCAAAGGCGGGGAATCAGAGCTGGGGAATCTGAGGCAGGGAATCAGAGTTGGGGATTCAGAGGCGGGGAATCAGATATGGGGAAACAGAGGCGGGGAATCAGAGGCGGGAAAACAGAGGCGGGGAATTAGATATGGGGAATCAGAGGTGGCGAATCAAAGGCGTTGAATCAGAGATGGGGAATCAGAGGCGGGGAATCAGAGGCAGGGAATCAAACACGGGGAATCAGAGGCGGGGAATCAGAGCTGGGGAATCAGAGGCGGGGAATCAGAGTAGGGGAATCAGAGGCGGGGAATCATAGCTGGGGAATCAGAGGTTGGGATCAGAGTCGGGGAATCAGAGGCAGGGAATCAGATGTGCGGAATCAGAGATGGGGAATCAGAGGTGGGGAATCAGAGGCTGTGAATCAGAGATGGGGAATCAGAGGCGGGGAATCAGAGGCAGGAAATCAGACACGGGGATTCAGAGGCTGGGAATCAGACGGGGGGAATCAAAGGCGGGGAATCAGAGCTGGGGAATCAGAGGCAGGGAATCAGAGTTGGGGATTCAGAGGCGGGGAATCAGATATGGGGAAACAGAGGCGGGGAATCAGAGGCGGGCAAACAGAGGCGGGGAATTAGATATGGGGAATCAGAGGTGGGGAATCAGAGGTGGTGAATCAGAGATGGGGAATCACAGGCGGGGAATCAGAGGCCTGGAATCAGAGGCGGGGAATCAGAGGCAGGGAATCAGATGCGGGGAATCAGAGGCGTGTAATCAGAGCTGGGGAATCAGAGGCAGGGTATTAGAGTTGGGGAATCAGAGGCGGGGAATCAGATATGGGGAAACAGAGGTGGGGAATCAGAGGCGGGGAAACAGAGGCAGGGAATCAGATATGGGGAATCAGAGGCGGGGAATCAGAGGTGGGGAATCATAGGCAGGGAATCGGATGTGCGGAATCAGAGATGGGGAATCAGAGGCAGGGATTCAGACGCGGGGAATCAGAGGTGGGCAATCAGAGGCGGGGAATCAGATATGGGGAATCAGAGGCGGGGAATCAGAGGCGGGGAAACAGAGGCGGGGAATCAGATATGGGGAATCAGAGGTGGGGAATCAGAAGCGGGGAATCAGAGTTGGGGAATCAGAGGCGGGGAATCAGATATGGGGAATCAGAGGCGGGGAATCAGAGGCGGGGATTCAGAGCTGGGGAATCAGAAGCGGGGAATCAGAGTTGGGGAATCAGAGGCGGGGAATCAGATATGGGGAATCAGAGGCAGGGAATCAGAGGCGGGGAATCAGAGGCAGGGAATCAGACGCGGGGAATCTGAGGCGGGGAATCAGAGCTGGGGAATCAGAGGTGGGGAATCAGAGTTGGGGAATCAGAGGCAGGGAATTGGATGTGCGGAATCAGAGATGGGGAATCAGAGGTGGGGAATCAGAGGCAGTGAATCAGAGATGGGGAATCAGAGGCGGGGAATCAGAGGCAGGAAATCAGACACGGGGATTCAGAGGCTGGGAATCAGACGGGGGGAATCAAAGGCGGGGAATCAGAGCTGGGGAATCTGAGGCAGGGAATCAGAGTTGGGGATTCAGAGGCGGGGAATCAGATATGGGGAAACAGAGGCGGGGAATCAGAGGCGGGAAAACAGAGGCGGGGAATTAGATATGGGGAATCAGAGGTGGTGAATCAGAGGTGGTGAATCAGTGATGGGGAATCACAGGCGGGGAATCAGAGGCAGGGAATAGAACGCGGGGAATCAGAGGCAGGGAATCAGAGCTGGGGAATCAGAGGCGGGGAATCATAGTTGGGAATCAGAGGCGGGGAATCAGATATGGGGAAACAGAGTCGGGGAATCAGTGGCGGGGAAACAGAGGCGGGGAATCAGATATGGGGAATCGGATGCAGGGAATCAGAGGCGGGGAATCAGAGCTGGGGAATCAGAGGCGGGGAATCAGAGTTGGGGCATCAGAGGTGGGGAATTAGATATAGGGAAACTGAGGCGGGGAATCAGAGGCGGGGAAACAGAGGCGGGGAAACAGAGGCGGGGAGTCAGATATGGGGAATCAGAGGTGGGGAATCCGAGGTTGGGAATCAGAGGCAGGGAATCAGAGGCGGGGAATCAGAGGCGGGGAAACAGAGGCGGGGAATCAGATATGGGGAATCAGAGGTGGGGCATCAGAAGTTGTGAATCATAGATGGGGAATTAGAGGCGGGGAATCAGAGGCAGGGAATCAGACGCGGTGAATCAGAGGCGGGGATTCAGAGCTGGGGAATCAGAAGCGGGAAATCAGAGTTGGGGAATCAGAGGCAGGGAATTGGATGTGCGGAATCAGAGATAGGGAATCAGAGGTGGGGAATCAGAGGCGGTGAATCAGAGATGGGGAATCAGAGCTGGGGAATCTGAGGCAGGGAATCAGAGTTGGGGATTCAGAGGCGGGGAATCAGATATGGGGAAACAGAGGCGGGGAATCAGAGGCGGGAAAACAGAGGCGGGGAATTAGATATGGGGAATCAGAGGTGGGGAATCAGAGGTGGTGAATCAGAGATGGGGAATCAGAGGCGGGGAATCAGAGGCAGGGAATCGGACGCCGGGAATCAGAGGCGGGGAATCAGAGCTGGGGAATCAGAGGCGGGGAATCAGAGTTGGGGAATCAGAGGCGGGGAATCAGATATGGGGAAATAGAGGCGGGGAATCAGATATGGGGAATCAGAGGTGTGGAATAAGAGGTTGGGAATCAGAGGCAGGGAATCAGAGTCGGGGAAACAGAGGCGGGGAATCAGATATGGGGAATCAGAGGTGGCGAATCAAAGGCGGTGAAACAGAGATGGGGAATCAGGGCAGGGAATCAGAGGCAGGGAATCAGAGCTGGGGAAACAGAGGCGGGGAATCAGATATGGGGAATCAGAGGTGGGGAATCAGGGGCGGGGAATCAGTGGCAGGGAATCAGAGCTGGGGAATCAGAGGTGGGGAATCAGAGCTGGGGAAACAGAGGCGGGGAATCAGATATGGGGAATCAGAGGTGGGGAATCAGGGGCGGGGAATCAGTGGCAGGGAATCAGAGGCCGGGAATAAAAGGCGGGGAATCAGAGCTGGGGAATCAGAGGCGGGGAATCAGAGTTGGGGAATCAGAGGAGGGGAATCAGATATGGGGAAACAGAGGCCGGGAATCAGAGGCAGGGAAACAGAGGCGGGGAATCAGATATGGGGAATCAGAGGTGGGGAATTAGAGGTTGCGAATCAGAGGCGGGGAATCAGAGGCGGGGAATCAGAGGCAGGGAATCGGATGTGCGGAATCAGAGATGGGGATTCAGAGGTGGGGATTCAAAGGTGGTGAATCAGAGAAGGGGAATCAGACATGGGAAATTAGAGGCAGGGAATCAGAGTTGGGGATTCAGAGGCGGGGAATCAGATATGGGGAAACAGAGGCGGGGAATCAGAGGCGGGGAAACAGAGGCGGGGAATCAGATATAGGGAATCAGAGGTGTGGAATCAGAGGTTGGGAATCAGAGGCTGGGAATCAGAGGCTGGGAATCAGATGCATGGAATCATATGCGGGGAATCAGAGGCGGGGAATCAGAGCTGGGGAATCAGAGGTGGGGAATCAAAGTTGGGGAATCAGAGGCGGGGACTTAGATATGGGGAAACAGAGGCGGTGAATCAGTGGCGGGGAAAAAGAGGGGGGGAATCAGATATGGGGAATCAGAGGTGGGGAATCAGAGGCAGGGAATTAGATGTGCGGAATCAGAGATGGGGAATCAGAGGCAGGGAATCAGAATCAGAAGCAGGGAATCAGAGGCCGGGAATCAGAGGCCGGAATCAGATGCCGGGAATAAGAGGCCGGGAATCAGAGGTGGGGAATCAGAGTCCGGGAATCAGAGGCAGGGAATCAGACGCGGGGAATCAGAGGTGGTGAATCAGAGATGTGGAATCAGAGGCGGGGAATCAGAGGCAGGGAATCAGACGCGGGGAATAAGAGGCGGGGAATCATAGCTGGCGAATCAGAGGCGGGGAATCAGAGGTGGGGAATCAGAGGCGGGGAATCAGATATTGGGAATCAGAGGTGGGGAATCAGAGGCGGTGAAACAGAGGCGGGGAATCAGATATGGGGTATCAGAGGTGGGGAATCAGAGGTTGTGAATCAGATTTGGGGAATCAGAGGCGGGGAATAAGAGGCCGGTAATCAGACGCGGGGAATCAGAGGCGGGGAATCAGAGCTGGGAAATTAGAGGCAGGGAATCAGAGTTGGGCATTCAGAGGCGGGGAATCAGATATGGGGAAACAGAGGCGGGGAATCAGAGGCGGGCAAATAGAGGCGGGGATCAGATTTGGGGAAACAGAGGCGGGGAATCAGAGGCGGGGAAACAGAGGCGGGGAATCAGATATGGGGATCAGAGGTGGGGAATCAGAGGTTGGGAATCAGAGGCTGGGAATCAGAGGCTGGGAATCAGATGCATGGAATCAGATGCGGGGAATCAGAGGCGGGGAATCAGAGCTGGGGAATCAGAGGTGGGGAATCAAAGTTGGGGAATCAGAGGCGGGGACTTAGATATGGGGAAACAGAGGCGGGGAATCAGAGGCGGGGAAACAGAGGCGGGGAATCAGATATGGGGAATCAGAGGTGGGGAATCAGAGGCAGGGAATTAGATTTGCGGAATCAGAGATGGGGAATCAGAAGCATGGAATCAGAGGCCGGGAATCAGAGGCCGGAATCAGATGCCGGGAATAAGAGGCCGGGAATCAGAGGTGGGGAATCAGAGTCCGGGAATCAGAGATGGGGAATCAGAGGCGGGGAATGAGATATGGGGAATCAGAGGCGGGGAATCAGAGGCGGGGAAACAGAGGCGAGGAATCAGATATGGGGAATCAGAGGTGGCGAATCAAAGGCGTTGAATCAGAGATGGGGAATCAGAGGCGGGGAATCAGAGGCAGGGAATCAAACACGGGGAATCAGAGGCGGGGAATCAGAGCTGGGGAATCAGAGGCGGGGAATCAGAGCTGGGGAATCAGAGGTGGGGATCAGAGTCGGGGAATCAGAGGCAGGGAATCAGATGTGCGGAATCAGAGATGGGGAATCAGAGGTGGGGAATCAGAGGCTGTGAATCAGAGATGGGGAATCAGAGGCGGGGAATCAGAGGCAGGAAATCAGACACGGGGATTCAGAGGCTGGGAATCAGACGGGGGGAATCAAATGCGGGGAATCAGAGCTGGGGAATCAGAGGCAGGGAATCAGAGTTGGGGATTCAGAGGCGGGGAATCAGATATGGGGAAACAGAGGCGGGGAATCAGAGGCGGGCAAACAGAGGCGGGGAATTAGATATGGGGAATCGGAGGTGGTGAATCAGAGGTGGTGAATCAGAGATGGGGAATCACAGGCGGGGAATCAGAGGCAGGGAATAGAACGCGGGGAATCAGAGGCAGGGAATCAGAGTTGGGGCATCAGAGGTTGGGAATTAGATATGGGGAAACAGAGGCGGGGAATCAGAGGCGGGGTAACAGATGCGGGAAATCAGATATGGGGAATCAGAGGTGGGGAATCAGAGGCAGGGAATCAGATGTGCGGAATCAGAGATGGGGAATCAGAGGCAGGGAATCAGAATCAGAAGCGGGGAATCAGAGGCCGGGAATCAGAGGCCGGGAATCAGATGCTGGGAATAAGAGGCCGGGAATCAGAGGTGGGGAATCAGAGTCCGGGAATCAGAGATGGGGATTCAGAGGCGGGGAATGAGATATGGAGAATCAGAGGCGGGGAATCAGAGGCGGGGAAACAGAGGTGGGGAATCAGATATGTGGAATCAGAGCTGGCGAATCAAAGGCGGTGAATCAGAGATGGGGAATCAGAGGCGGGGAATCAGAGGCAGGGAATCAAACACGGGAAATCAGTGGCGGGGAATCAGAGCTGGGGAATCAGAGGCGGGGAATCAGAGTTGGGGAATCAGAGGCAGGGAATCAGATATGGGGAAACAGGGGCAGGGAATCAGAGGCGGGGAAACAGAGGCGGGGAATCAGATATGGGGAATAAGAGGTGTGGAATCAGAGGTTGGGAATCAGAGGCAGGGAATCAGAGGCGGGGAAACAGAGGCGGGGAATCAGATATGGGGAATCAGAGGTGGCGAATCAAACGCGGTGAAACAGAGATGGGGAATCAGGGCAGGGAATCAGATGCAGGGAATCAAACACGGGGAATCACAGCTGGGGAATCAGAGGCGGGGAATTAGAGTTGGGGAATCAGAGGAGGGGAATCAGAGGCGGGGAATCAGAGGCCGGGAATCAGATATGGGGAAACAGAGGTGGGGAATCAGAGGCGGGGAAACAGAGGCGGGGAATCAGATATGGGGAATCAGAGGTGGGGAATCAGAGGTTGGGAATCAGAGGCAGGGAATCAGAGGCTTGGAATCAGATGCAGGGAATCAGATGCGGGGAATCAGAGGCGGGGAATCAGAGCTGGGGAATCAGAGGTGGGTAATCAGAGTTGGGGAATCAGAGGCGGGGACTTAGATATTGGGAAACAGAGGCGGGGAATCAGAGGCGGGGAAACAGAGGGGGGTAATCAGAGGCAGGGAATCAGATGTGCGGAATCAGAGATGGGGAATCAGAGGCAGGGAATCAGAATCAGAAGCAGGGAATCAGAGGCCGGGAATCAGAGGCCGGAATCAGATGCCGGGAATAAGAGGCCGGGAATCAGAGGTGGGGAATCAGATATGGGGAATCAGAGGTGGGGAATCAGAGGTTGTGAATCAGAGATGGGGAATCAGAGGCGGGGTATCAGAGGCCGGTAATCAGACGCGGGGAATCAGAGGCGGGGAATCAGAGGCGGGGAAACAGAGGCGGGGAATCGGATGCGGGGAATCAGAGTAGGGGAATTAGAGCTGGGGAATCAGAGGCGGGGAATCAGAGTTGGGGCATCAGAGGTGGGGAATTGGATATGGGGAAACAGAGGTGGGGAATCAGAGGCGGGGAAACAGAGGCGGGGAATCAGATATGGGGAATCAGAGGTGGGGAATCAGAGGCAGGGAATCAGATGTGCGGAATCAGAGATGGGGAATCAGAGGCAGGGAATCAGAATCAGAAGCGGGGAATCAGAGGCCGGGAAACAGAGGCCGGGAATCAGATGCTGGGAATAAGAGGCCGGGAATCAGAGGTTGGGAATCAGAGTCCGGGAATCAGAGATGGAGATTCAGAGGCGGGGAATGAGATATGGAGAATCAGAGGCGGGGAATCAGAGGCGGGGAAACAGAGGTGGGGAATCAGATATGGAGAATCAGAGGTGGGGAATCAAAGGCGGTGAATCAGAGATGGGGAATCAGAGGCGGGGAATCAGAGGCAGGGAATCAGATGCGGGAATTCAGAGGCGGGGAATCAGAGCTGGCGAATCAGAGGCGGGGAATCAGAGGTGGGCAATCGGAGGCGGGGAATCAGATATAGGGAATCAGAGGCAGGGAATCAGAGGCGGGGAATCAGAGGCAGGGAATCAGACGCGGGGAATCTGAGGCGGGGAATCAGAGCTGGGGAATCAGAGGTGGGGAATCAGAGTTGGGGAATCAGAGGCAGGGAATTGGATGTGCGGAATCAGAGATAGGGAATCAGAGGTGGGGAATCAGAGGCGGTGAATCAGAGATGGGGAATCAGAGCTGGGGAATCTGAGGCAGGGAATCAGAGTTGGGGATTCAGAGGCGGGGAATCAGATATGGGGAAACAGAGGCGGGGAATCAGAGGCGGGAAAACAGAGGCGGGGAATTAGATATGGGGAATCAGAGGTGGGGAATCAGAGGTGGTGAATCAGAGATGGGGAATCAGAGGCGGGGAATCAGAGGCAGGGAATCGGACGCCGGGAATCAGAGGCGGGGAATCAGAGCTGGGGAATCAGAGGCGGGGAATCAGAGTTGGGGAATCAGAGGCGGGGAATCAGATATGGGGAAATAGAGGCGGGGAATCAGAGGCAGGGAATAGAACGCGGGGAATCAGAGGCAGGGAATCAGAGTTGGGGCATCAGAGGTTGGGAATTAGATATGGGGAAACAGAGGCGGGGAATCAGAGGCGGGGTAACAGATGCGGGAAATCAGATATGGGGAATCAGAGGTGGGGAATCAGAGGCAGGGAATCAGATGTGCGGAATCAGAGATGGGGAATCAGAGGCAGGGAATCAGAATCAGAAGCGGGGAATCAGAGGCCGGGAATCAGAGGCCGGGAATCAGATGCTGGGAATAAGAGGCCGGGAATCAGAGGTGGGGAATCAGAGTCCGGGAATCAGAGATGGGGATTCAGAGGCGGGGAATGAGATATGGAGAATCAGAGGCGGGGAATCAGAGGCGGGGAAACAGAGGTGGGGAATCAGATATGTGGAATCAGAGCTGGCGAATCAAAGGCGGTGAATCAGAGATGGGGAATCAGAGGCGGGGAATCAGAGGCAGGGAATCAAACACGGGAAATCAGTGGCGGGGAATCAGAGCTGGGGAATCAGAGGCGGGGAATCAGAGTTGGGGAATCAGAGGCAGGGAATCAGATATGGGGAAACAGGGGCAGGGAATCAGAGGCGGGGAAACAGAGGCGGGGAATCAGATATGGGGAATAAGAGGTGTGGAATCAGAGGTTGGGAATCAGAGGCAGGGAATCAGAGGCGGGGAAACAGAGGCGGGGAATCAGATATGGGGAATCAGAGGTGGCGAATCAAACGCGGTGAAACAGAGATGGGGAATCAGGGCAGGGAATCAGATGCAGGGAATCAAACACGGGGAATCACAGCTGGGGAATCAGAGGCGGGGAATTAGAGTTGGGGAATCAGAGGAGGGGAATCAGAGGCGGGGAATCAGAGGCCGGGAATCAGATATGGGGAAACAGAGGTGGGGAATCAGAGGCGGGGAAACAGAGGCGGGGAATCAGATATGGGGAATCAGAGGTGGGGAATCAGAGGTTGGGAATCAGAGGCAGGGAATCAGAGGCTTGGAATCAGATGCAGGGAATCAGAGGCGGGGTATCAGAGGCCGGTAATCAGACGCGGGGAATCAGAGGCGGGGAATCAGAGGCGGGGAAACAGAGGCGGGGAATCGGATGCGGGGAATCAGAGTAGGGGAATTAGAGCTGGGGAATCAGAGGCGGGGAATCAGAGTTGGGGCATCAGAGGTGGGGAATTAGATATGGGGAAACAGAGGCGGGGAATCAGAGGCGGGGAAACAGAGGCGGGGAATCAGATATGGGGAATCAGAGGTGGGGAATCAGAGGCAGGGAATCAGATGTGCGGAATCAGAGATGGGGAATCAGAGGCAGGGAATCAGAATCAGAAGCGGGGAATCAGAGGCCGGGAAACAGAGGCCGGGAATCAGATGCTGGGAATAAGAGGCCGGGAATCAGAGGTTGGGAATCAGAGTCCGGGAATCAGAGATGGAGATTCAGAGGCGGGGAATGAGATATGGAGAATCAGAGGCGGGGAATCAGAGGCGGGGAAACAGAGGTGGGGAATCAGATATGGAGAATCAGAGGTGGGGAATCAAAGGCGGTGAATCAGAGATGGGGAATCAGAGGCGGGGAATCAGAGGCAGGGAATCAGATGCGGGAATTCAGAGGCGGGGAATCAGAGCTGGCGAATCAGAGGCGGGGAATCAGAGGTGGGCAATCGGAGGCGGGGAATCAGATATAGGGAACCAGAGGCAGGGAATCAGAGGCGGGGAATCAGAGGCAGGGAATCAGACGCGGGGAATCTGAGGCGGGGAATCAGAGCTGGGGAATCAGAGGTGGGGAATCAGAGTTGGGGAATCAGAGGCAGGGAATTGGATGTGCGGAATCAGAGATAGGGAATCAGAGGTGGGGAATCAGAGGCGGTGAATCAGAGATGGGGAATCAGAGCTGGGGAATCTGAGGCAGGGAATCAGAGTTGGGGATTTAGAGGCGGGGAATCAGATATGGGGAAACAGAGGCGGGGAATCAGAGGCGGGAAAACAGAGGCGGGGAATTAGATATGGGGAATCAGAGGTGGGGAATCAGAGGTGGTGAATCAGAGATGGGGAATCAGAGGCAGGGAATCAGATGTGCGGAATCAGAGATGGGGAATCAGAGGCAGGGAATCAGAATCAGAAGCGGGGAATCAGAGGCCGGGAAACAGAGGCCGGGAATCAGATGCTGGGAATAAGAGGCCGGGAATCAGAGGTTGGGAATCAGAGTCCGGGAATCAGAGATGGAGATTCAGAGGCGGGGAATGAGATATGGAGAATCAGAGGCGGGGAATCAGAGGCGGGGAAACAGAGGTGGGGAATCAGATATGGAGAATCAGAGGTGGGGAATCAAAGGCGGTGAATCAGAGATGGGGAATCAGAGGCGGGGAATCAGAGGCAGGGAATCAGATGCGGGAATTCAGAGGCGGGGAATCAGAGCTGGCGAATCAGAGGCGGGGAATCAGAGGTGGGCAATCGGAGGCGGGGAATCAGATATAGGGAATCAGAGGCAGGGAATCAGAGGCGGGGAATCAGAGGCAGGGAATCAGACGCGGGGAATCTGAGGCGGGGAATCAGAGCTGGGGATTCAGAGGTGGGGAATCAGAGTTGGGGAATCAGAGGCAGGGAATTGGATGTGCGGAATCAGAGATAGGGAATCAGAGGTGGGGAATCAGAGGCGGTGAATCAGAGATGGGGAATCAGAGCTGGGGAATCTGAGGCAGGGAATCAGAGTTGGGGATTCAGAGGCGGGGAATCAGATATGGGGAAACAGAGGCGGGGAATCAGAGGCGGGAAAACAGAGGCGGGGAATTAGATATGGGGAATCAGAGGTGGGGAATCAGAGGTGGTGAATCAGAGATGGGGAATCAGAGGCGGGGAATCAGAGGCAGGGAATCGGACGCCGGGAATCAGAGGCGGGGAATCAGAGCTGGGGAATCAGAGGCGGGGAATCAGAGTTGGGGAATCAGAGGCGGGGAATCAGATATGGGGAAATAGAGGCGGGGAATCAGATATGGGGAATCAGAGGTGTGGAATAAGAGGTTGGGAATCAGAGGCAGGGAATCAGAGTCGGGGAAACAGAGGCGGGGAATCAGATATGGGGAATCAGAGGTGGCGAATCAAAGGCGGTGAAACAGAGATGGGGAATCAGGGCAGGGAATCAGAGGCAGGGAATCAGAGCTGGGGAAACAGAGGCGGGGAATCAGATATGGGGAATCAGAGGTGGGGAATCAGGGGCGGGGAATCAGTGGCAGGGAATCAGAGCTGGGGAATCAGAGGTGGGGAATCAGAGCTGGGGAAACAGAGGCGGGGAATCAGATATGGGGAATCAGAGGTGGGGAATCAGGGGCGGGGAATCAGTGGCAGGGAATCAGAGGCCGGGAATAAAAGGCGGGGAATCAGAGCTGGGAATCAGAGGCGGGGAATCAGAGTTGGGGAATCAGAGGAGGGGAATCAGATATGGGGAAACAGAGGCCGGGAATCAGAGGCAGGGAAACAGAGGCGGGGAATCAGATATGGGGAATCAGAGGTGGGGAATTAGAGGTTGCGAATCAGAGGCGGGGAATCAGAGGCGGGGAATCAGAGGCAGGGAATCGGATGTGCGGAATCAGAGATGGGGATTCAGAGGTGGGGATTCAAAGGTGGTGAATCAGAGAAGGGGAATCAGACATGGGAAATTAGAGGCAGGGAATCAGAGTTGGGGATTCAGAGGCGGGGAATCAGATATGGGGAAACAGAGGCGGGGAATCAGAGGCGGGGAAACAGAGGCGGGGAATCAGATATAGGGAATCAGAGGTGTGGAATCAGAGGTTGGGAATCAGAGGCTGGGAATCAGAGGCTGGGAATCAGATGCATGGAATCATATGCGGGGAATCAGAGGCGGGGAATCAGAGCTGGGGAATCAGAGGTGGGGAATCAAAGTTGGGGAATCAGAGGCAGGGACTTAGATATGGGGAAACAGAGGCGGTGAATCAGAGGCGGGGAAAAAGAGGGGGGGAATCAGATATGGGGAATCAGAGGTGGGGAATCAGAGGCAGGGAATTAGATGTGCGGAATCAGAGATGGGGAATCAGAGGCAGGGAATCAGAATCAGAAGCAGGGAATCAGAGGCCGGGAATCAGAGGCCGGAATCAGATGCCGGGAATAAGAGGCCGGGAATCAGAGGTGGGGAATCAGAGTCCGGGAATCAGAGGCAGGGAATCAGACGCGGGGAATCAGAGGTGGTGAATCAGAGATGTGGAATCAGAGGCGGGGAATCAGAGGCAGGGAATCAGACGCGGGGAATAAGAGGCGGGGAATCATAGCTGGCGAATCAGAGGCGGGGAATCAGAGGTGGGGAATCAGAGGCGGGGAATCAGATATTGGGAATCAGAGGTGGGGAATCAGAGGCGGTGAAACAGAGGCGGGGAATCAGATATGGGGTATCAGAGGTGGGGAATCAGAGGTTGTGAATCAGATTTGGGGAATCAGAGGCGGGGAATAAGAGGCCGGTAATCAGACGCGGGAATCAGAGGCGGGGAATCAGAGCTGGGAAATTAGAGGCAGGGAATCAGAGTTGGGCATTCAGAGGCGGGGAATCAGATATGGGGAAACAGAGGCGGGGAATCAGAGGCGGGCAAATAGAGGCGGGGATCAGATTTGGGGAAACAGAGGCGGGGAATCAGAGGCGGGGAAACAGAGGCGGGGAATCAGATATGGGGATCAGAGGTGGGGAATCAGAGGTTGGGAATCAGAGGCTGGGAATCAGAGGCTGGGAATCAGATGCATGGAATCAGATGCGGGGAATCAGAGGCGGGGAATCAGAGCTGGGGAATCAGAGGTGGGGAATCAAAGTTGGGGAATCAGAGGCGGGGACTTAGATATGGGGAAACAGAGGCGGGGAATCAGAGGCGGGGAAACAGAGGCGGGGAATCAGATATGGGGAATCAGAGGTGGGGAATCAGAGGCAGGGAATTAGATTTGCGGAATCAGAGATGGGGAATCAGAAGCATGGAATCAGAGGCCGGGAATCAGAGGCCGGAATCAGATGCCGGGAATAAGAGGCCGGGAATCAGAGGTGGGGAATCAGAGTCCGGGAATCAGAGATGGGGAATCAGAGGCGGGGAATGAGATATGGGGAATCAGAGGCGGGGAATCAGAGGCGGGGAAACAGAGGCGAGGAATCAGATATGGGGAATCAGAGGTGGCGAATCAAAGGCGTTGAATCAGAGATGGGGAATCAGAGGCGGGGAATCAGAGGCAGGGAATCAAACACGGGGAATCAGAGGCGGGGAATCAGAGCTGGGGAATCAGAGGCGGGGAATCAGAGCTGGGGAATCAGAGGTGGGGATCAGAGTCGGGGAATCAGAGGCAGGGAATCAGATGTGCGGAATCAGAGATGGGGAATCAGAGGTGGGGAATCAGAGGCTGTGAATCAGAGATGGGGAATCAGAGGCGGGGAATCAGAGGCAGGAAATCAGACACGGGGATTCAGAGGCTGGGAATCAGACGGGGGGAATCAAATGCGGGGAATCAGAGCTGGGGAATCAGAGGCAGGGAATCAGAGTTGGGGATTCAGAGGCGGGGAATCAGATATGGGGAAACAGAGGCGGGGAATCAGAGGCGGGCAAACAGAGGCGGGGAATTAGATATGGGGAATCGGAGGTGGTGAATCAGAGGTGGTGAATCAGAGATGGGGAATCACAGGCGGGGAATCAGAGGCAGGGAATAGAACGCGGGGAATCAGAGGCAGGGAATCAGAGTTGGGGCATCAGAGGTTGGGAATTAGATATGGGGAAACAGAGGCGGGGAATCAGAGGCGGGGTAACAGATGCGGGAAATCAGATATGGGGAATCAGAGGTGGGGAATCAGAGGCAGGGAATCAGATGTGCGGAATCAGAGATGGGGAATCAGAGGCAGGGAATCAGAATCAGAAGCGGGGAATCAGAGGCCGGGAATCAGAGGCCGGGAATCAGATGCTGGGAATAAGAGGCCGGGAATCAGAGGCGGGGAATCAGAGGCGGGGAAACAGAGGTGGGGAATCAGATATGTGGAATCAGAGCTGGCGAATCAAAGGCGGTGAATCAGAGATGGGGAATCAGAGGCGGGGAATCAGAGGCAGGGAATCAAACACGGGAAATCAGTGGCGGGGAATCAGAGCTGGGGAATCAGAGGCGGGGAATCAGAGTTGGGGAATCAGAGGCAGGGAATCAGATATGGGGAAACAGGGGCAGGGAATCAGAGGCGGGGAAACAGAGGCGGGGAATCAGATATGGGGAATAAGAGGTGTGGAATCAGAGGTTGGGAATCAGAGGCAGGGAATCAGAGGCGGGGAAACAGAGGCGGGGAATCAGATATGGGGAATCAGAGGTGGCGAATCAAACGCGGTGAAACAGAGATGGGGAATCAGGGCAGGGAATCAGATGCAGGGAATCAAACACGGGGAATCACAGCTGGGGAATCAGAGGCGGGGAATTAGAGTTGGGGAATCAGAGGAGGGGAATCAGAGGCGGGGAATCAGAGGCCGGGAATCAGATATGGGGAAACAGAGGTGGGGAATCAGAGGCGGGGAAACAGAGGCGGGGAATCAGATATGGGGAATCAGAGGTGGGGAATCAGAGGTTTGGAATCAGAGGCAGGGAATCAGAGGCTTGGAATCAGATGCAGGGAATCAGATGCGGGGAATCAGAGGCGGGGAATCAGAGCTGGGGAATCAGAGGTGGGTAATCAGAGTTGGGGAATCAGAGGCGGGGACTTAGATATTGGGAAACAGAGGCGGGGAATCAGAGGCGGGGAAACAGAGGGGGGTAATCAGAGGCAGGGAATCAGATGTGCGGAATCAGAGATGGGGAATCAGAGGCAGGGAATCAGAATCAGAAGCAGGGAATCAGAGGCCGGGAATCAGAGGCCGGAATCAGATGCCGGGAATAAGAGGCCGGGAATCAGAGGTGGGGAATCAGATATGGGGAATCAGAGGTGGGGAATCAGAGGTTGTGAATCAGAGATGGGGAATCAGAGGCGGGGTATCAGAGGCCGGTAATCAGACGCGGGGAATCAGAGGCGGGGAATCAGAGGCCGGGAAACAGAGGCCGGGAATCAGATGCTGGGAATAAGAGGCCGGGAATCAGAGGTTGGGAATCAGAGTCCGGGAATCAGAGATGGAGATTCAGAGGCGGGGAATGAGATATGGAGAATCAGAGGCGGGGAATCAGAGGCAGGGAAACAGAGGTGGGGAATCAGATATGGAGAATCAGAGGTGGGGAATCAAAGGCGGTGAATCAGAGATGGGGAATCAGAGGCGGGGAATCAGAGGCAGGGAATCAGATGCGGGAATTCAGAGGCGGGGAATCAGAGCTGGCGAATCAGAGGCGGGGAATCAGAGGTGGGCAATCGGAGCCGGGGAATCAGATATGGGGAATCAGAGGCGGGGAATCAGAGGCGGGGAAACAGAGGCGGGAAATCAGATATGGGGAATCAGAGGTGGGGAATCAGAGGTTGTGAATCATAGATGGGGAATTAGAGGCGGGGAATCAGAGGCAGGGAATCAGACGCGGTGAATCAGAGGCGGGGATTCAGAGCTGGGGAATCAGAAGCGGGGAATCAGAGTTGGGGAATCAGAGGCGGGGAATCAGATATAGGGAATCAGAGGCAGGGAATCAGAGGCGGGGAATCAGAGGCAGGGAATCAGACGCGGGGAATCTGAGGCGGGGAATCAGAGCTGGGGAATCAGAGGTGGGGAATCAGAGTTGTGGAATCAGAGGCAGGGAATTGGATGTGCGGAATCAGAGATGGGGAATCAGAGGTGGGGAATCAGAGGCGGTGAATCAGAGATGGGGAATCAGAGCTGGGGAATCTGAGGCAGGGAATCAGAGTTGGGGATTCAGAGGCGGGGAATCAGATATGGGGAAACAGAGGCGGGGAATCAGAGGCGGGAAAACAGAGGCGGGGAATTAGATATGGGGAATCAGAGGTGGGGAATCAGAGGTGGTGAATCAGAGATGGGGAATCAGAGGCGGGGAATCAGAGGCAGGGAATCGGACGCCGGGAATCAGAGGCGGGGAATCAGAGCTGGGGAATCAGAGGCGGGGAATCAGAGTTGGGGAATCAGAGGCGGGGAATCAGATATGGGGAAATAGAGGCGGGGAATCAGATATGGGGAATCAGAGGTGTGGAATCAGAGGTTGGGAATCAGAGGCAGGGAATCAGAGTCGGGGAAACAGAGGCGGGGAATCAGATATGGGGAATCAGAGGTGGCGAATCAAAGGCGGTGAAACAGAGATGGGGAATCAGGGCAGGGAATCAGAGGCAGGGAATCAGAGCTGGGGAAACAGAGGCGGGGAATCAGATATGGGGAATCAGAGGTGGGGAATCAGGGGCGGGGAATCAGTGGCAGGGAATCAGAGCTGGGGAATCAGAGGTGGGGAATCAGAGCTGGGGAAACAGAGGCGGGGAATCAGATATGGGGAATCAGAGGTGGGGAATCAGGGGCGGGGAATCAGTGGCAGGGAATCAGAGGCCGGGAATAAAAGGCGGGGAATCAGAGCTGGGGAATCAGAGGCGGGGAATCAGAGTTGGGGAATCAGAGGAGGGGAATTAGATATGGGGAAACAGAGGCGGGGAATCAGAGGCGGGGAAACAGAGGCGGGGAATCAGATATGGGGAATCAGAGGTGGGGAATCAGAGGCAGGGAATCAGATGTGCGGAATCAGAGATGGGGAATCAGAGGCAGGGAATCAGAATCAGAAGCGGGGAATCAGAGGCCGGGAAACAGAGGCCGGGAATCAGATGCTGGGAATAAGAGGCCGGGAATCAGAGGTTGGGAATCAGAGTCCGGGAATCAGAGATGGAGATTCAGAGGCGGGGAATGAGATATGGAGAATCAGAGGCGGGGAATCAGAGGCGGGGAAACAGAGGTGGGGAATCAGATATGGAGAATCAGAGGTGGGGAATCAAAGGCGGTGAATCAGAGATGGGGAATCAGAGGCGGGGAATCAGAGGCAGGGAATCAGATGCGGGAATTCAGAGGCGGGGAATCAGAGCTGGCGAATCAGAGGCGGGGAATCAGAGGTGGGCAATCGGAGCCGGGGAATCAGATATGGGGAATCAGAGGCGGGGAATCAGAGGCGGGGAAACAGAGGCGGGAAATCAGATATGGGGAATCAGAGGTGGGGAATCAGAGGTTGTGAATCATAGATGGGGAATTAGAGGCGGGGAATCAGAGGCAGGGAATCAGACGCGGTGAATCAGAGGCGGGGATTCAGAGCTGGGGAATCAGAAGCGGGGAATCAGAGTTGGGGAATCAGAGGCGGGGAATCAGATATAGGGAATCAGAGGCAGGGAATCAGAGGCGGGGAATCAGAGGCAGGGAATCAGACGCGGGGAATCTGAGGCGGGGAATCAGAGCTGGGGAATCAGAGGTGGGGAATCAGAGTTGTGGAATCAGAGGCAGGGAATTGGATGTGCGGAATCAGAGATGGGGAATCAGAGGTGGGGAATCAGAGGCGGTGAATCAGAGATGGGGAATCAGAGCTGGGGAATCTGAGGCAGGGAATCAGAGTTGGGGATTCAGAGGCGGGGAATCAGATATGGGGAAACAGAGGCGGGGAATCAGAGGCGGGAAAACAGAGGCGGGGAATTAGATATGGGGAATCAGAGGTGGGGAATCAGAGGTGGTGAATCAGAGATGGGGAATCAGAGGCGGGGAATCAGAGGCAGGGAATCGGACGCCGGGAATCAGAGGCGGGGAATCAGAGCTGGGGAATCAGAGGCGGGGAATCAGAGTTGGGGAATCAGAGGCGGGGAATCAGATATGGGGAAATAGAGGCGGGGAATCAGATATGGGGAATCAGAGGTGTGGAATCAGAGGTTGGGAATCAGAGGCAGGGAATCAGAGTCGGGGAAACAGAGGCGGGGAATCAGATATGGGGAATCAGAGGTGGCGAATCAAAGGCGGTGAAACAGAGATGGGGAATCAGGGCAGGGAATCAGAGGCAGGGAATCAGAGCTGGGGAAACAGAGGCGGGGAATCAGATATGGGGAATCAGAGGTGGGGAATCAGGGGCGGGGAATCAGTGGCAGGGAATCAGAGCTGGGGAATCAGAGGTGGGGAATCAGAGCTGGGGAAACAGAGGCGGGGAATCAGATATGGGGAATCAGAGGTGGGGAATCAGGGGCAGGGAATCAGTGGCAGGGAATCAGAGGCCGGGAATAAAAGGCGGGGAATCAGAGCTGGGGAATCAGAGGCGGGGAATCAGAGTTGGGGAATCAGAGGAGGGGAATCAGATATGGGGAAACAGAGGCCGGGAATCAGAGGCAGGGAAACAGAGGCGGGGAATCAGATATGGGGAATCAGAGGTGGGGAATTAGAGGTTGCGAATCAGAGAATCAGAGGCGGGGAATCAGAGGCAGGGAATCGGATGTGCGGAATCAGAGATGGGGATTCAGAGGTGGGGATTCAAAGGTGGTGAATCAGAGAAGGGGAATCAGACATGGGAAATTAGAGGCAGGGAATCAGAGTTGGGGATTTAGAGGCGGGGAATCAGATATGGGGAAACAGAGGCGGGGAATCAGAGGCGGGGAAACAGAGGCGGGGAATCAGATATAGGGAATCAGAGGTGTGGAATCAGAGGTTGGGAATCAGAGGCTGGGAATCAGAGGCTGGGAATCAGATGCATGGACTCATATGCGGGGAATCAGAGGCGGGGAATCAGAGCTGGGGAATCAGAGGTGGGGAATCAAAGTTGGGGAATCAGAGGCGGGGACTTAGATATGGGGAAACAGAGGCGGTGAATCAGAGGCGGGGAAAATGAGGCGGGGAATCAGATATGGGGAATCAGAGGTGGGGAATCAGAGGCAGGGAATTAGATGTGCGGAATCAGAGATGGGGAATCAGAGGCAGGGAATCAGAATCAGAAGCAGGGAATCAGAGGCCGGGAATCAGAGGCCGGAATCAGATGCCGGGAATAAGAGGCCGGGAATCAGAGGTGGGGAATCAGAGTCCGGGAATCAGAGGCAGGGAATCAGACGCGGGGAATCAGAGGTGGTGAATCAGAGATGTGGAATCAGAGGCGGGGAATCAGAGGCAGGGAATCAGACGCGGGGAATAAGAGGCGGGGAATCATAGCTGGCGAATCAGAGGCGGGGAATCAGAGGTGGGGAATCAGAGGCGGGGAATCAGATATTGGGAATCAGAGGTGGGGAATCAGAGGCGGTGAAACAGAGGCGGGGAATCAGATATGGGGTATCAGAGGTGGGGAATCAGAGGTTGTGAATCAGATTTGGGAATCAGAGGCGGGGAATAAGAGGCCGGTAATCAGACGCGGGGAATCAGAGGAGGGGAATCAGAGCTGGGAAATTAGAGGCAGGGAATCAGAGTTGGGCATTCAGAGGCGGGGAATCAGATATGGGGAAACAGAGGCGGGGAATCAGAGGCGGGCAAATAGAGGCGGGGATCAGATTTGGGGAAACAGAGGCGGGGAATCAGAGGCGGGGAAACAGAGGCGGGGAATCAGATATGGGGATCAGAGGTGGGGAATCAGAGGTTGGGAATCAGAGGCTGGGAATCAGAGGCTGGGAATCAGATGCATGGAATCAGATGCGGGGAATCAGAGGCGGGGAATCAGAGCTGGGGAATCAGAGGTGGGGAATCAAAGTTGGGGAATCAGAGGCGGGGACTTAGATATGGGGAAACAGAGGCGGGGAATCAGAGGCGGGGAAACAGAGGCGGGGAATCAGATATGGGGAATCAGAGGTGGGGAATCAGAGGCAGGGAATTAGATTTGCGGAATCAGAGATGGGGAATCAGAAGCATGGAATCAGAGGCCGGGAATCAGAGGCCGGAATCAGATGCCGGGAATAAGAGGCCGGGAATCAGAGGTGGGGAATCAGAGTCCGGGAATCAGAGATGGGGAATCAGAGGCGGGGAATGAGATATGGGGAATCAGAGGCGGGGAATCAGAGGCGGGGAAACAGAGGCGAGGAATCAGATATGGGGAATCAGAGGTGGCGAATCAAAGGCGTTGAATCAGAGATGGGGAATCAGAGGCGGGGAATCAGAGGCAGGGAATCAAACACGGGGAATCAGAGGCGGGGAATCAGAGCTGGGGAATCAGAGGCGGGGAATCAGAGCTGGGGAATCAGAGGTGGGGATCAGAGTCGGGGAATCAGAGGCAGGGAATCAGATGTGCGGAATCAGAGATGGGGAATCAGAGGTGGGGAATCAGAGGCTGTGAATCAGAGATGGGGAATCAGAGGCGGGGAATCAGAGGCAGGAAATCAGACACGGGGATTCAGAGGCTGGGAATCAGACTGGGGGAATCAAAGGCGGGGAATCAGAGCTGGGGAATCAGAGGCAGGGAATCAGAGTTGGGGATTCAGAGGCGGGGAATCAGATATGGGGAAACAGAGGCGGGGAATCAGAGGCGGGCAAACAGAGGCGGGGAATTAGATATGGGGAATCAGAGGTGGGGAATCAGAGGAGGTGAATCAGAGATGGGGAATCACAGGCGGGGAATCAGAGGCAGGGAATAGAACGCGGGGAATCAGAGCCAGGGAATCAGAGTTGGGGCATCAGAGGTTGGGAATTAGATATGGGGAAACAGAGGCGGGGAATCAGAGGCGGGGTAACAGATGCGGGAAATCAGATATGGGGAATCAGAGGTGGGGAATCAGAGGCAGGGAATCAGATGTGCGGAATCATAGATGGGGAATCAGAGGCAGGGAATCAGAATCAGAAGTGGGGAATCAGAGGCCGGGAATCAGAGGCCGGGAATCAGATGCTGGGAATAAGAGGCCGGGAATCAGAGGTGGGGAATCAGAGTCCGGGAATCAGAGATGGGGATTCAGAGGCGGGGAATGAGATATGGAGAATCAGAGGCGGGGAATCAGAGGCGGGGAAACAGAGGTGGGGAATCAGATATGTGGAATCAGAGCTGGCGAATCAAAGGCGGTGAATCAGAGATGGGGAATCAGAGGCGGGGAATCAGAGGCAGGGAATCAAACACGGGAAATCAGTGGCGGGGAATCAGAGCTGGGGAATCAGAGGCGGGGAATCAGAGTTGGGGAATCAGAGGCAGGGAATCAGATATGGGGAAACAGGGGCAGGGAATCAGAGGCGGGGAAACAGAGGCGGGGAATCAGATATGGGGAATCAGAGGTGTGGAATCAGAGGTTGGGAATCAGAGGCAGGGAATCAGAGGCGGGGAAACAGAGGCGGGGAATCAGATATGGGGAATCAGAGGTGGCGAATCAAACGCGGTGAAACAGAGATGGGGAATCAGGGCAGGGAATCAGATGCAGGGAATCAAACACGGGGAATCACAGCTGGGGAATCAGAGGCGGGGAATTAGAGTTGGGGAATCAGAGGAGGGGAATCAGAGGCGGGGAATCAGAGGCCGGGAATCAGATATGGGGAAACAGAGGTGGGGAATCAGAGGCGGGGAAACAGAGGCGGGGAATCAGATATGGGGAATCAGAGGTGGGGAATCAGAGGCGGGGAATCAGAGGTGGGGAAACAGAGGGGGGTAATCAGAGGCAGGGAATCAGATGTGCGGAATCAGAGATGGGGAATCAGAGGCAGGGAATCAGAATCAGAAGCAGGGAATCAGAGGCCGGGAATCAGAGGCCGGAATCAGATGCCGGGAATAAGAGGCCGGGAATCAGAGGTGGGGAATCAGATATGGGGAATCAGAGGTGGGGAATCAGAGGTTGTGAATCAGAGATGGGGAATCAGAGGCGGGGTATCAGAGGCCGGTAATCAGAGGTGGGGAATCAGAGGTTGGGAATCAGAGGCAGGGAATCAGAGGCTTGGAATCAGATGCAGGGAATCAGATGCGGGGAATCAGAGGCGGGGAATCAGAGCTGGGGAATCAGAGGTGGGTAATCAGAGTTGGGGAATCAGAGGCGGGGACTTAGATATTGGGAAACAGAGGCGGGGAATCAGAGGCGGGGAAACAGAGGGGGGTAATCAGAGGCAGGGAATCAGATGTGCGGAATCAGAGATGGGGAATCAGAGGCAGGGAATCAGAATCAGAAGCAGGGAATCAGAGGCCGGGAATCAGAGGCCGGAATCAGATGCCGGGAATAAGAGGCCGGGAATCAGAGGTGGGGAATCAGATATGGGGAATCAGAGGCGGGGAATCAGAGGCAGGGAATCAGACGCGGGGAATAAGAGGCGGGGAATCATAGCTGGCGAATCAGAGGCGGGGAATCAGAGGTGGGGAATCAGAGGCGGGGAATCAGATATTGGGAATCAGAGGTGGGGAATCAGAGGCGGTGAAACAGAGGCGGGGAATCAGATATGGGGTATCAGAGGTGGGGAATCAGAGGTTGTGAATCAGATTTGGGAATCAGAGGCGGGGAATAAGAGGCCGGTAATCAGACGCGGGGAATCAGAGGAGGGGAATCAGAGCTGGGAAATTAGAGGCAGGGAATCAGAGTTGGGCATTCAGAGGCGGGGAATCAGATATGGGGAAACAGAGGCGGGGAATCAGAGGCGGGCAAATAGAGGCGGGGATCAGATTTGGGGAAACAGAGGCGGGGAATCAGAGGCGGGGAAACAGAGGCGGGGAATCAGATATGGGGATCAGAGGTGGGGAATCAGAGGTTGGGAATCAGAGGCTGGGAATCAGAGGCTGGGAATCAGATGCATGGAATCAGATGCGGGGAATCAGAGGCGGGGAATCAGAGCTGGGGAATCAGAGGTGGGGAATCAAAGTTGGGGAATCAGAGGCGGGGACTTAGATATGGGGAAACAGAGGCGGGGAATCAGAGGCGGGGAAACAGAGGCGGGGAATCAGATATGGGGAATCAGAGGTGGGGAATCAGAGGCAGGGAATTAGATTTGCGGAATCAGAGATGGGGAATCAGAAGCATGGAATCAGAGGCCGGGAATCAGAGGCCGGAATCAGATGCCGGGAATAAGAGGCCGGGAATCAGAGGTGGGGAATCAGAGTCCGGGAATCAGAGATGGGGAATCAGAGGCGGGGAATGAGATATGGGGAATCAGAGGCGGGGAATCAGAGGCGGGGAAACAGAGGCGAGGAATCAGATATGGGGAATCAGAGGTGGCGAATCAAAGGCGTTGAATCAGAGATGGGGAATCAGAGGCGGGGAATCAGAGGCAGGGAATCAAACACGGGGAATCAGAGGCGGGGAATCAGAGCTGGGGAATCAGAGGCGGGGAATCAGAGCTGGGGAATCAGAGGTGGGGATCAGAGTCGGGGAATCAGAGGCAGGGAATCAGATGTGCGGAATCAGAGATGGGGAATCAGAGGTGGGGAATCAGAGGCTGTGAATCAGAGATGGGGAATCAGAGGCGGGGAATCAGAGGCAGGAAATCAGACACGGGGATTCAGAGGCTGGGAATCAGACTGGGGGAATCAAAGGCGGGGAATCAGAGCTGGGGAATCAGAGGCAGGGAATCAGAGTTGGGGATTCAGAGGCGGGGAATCAGATATGGGGAAACAGAGGCGGGGAATCAGAGGCGGGCAAACAGAGGCGGGGAATTAGATATGGGGAATCAGAGGTGGGGAATCAGAGGAGGTGAATCAGAGATGGGGAATCACAGGCGGGGAATCAGAGGCAGGGAATAGAACGCGGGGAATCAGAGCCAGGGAATCAGAGTTGGGGCATCAGAGGTTGGGAATTAGATATGGCGAAACAGAGGCGGGGAATCAGAGGCGGGGTAACAGATGCGGGAAATCAGATATGGGGAATCAGAGGTGGGGAATCAGAGGCAGGGAATCAGATGTGCGGAATCATAGATGGGGAATCAGAGGCAGGGAATCAGAATCAGAAGTGGGGAATCAGAGGCCGGGAATCAGAGGCCGGGAATCAGATGCTGGGAATAAGAGGCCGGGAATCAGAGGTGGGGAATCAGAGTCCGGGAATCAGAGATGGGGATTCAGAGGCGGGGAATGAGATATGGAGAATCAGAGGCGGGGAATCAGAGGAGGGGAAACAGAGGTGGGGAATCAGATATGTGGAATCAGAGCTGGCGAATCAAAGGCGGTGAATCAGAGATGGGGAATCAGAGGCGGGGAATCAGAGGCAGGGAATCAAACACGGGAAATCAGTGGCGGGGAATCAGAGCTGGGGAATCAGAGGCGGGGAATCAGAGTTGGGGAATCAGAGGCAGGGAATCAGATATGGGGAAACAGGGGCAGGGAATCAGAGGCGGGGAAACAGAGGCGGGGAATCAGATATGGGGAATCAGAGGTGTGGAATCAGAGGTTGGGAATCAGAGGCAGGGAATCAGAGGCGGGGAAACAGAGGCGGGGAATCAGATATGGGGAATCAGAGGTGGCGAATCAAACGCGGTGAAACAGAGATGGGGAATCAGGGCAGGGAATCAGATGCAGGGAATCAAACACGGGGAATCACAGCTGGGGAATCAGAGGCGGGGAATTAGAGTTGGGGAATCAGAGGAGGGGAATCAGAGGCGGGGAATCAGAGGCCGGGAATCAGATATGGGGAAACAGAGGTGGGGAATCAGAGGCGGGGAAACAGAGGCGGGGAATCAGATATGGGGAATCAGAGGTGGGGAATCAGAGGCGGGGAATCAGAGGTGGGGAAACAGAGGGGGGTAATCAGAGGCAGGGAATCAGATGTGCGGAATCAGAGATGGGGAATCAGAGGCAGGGAATCAGAATCAGAAGCAGGGAATCAGAGGCCGGGAATCAGAGGCCGGAATCAGATGCCGGGAATAAGAGGCCGGGAATCAGAGGTGGGGAATCAGATATGGGGAATCAGAGGTGGGGAATCAGAGGTTGTGAATCAGAGATGGGGAATCAGAGGCGGGGTATCAGAGGCCGGTAATCAGAGGTGGGGAATCAGAGGTTGGGAATCAGAGGCAGGGAATCAGAGGCTTGGAATCAGATGCAGGGAATCAGATGCGGGGAATCAGAGGCGGGGAATCAGAGCTGGGGAATCAGAGGTGGGTAATCAGAGTTGGGGAATCAGAGGCGGGGACTTAGATATTGGGAAACAGAGGCGGGGAATCAGAGGCGGGGAAACAGAGGGGGGTAATCAGAGGCAGGGAATCAGATGTGCGGAATCAGAGATGGGGAATCAGAGGCAGGGAATCAGAATCAGAAGCAGGGAATCAGAGGCCGGGAATCAGAGGCCGGAATCAGATGCCGGGAATAAGAGGCCGGGAATCAGAGGTGGGGAATCAGATATGGGGAATCAGAGGTGGGGAATCAGAGGTTGTGAATCAGAGATGGGGAATCAGAGGCGGGGTATCAGAGGCCAGTAATCAGACGCGGGGAATCAGAGGCGGGGAATCAGAGGCGGGGAAACAGAGGCGGGGAATCGGATGCGGGGAATCAGAGTAGGGGAATTAGAGCTGGGGAATCAGAGGCGGGGAATCAGAGTTGGGGCATCAGAGGTGGGGAATTAGATATGGGGAAACAGAGGCGGGGAATCAGAGGCGGGGAAACAGAGGCGGGGGATCAGATATGGGGAATCAGAGGTGGGGAATCAGAGGCAGGGAATCAGATGTGCGGAATCAGAGATGGGGAATCAGAGGCAGGGAATCAGAATCAGAAGCGGGGAATCAGAGGCCGGGAAACAGAGGCCGGGAATCAGATGCTGGGAATAAGAGGCCGGGAATCAGAGGTTGGGAATCAGAGTCCGGGAATCAGAGATGGAGATTCAGAGGCGGGGAATGAGATATGGAGAATCAGAGGCGGGGAATCAGAGGCGGGGAAACAGAGGTGGGGAATCAGATATGGAGAATCAGAGGTGGGGAATCAAAGGCGGTGAATCAGAGATGGGGAATCAGAGGCGGGGAATCAGAGGCAGGGAATCAGATGCGGGAATTCAGAGGCGGGGAATCAGAGCTGGCGAATCAGAGGCGGGGAATCAGAGGTGGGCAATCAGAGCCGGGGAATCAGATATGGGGAATCAGAGGCGGGGAATCAGAGGCGGGGAAACAGAGGCGGGAAATCAGATATGGGGAATCAGAGGTGGGGAATCAGAGGTTGTGAATCATAGATGGGGAATTAGAGGCGGGGAATCAGAGGCAGGGAATCAGACGCGGTGAATCAGAGGCGGGGATTCAGAGCTGGGGAATCAGAAGCGGGGAATCAGAGTTGGGGAATCAGAGGCGGGGAATCAGATATAGGGAATCAGAGGCAGGGAATCAGAGGCGGGGAATCAGAGGCAGGGAATCAGACGCGGGGAATCTGAGGCGGGGAATCAGAGCTGGGGAATCAGAGGTGGGGAATCAGAGTTGGGGAATCAGAGGCAGGGAATTGGATGTGCGGAATCAGAGATGGGGAATCAGAGGTGGGGAATCAGAGGCGGTGAATCAGAGATGGGGAATCAGAGCTGGGGAATCTGAGGCAGGGAATCAGAGTTGGGGATTCAGAGGCGGGGAATCAGATATGGGGAAACAGAGGCGGGGAATCAGAGGCGGGAAAACAGAGGCGGGGAATTAGATATGGGGAATCAGAGGTGGGGAATCAGAGGTGGTGAATCAGAGATGGGGAATCAGAGGCGGGGATTCAGAGGCAGGGAATCGGACGACGGGAATCAGAGGCGGGGAATCAGAGCTGGGGAATCAGAGGCGGGGAATCAGAGTTGGGGAATCAGAGGCGGGGAATCAGATATGGGGAAATAGAGGCGGGGAATCAGATATGGGGAATCAGAGGTGTGGAATCAGAGGTTGGGAATCAGAGGCAGGGAATCAGAGTCGGGGAAACAGAGGCGGGGAATCAGATATGGGGAATCAGAGGTGGCGAATCAAAGGCGGTGAAACAGAGATGGGGAATCAGGGCAGGGAATCAGAGGCAGGGAATCAGAGCTGGGGAAACAGAGGCGGGGAATCAGATATGGGGAATCAGAGGTGGGGAATCAGGGGCGGGGAATCAGTGGCAGGGAATCAGAGCTGGGGAATCAGAGGTGGGGAATCAGAGCTGGGGAAACAGAGGCGGGGAATCAGATATGGGGAATCAGAGGTGGGGAATCAGGGGCGGGGAATCAGTGGCAGGGAATCAGAGGCCGGGAATAAAAGGCGGGGAATCAGAGCTGGGGAATCAGAGGCGGGGAATCAGAGTTGGGGAATCAGAGGAGGGGAATCAGATATGGGGAAACAGAGGCCGGGAATCAGAGGCAGGGAAACAGAGGCGGGGAATCAGATATGGGGAATCAGAGGTGGGGAATTAGAGGTTGCGAATCAGAGGCGGGGAATCAGAGGCGGGGAATCAGAGGCAGGGAATCGGATGTGCGGAATCAGAGATGGGGATTCAGAGGTGGGGATTCAAAGGTGGTGAATCAGAGAAGGGGAATCAGACATGGGAAATTAGAGGCAGGGAATCAGAGTTGGGGATTCAGAGGCGGGGAATCAGATATGGGGAAACAGAGGCGGGGAATCAGAGGCGGGGAAACAGAGGCGGGGAATCAGATATAGGGAATCAGAGGTGTGGAATCAGAGGTTGGGAATCAGAGGCAGGGAATCAGAATCAGAAGCAGGGAATCAGAGGCCGGGAATCAGAGGCCGGAATCAGATGCCGGGAATAAGAGGCCGGGAATCAGAGGTGGGGAATCAGATATGGGGAATCAGAGGTGGGGAATCAGAGGTTGTGAATCAGAGATGGGGAATCAGAGGCGGGGTATCAGAGGCCGGTAATCAGAGGTGGGGAATCAGAGGTTGGGAATCAGAGGCAGGGAATCAGAGGCTTGGAATCAGATGCAGGGAATCAGATGCGGGGAATCAGAGGCGGGGAATCAGAGCTGGGGAATCAGAGGTGGGTAATCAGAGTTGGGGAATCAGAGGCGGGGACTTAGATATTGGGAAACAGAGGCGGGGAATCAGAGGCGGGGAAACAGAGGGGGGTAATCAGAGGCAGGGAATCAGATGTGCGGAATCAGAGATGGGGAATCAGAGGCAGGGAATCAGAATCAGAAGCAGGGAATCAGAGGCCGGGAATCAGAGGCCGGAATCAGATGCCGGGAATAAGAGGCCGGGAATCAGAGGTGGGGAATCAGATATGGGGAATCAGAGGTGGGGAATCAGAGGTTGTGAATCAGAGATGGGGAATCAGAGGCGGGGTATCAGAGGCCGGTAATCAGACGCGGGGAATCAGAGGCGGGGAATCAGAGGCGGGGAAACAGAGGCGGGGAATCGGATGCGGGGAATCAGAGTAGGGGAATTAGAGCTGGGGAATCAGAGGCGGGGAATCAGAGTTGGGGCATCAGAGGTGGGGAATTAGATATGGGGAAACAGAGGCGGGGAATCAGAGGCGGGGAAACAGAGGCGGGGAATCAGATATGGGGAATCAGAGGTGGGGAATCAGAGGCAGGGAATCAGATGTGCGGAATCAGAGATGGGGAATCAGAGGCAGGGAATCAGAATCAGAAGCGGGGAATCAGAGGCCGGGAAACAGAGGCCGGGAATCAGATGCTGGGAATAAGAGGCCGGGAATCAGAGGTTGGGAATCAGAGTCCGGGAATCAGAGATGGAGATTCAGAGGCGGGGAATGAGATATGGAGAATCAGAGGCGGGGAATCAGAGGCGGGGAAACAGAGGTGGGGAATCAGATATGGAGAATCAGAGGTGGGGAATCAAAGGCGGTGAATCAGAGATGGGGAATCAGAGGCGGGGAATCAGAGGCAGGGAATCAGATGCGGGAATTCAGAGGCGGGGAATCAGAGCTGGCGAATCAGAGGCGGGGAATCAGAGGTGGGCAATCAGAGCCGGGGAATCAGATATGGGGAATCAGAGGCGGGGAATCAGAGGCGGGGAAACAGGCGGGAAATCAGATATGGGGAATCAGAGGTGGGGAATCAGAGGTTGTGAATCATAGATGGGGAATTAGAGGCGGGGAATCAGAGGCAGGGAATCAGACGCGGTGAATCAGAGGCGGGGATCAGAGCTGGGGAATCAGAAGCGGGGAATCAGAGTTGGGGAATCAGAGGCGGGGAATCAGATATAGGGAATCAGAGGCAGGGAATCAGAGGCGGGGAATCAGAGGCAGGGAATCAGACGCGGGGAATCTGAGGCGGGGAATCAGAGCTGGGGAATCAGAGGTGGGGAATCAGAGTTGGGGAATCAGAGGCAGGGAATTGGATGTGCGGAATCAGAGATGGGGAATCAGAGGTGGGGAATCAGAGGCGGTGAATCAGAGATGGGGAATCAGAGCTGGGGAATCTGAGGCAGGGAATCAGAGTTGGGGATTCAGAGGCGGGGAATCAGATATGGGGAAACAGAGGCGGGGAATCAGAGGCGGGAAAACAGAGGCGGGGAATTAGATATGGGGAATCAGAGGTGGGGAATCAGAGGTGGTGAATCAGAGATGGGGAATCAGAGGCGGGGAATCAGAGGCAGGGAATCGGACGCCGGGAATCAGAGGCGGGGAATCAGAGCTGGGGAATCAGAGGCGGGGAATCAGAGTTGGGGAATCAGAGGCGGGGAATCAGATATGGGGAAATAGAGGCGGGGAATCAGATATGGGGAATCAGAGGTGTGGAATCAGAGGTTGGGAATCAGAGGCAGGGAATCAGAGTCGGGTAAACAGAGGCGGGGAATCAGATATGGGGAATCAGAGGTGGCGAATCAAAGGCGGTGAAACAGAGATGGGGAATCAGGGCAGGGAATCAGAGGCAGGGAATCAGAGCTGGGGAAACAGAGGTGGGGAATCAGATATGGGGAATCAGAGGTGGGGAATCAGGGGCGGGGAATCAGTGGCAGGGAATCAGAGCTGGGGAATCAGAGGTGGGGAATCAGAGCTGGGGAAACAGAGGCGGGGAATCAGATATGGGGAATCAGAGGTGGGGAATCAGGGGCGGGGAATCAGTGGCAGGGAATCAGAGGCCGGGAATAAAAGGCGGGGAATCAGAGCTGGGGAATCAGAGGCGGGGAATCAGAGTTGGGGAATCAGAGGAGGGGAATCAGATATGGGGAAACAGAGGTGGGGAATTAGAGGTTGCGAATCAGAGGCGGGGAATCAGAGGCGGGGAATCAGAGGCAGGGAATCGGATGTGCGGAATCAGAGATGGGGATTCAGACGTGGGGATTCAAAGGTGGTGAATCAGAGAAGGGGAATCAGACATGGGAAATTAGAGGCAGGGAATCAGAGTTGGGGATTCAGAGGCGGGGAATCAGATATGGGGAAACAGAGGCGGGGAATCAGAGGCGGGGAAACAGAGGCGGGGAATCAGATATAGGGAATCAGAGGTGTGGAATCAGAGGTTGGGAATCAGAGGCTGGGAATCAGAGGCTGGGAATCAGATGCATGGAATCATATGCGGGGAATCAGAGGCGGGGAATCAGAGCTGGGGAATCAGAGGTGGGGAATCAAAGTTGGGGAATCAGAGGCGGGGACTTAGATATGGGGAAACAGAGGCGGTGAATCAGAGGCGGGGAAAAAGAGGCGGGGAATCAGATATGGGGAATCAGAGGTGGGGAATCAGAGGCAGGGATTTAGATGTGCGGAATCAGAGATGGGGAATCAGAGGCAGGGAATCAGAATCAGAAGCAGGGAATCAGAGGCCGGGAATCAGAGGCCGGAATCAGATGCCGGGAATAAGAGGCCGGGAATCAGAGGTGGGGAATCAGAGTCCGGGAATCAGAGGCAGGGAATCAGACGCGGGGAATCAGAGGTGGTGAATCAGAGATGTGGAATCAGAGGCGGGGAATCAGACGCGGGGAATAAGAGGCGGGGAATCATAGCTGGCGAATCAGAGGCGGGGAATCAGAGGTGGGGAATCAGAGGCGGGGAATCAGATATTGGGAATCAGAGGTGGGGAATCAGAGGCGGTGAAACAGAGGCGGGGAATCAGATATGGGGTATCAGAGGTGGGGAATCAGAGGTTGTGAATCAGATTTGGGGAATCAGAGGCGGGGAATAAGAGGCCGGTAATCAGACGCGGGGAATCAGAGGAGGGGAATCAGAGCTGGGAAATTAGAGGCAGGGAATCAGAGTTGGGCATTCAGAGGCGGGGAATCAGATATGGGGAAACAGAGGCGGGGAATCAGAGGCGGGCAAATAGAGGCGGGGATCAGATTTGGGGAAACAGAGGCGGGGAATCAGAGGCGGGGAAACAGAGGCGGGGAATCAGATATGGGGATCAGAGGTGGGGAATCAGAGGTTGGGAATCAGAGGCTGGGAATCAGAGGCTGGGAATCAGATGCATGGAATCAGATGCGGGGAATCAGAGGCGGGGAATCAGAGCTGGGGAATCAGAGGTGGGGAATCAAAGTTGGGGAATCAGAGGCGGGGACTTAGATATGGGGAAACAGAGGCGGGGAATCAGAGGCGGGGAAACAGAGGCGGGGAATCAGATATGGGGAATCAGAGGTGGGGAATCAGAGGCAGGGAATTAGATTTGCGGAATCAGAGATGGGGAATCAGAAGCATGGAATCAGAGGCCGGGAATCAGAGGCCGGAATCAGATGCCGGGAATAAGAGGCCGGGAATCAGAGGTGGGGAATCAGAGTCCGGGAATCAGAGATGGGGAATCAGAGGCGGGGAATGAGATATGGGGAATCAGAGGCGGGGAATCAGAGGCGGGGAAACAGAGGCGAGGAATCAGATATGGGGAATCAGAGGTGGCGAATCAAAGGCGTTGAATCAGAGATGGGGAATCAGAGGCGGGGAATCAGAGGCAGGGAATCAAACACGGGGAATCAGAGGCGGGGAATCAGAGCTGGGGAATCAGAGGCGGGGAATCAGATCTGGGGAATCAGAGGTGGGGATCAGAGTCGGGGAATCAGAGGCAGGGAATCAGATGTGCGGAATCAGAGATGGGGAATCAGAGGTGGGGAATCAGAGGCTGTGAATCAGAGATGGGGAATCAGAGGCGGGGAATCAGAGGCAGGAAATCAGACACGGGGATTCAGAGGCTGGGAATCAGACGGGGGGAATTAAAGGCGGGGAATCAGAGCTGGGGAATCAGAGGCAGGGAATCAGAGTTGGGGATTCAGAGGCGGGGAATCAGATATGGGGAAACAGAGGCGGGGAATCAGAGGCGGGCAAACAGAGGCGGGGAATTAGATATGGGGAATCAGAGGTGGGGAATCAGAGGTGGTGAATCAGAGATGGGGAATCACAGGCGGGGAATCAGAGGCAGGGAATAGAACGCGGGGAATCAGAGCCAGGGAATCAGAGTTGGGGCATCAGAGGTTGGGAATTAGATATGGGGAAACAGAGGCGGGGAATCAGAGGTGGGGTAACAGATGCGGGAAATCAGATATGGGGAATCAGAGGTGGGGATTCAGAGGCAGGGAATCAGATGTGCGGAATCAGAGATGGGGAATCAGAGGCAGGGAATCAGAATCAGAAGCGGGGAATCAGAGGCCGGGAATCAGAGGCCGGGAATCAGATGCTGGGAATTAGAGGCCGGGAATCAGAGGTGGGGAATCAGAGTCCGGGAATCAGAGATGGGGATTCAGAGGCGGGGAATGAGATATGGAGAATCAGAGGCGGGGAATCAGAGGCGGGGAAACAGAGGTGGGGAATCAGATATGTGGAATCAGAGCTGGCGAATCAAAGGCGGTGAATCAGAGATGGGGAATCAGAGGCGGGGTATCAGAGGCAGGGAATCAAACACGGGAAATCAGTGGCGGGGAATCAGAGCTGGGGAATCAGAGGCGAGGAATCAGAGTTGGGGAATCAGAGGCAGGGAATCAGATATGGGGAAACAGGGGCAGGGAATCAGAGGCGGGGAAACAGAGGCGGGGAATCAGATATGGGGAATCAGAGGTGTGGAATCATAGGTTGGGAATCAGAGGCAGGGAATCAGAGGCGGGGAAACAGAGGCGGGGAATCAGATATGGGGAATCAGAGGTTGCGAATCAAACGCGGTGAAACAGAGATGGGGAATCAGGGCAGGGAATCAGATGCAGGGAATCAAACACGGGGAATCACAGCTGGGGAATCAGAGGCGGGGAATTAGAGTTGGGGAATCAGAGGAGGGGAATCAGAGGCGGGGAATCAGAGGCCGGGAATCAGATATGGGGAAACAGAGGTGGGGAATCAGAGGCGGGGAAACAGAGGCGGGGAATCAGATATGGGGAATCAGAGGTGGGGAATCAGAGGCGGGGAATCAGAGGCGGGGAAACAGAGGGGGGTAATCAGAGGCAGGGAATCAGATGTGCGGAATCAGAGATGGGGAATCAGAGGCAGGGAATCAGAATCAGAAGCAGGGAATCAGAGGCCGGGAATCAGAGGCCGGAATCAGATGCCGGGAATAAGAGGCCGGGAATCAGAGGTGGGGAATCAGATATGGGGAATCAGAGATGGGGAATCAGAGGTTGTGAATCAGAGATGGGGAATCAGAGGCGGGGTATCAGAGGCCGGTAATCAGACGCGGGGAATCAGAGGCGGGGAATCAGAGGCGGGGAAACAGAGGCGGGGAATCGGATGCGGGGAATCAGAGTAGGGGAATCAGAGCTGGGGAATCAGAGGCGGGGAATCAGAGTTGGGGCATCAGAGGTGGGGAATTAGATATGGGGAAACAGAGGCGGGGAATCAGAGGCGGGGAAACAGAGGCGGGGAATCAGATATGGGGAATCAGAGGTGGGGAATCAGAGGCAGGGAATCAGATGTGCGGAATCAGAGATGGGGAATCAGAGGCAGGGAATCAGAATCAGAAGCGGGGAATCAGAGGCCGGGAAACAGAGGCCGGGAATCAGATGCTGGGAATAAGAGGCCGGGAATCAGAGGTGGGGAATCAGAGTCCGGGAATCAGAGATGGGGATTCAGAGGCGGGGAATGAGATATGGAGAATCAGAGGCGGGGAATCAGAGGCGGGGAAACAGAGGTGGGGAATCAGATATGGAGAATCAGAGGTGGGGAATCAAAGGCGGTGAATCAGAGATGGGGAATCAGAGGCGGGGAATCAGAGGCAGGGAATCAGATGCGGGAATTCAGAGGCGGGGAATCAGAGCTGGCGAATCAGAGGCGGGGAATCAGAGGCGGGGAAACAGAGGCGGGAAATCAGATATGGGGAATCAGAGGTGGGGAATCAGAGGTTGTGAATCAGAGATGGGGAATCAAGGCGGAGAATCAGAGGGAGGGAATCAGACGCGGGGAATCAGAGGCGGGGATTCAGAGCTGGGGAATCAGAGGCGGGGAATCAGAGTTGTGGAATCAGAGGCAGGGAATCAGATATGGGGAATCAGAGGCGGGGAATCAGATATGGGGAATCAGAGGTGGGGAATCAGGGGCAGGGAATCAGTGGCAGGGAATCAGAGGCGGGGAATCTGAGGCGGGGAATCAGAGGCAGGGAATCAGACACGGGGAATCAGAGGCGGGGAATCAGAGATGGCGAATCAGAGGCTGGGAATCAGAGGCAGCGAATCGGACGCCGGGAATCAGAGGCGGGGAATCAGAGCTGGGGAATCAGAGGCGGGGAATCAGAGTTGGGGAATCAGAGGCGTGGAATCAGATATGGGGAAATAGAGGCGGGGAATCAGATATGGGGAATCAGAGGTGTGGAATCAGAGGTTGGGAATCAGAGGCAGGGAATCAGAGGCGGGGAAACAGAGGCGGGGAATCAGATATGGGGAATCAGAGGTGGCGAATCAAAGGCGGTGAAACAGAGATGGGGAATCAGGGCAGGGAATCAGAGGCAGGGAATCAGAGCTGGGGAAACAGAGGCGGGGAATCAGATATGGGGAATCAGAGGTGGGGAATCAGGGGCGGGGAATCAGTGGCAGGGAATCAGAGCTGGGGAATCAGAGGTGGGAAATCAGAGCTGGAGAAACAGAGGCGGGGAATCAGATATGGGGAATCAGAGGTGGGGAATCAGGGGCGGGGAATCAGTGGCAGGGAATCAGATATGGGGAATCAGAGGTGGGGAATTAGAGGTTGCGAATCAGAGGCGGGGAATCAGAGGCGGGGAATCAGAGGCAGGGAATCGGATGTGCGGAATCAGAGATGGGGATTCAGAGGTGGGGATTCAAAGGTGGTGAATCAGAGAAGGGGAATCAGACATGGGAAATTAGAGGCAGGGAATCAGAGTTGGGGATTCAGAGGCGGGGAATCAGATATGGGGAAACAGAGGCGGGGAATCAGAGGCGGGGAAACAGAGGCGGGGAATCAGATATAGGGAATCAGAGGTGTGGAATCAGAGGTTGGGAATCAGAGGCTGGGAATCAGAGGCTGGGAATCAGATGCATGGAATCATATGCGGGGAATCAGAGGCGGGGAATCAGAGCTGGGGAATCAGAGGTGGGGAATCAAAGTTGGGGAATCAGAGGCGGGGACTTAGATATGGGGAAACAGAGGCGGTGAATCAGAGGCGGGGAAAAAGAGGCGGGGAATCAGATATGGGGAATCAGAGGTGGGGAATCAGAGGCAGGGAATTAGATGTGCGGAATCAGAGATGGGGAATCAGAGGCAGGGAATCAGAATCAGAAGCAGGGAATCAGAGGCCGGGAATCAGAGGCCGGAATCAGATGCCGGGAATAAGAGGCCGGGAATCAGAGGTGGGGAATCAGAGTCCGGGAATCAGAGGCAGGGAATCAGACGCGGGGAATCAGAGGTGGTGAATCAGAGATGTGGAATCAGAGGCGGGGAATCAGAGGCAGGGAATCAGACGCGGGGAATAAGAGGCGGGGAATCATAGCTGGCGAATCAGAGGCGGGGAATCAGAGGTGGGGAATCAGAGGCGGGGAATCAGATATTGGGAATCAGAGGTGGGGAATCAGAGGCGGTGAAACAGAGGCGGGGAATCAGATATGGGGTATCAGAGGTGGGGAATCAGAGGTTGTGAATCAGATTTGGGGAATCAGAGGCGGGGAATAAGAGGCCGGTAATCAGACGCGGGGAATCAGAGGAGGGGAATCAGAGCTGGGAAATAGAGGCAGGGAATCAGAGTTGGGCATTCAGAGGCGGGGAATCAGATATGGGGAAACAGAGGCGGGGAATCAGAGGTGGGCAAATAGAGGCGGGGATCAGATTTTGGGAAACAGAGGCGGGGAATCAGAGGCGGGGAAACAGAGGCGGGGAATCAGATATGGGGATCAGAGGTGGGGAATCAGAGGTTGGGAATCAGAGGCTGGGAATCAGAGGCTGGGAATCAGATGCATGGAATCAGATGCGGGGAATCAGAGGCGGGGAATCAGAGCTGGGGAATCAGAGGTGGGGAATCAAAGTTGGGGAATCAGAGGCGGGGACTTAGATATGGGGAAACAGAGGTGGGGAATCAGAGGCGGGGAAACAGAGGCGGGGAATCAGATATGGGGAATCAGAGGTGGGGAATCAGAGGCAGGGAATTAGATTTGCGGAATCAGAGATGGGGAATCAGAAGCATGGAATCAGAGGCCGGGAATCAGAGGCCGGAATCAGACGCCGGGAATAAGAGGCCGGGAATCAGAGGTGGGGAATCAGAGTCCGGGAATCAGAGATGGGGAATCAGAGGCGGGGAATGAGATATGGGGAATCAGAGGCGGGGAATCAGAGGCGGGGAAACAGAGGCGAGGAATCAGATATGGGGAATCAGAGGTGGCGAATCAAAGGCGTTGAATCAGAGATGGGGAATCAGAGGCGGGGAATCAGAGGCAGGGAATCAAACACGGGGAATCAGAGGCGGGGAATCAGAGCTGGGGAATCAGAGGCGGGGAATCAGAGCTGGGGAATCAGAGGTGGGGATCAGAGTCGGGGAATCAGAGGCAGGGAATCAGATGTGCGGAATCAGAGATGGGGAATCAGAGGTGGGGAATCAGAGGCTGTGAATCAGAGATGGGGAATCAGAGGCGGGGAATCAGAGGCAGGAAATCAGACACGGGGATTCAGAGGCTGGGAATCAGACGGGGGGAATCAAAGGCGGGGAATCAGAGCTGGGGAATCAGAGGCAGGGAATCAGAGTTGGGGATTCAGAGGCGGGGAATCAGATATGGGGAAACAGAGGCGGGGAATCAGAGGCGGGCAAACAGAGGCGGGGAATTAGATATGGGGAATCAGAGGTGGGGAATCAGAGGTGGTGAATCAGAGATGGGGAATCACAGGCGGGGAATCAGAGGCAGGGAATAGAACGCGGGGAATCAGAGGCAGGGAATCAGAGTTTGGGCATCAGAGGTTGGGAATTAGATATGGGGAAACAGAGGCGGGGAATCAGAGGCGGGGTAACAGATGCGGGAAATCAGATATGGGGAATCAGAGGTGGGGAATCAGAGGCAGGGAATCAGATGTGCGGAATCAGAGATGGGGAATCAGAGGCAGGGAATCAGAATCAGAAGCGGGGAATCAGAGGCCGGGAATCAGAGGCCGGGAATCAGATGCTGGGAATAAGAGGCCGGGAATCAGAGGTGGGGAATCAGAGTCCGGGAATCAGAGGTGGGGAATCAGAGTCCGGGAATCAGAGATGGGGATTCAGAGGCGGGGAATGAGATATGGAGAATCAGAGGCGGGGAATCAGAGGCGGGGAAACAGAGGTGGGGAATCAGATATGTGGAATCAGAGCTGGCGAATCAAAGGCGGTGAATCAGAGATGGGGAATCAGAGGCGGGGAATCAGAGGCAGGGAATCAAACACGGGAAATCAGTGGCGGGGAATCAGAGCTGGGGAATCAGAGGCGGGGAATCAGAGTTGGGGAATCAGAGGCAGGGAATCAGATATGGGGAAACAGGGGCAGGGAATCAGAGGCGGGGAAACAGAGGCGGGGAATCAGATATGGGGAATCAGAGGTGTGGAATCAGAGGTTGGGAATCAGAGGCAGGGAATCAGAGGCGGGGAAACAGAGGCGGGGAATCAGATATGGGGAATCAGAGGTGGCGAATCAAACGCGGTGAAACAGAGATGGGCAATCAGGGCAGGGAATCAGATGCAGGGAATCAAACACGGGGAATCACAGCTGGGGAATCAGAGGCGGGGAATTAGAGTTGGGGAATCAGAGGAGGGGAATCAGAGGCGGGGAATCAGAGGCCGGGAATCAGATATGGGGAAACAGAGGTGGGGAATCAGAGGCGGGGAAACAGAGGCGGGGAATCAGATATGGGGAATCAGAGGTGGGGAATCAGAGGTTGGGAATCAGAGGCAGGGAATCAGAGGCTTGGAATCAGATGCAGGGAATCAGATGCGGGGAATCAGAGGCGGGGAATCAGAGCTGGGGAATCAGAGGTGGGTAATCAGAGTTGGGGAATCAGAGGCGGGGACTTAGATATTGGGAAACAGAGGCGGGGAATCAGAGGCGGGGAAACAGAGGGGGGTAATCAGAGGCAGGGAATCAGAATCAGAAGCAGGGAATCAGAGGCCGGGAATCAGAGGCCGGAATCAGATGCCGGGAATAAGAGGCCGGGAATCAGAGGTGGGGAATCAGATATGGGGAATCAGAGGTGGGGAATCAGAGGTTGTGAATCAGAGATGGGGAATCAGAGGCGGGGTATCAGAGGCCGGTAATCAGACGCGGGGAATCAGAGGCGGGGAATCAGAGGCGGGGAAACAGAGGCGGGGAATCGGATGCGGGGAATCAGAGTAGGGGAATCAGAGCTGGGGAATCAGAGGCGGGGAATCAGAGTTGGGGCATCAGAGGTGGGGAATTAGATATGGGGAAACAGAGGCGGGGAATCAGAGGCGGGGAAACAGAGGCGGGGAATCAGATATGGGGAATCAGAGGTGGGGAATCAGAGGCAGGGAATCAGATGTGCGGAATCAGAGATGGGGAATCAGAGGCAGGGAATCAGAATCAGAAGCGGGGAATCAGAGGCCGGGAAACAGAGGCCGGGAATCAGATGCTGGGAATAAGAGGCCGGGAATCAGAGGTGGGGAATCAGAGTCCGGGAATCAGAGATGGGGATTCAGAGGCGGGGAATGAGATATGGAGAATCAGAGGCGGGGAATCAGAGGCGGGGAAACAGAGGTGGGGAATCAGATATGTAGAATCAGAGGTGGGGAATCAAAGGCGGTGAATCAGAGATGGGGAATCAGAGGCGGGGAATCAGAGGCAGGGAATCAGATGCGGGAATTCAGAGGCGGGGAATCAGAGCTGGCGAATCAGAGGCGGGGAATCAGAGGTGGGCAATCAGAGCCGGGGAATCAGATATGGGGAATCAGAGGCGGGGAATCAGAGGCGGGGAAACAGAGGCGGGAAATCAGATATGGGGAATCAGAGGTGGGGAATCAGAGGTTGTGAATCAGAGATGGGGAATCAAGGCGGAGAATCAGAGGGAGGGAATCAGACGCGGGGAATCAGAGGCGGGGATTCAGAGCTGGGGAATCAGAGGCGGGGAATCAGAGTTGTGGAATCAGAGGCAGGGAATCAGATATGGGGAATCAGAGGCGGGGAATCAGATATGGGGAATCAGAGGTGGGGAATCAGGGGCAGGGAATCAGTGGCAGGGAATCAGAGGCGGGTAATCTGAGGCGGGGAATCAGAGGCAGGGAATCAGACACGGGGAATCAGAGGCGGGGAATCAGAGATGGCGAATCAGAGGCTGGGAATCAGAGGCAGCGAATCGGACGCCGGGAATCAGAGGCGGGGAATCAGAGCTGGGGAATCAGAGGCGGGGAATCAGAGTTGGGGAATCAGAGGCGGGGAATCAGATATGGGGAAATAGAGGCGGGGAATCAGATATGGGGAATCAGAGGTGTGGAATCAGAGGTTGGGAATCAGAGGCAGGGAATCAGAGGCGGGGAAACAGAGGCGGGGAATCAGATATGGGGAATCAGAGGTGGCGAATCAAAGGCGGTGAAACAGAGATGGGGAATCAGGGCAGGGAATCAGAGGCAGGGAATCAGAGCTGGGGAAACAGAGGCGGGGAATCAGATATGGGGAATCAGAGGTGGGGAATCAGGGGCGGGGAATCAGTGGCAGGGAATCAGAGCTGGGGAATCAGAGGTGGGAAATCAGAGCTGGAGAAACAGAGGCGGGGAATCAGATATGGGGAATCAGAGGTGGGGAATCAGGGGCGGGGAATCAGTGGCAGGGAATCAGAGGCCGGGAATAAAAGGCGGGGAATCAGAGCTGGGTCATCAGAGGCGGGGAATCAGAGTTGGGGAATCAGAGGAGGGGAATCAGATATGGGGAAATAGAGGCCGGGAATCAGAGGCAGGGAAACAGAGGCGGGGAATCAGATATGGGGAATCAGAGGTGGGGAATTAGAGGTTGCGAATCAGAGGCGGGGAATCAGAGGCGGGGAATCAGAGGCAGGGAATCGGATGTGCGGAATCAGAGATGGGGAATCAGAGGTGGGTATTCAGAGGTGGTGAATCAGAGAAGGGGAATCAGAGGCTGGGAATCAGAGGCAGGGAATCAGACGCAGGGAATCAGAGGCGGGGAATCATAGCTGGCGAATTAGAGGAGGGGAATCAGAGTTGGGGAATCAAAGGCGGGGAATCAGATATGGGGAAACAGAGGCGGGGAATCAGAGGCGGGGAAACAGAGGCGGGGAATCAGATATGGGGAATCAGAGGTGGGGAATCAGAGGCAGGGAATCAGATGTGCGGAATCAGAGATGGGGAATCAGAGGCAGGGAATCAGAATCAGAAGCAGGGAATCAGTGGCAGGGAATCAGAGGCCGGGAATAAAAGGCGGGGAATCAGAGGCAGGGAATCGGATGTGCGGAATCAGAGATGGGGAATCAGAGGTGGGGATTCAGAGGCGGTGAATCAGAGAAGGGGAATCAGAGGCTGGGAATCAGAGGCAGGGAATCAGATGCAGGGAATCAGAGGCGGGGAATCATAGCTGGCGAATTAGAGGAGGGGAATCAGAGTTGGGGAATCAGAGGCGGGGAATCAGATTTGGGGAAACAGAGGCGGGGAATCAGAGGTGGGGAAACAGAGGCGGGGAATCAGATATGGGGAATCAGAGGTGGGGAATCACGGGCAGGGAATCAGTGGCAGGGAATCAGACGCGGGGAATCAGAGGCGGGGAATCAGAGGCGGGGAATCAGAGGCGGGGAATCAGAGGCAGGGAATCGGATGTGCGGAATCAGAGATGGGGAATCAGAGTTGGGGATTCAGAGGTGGTTAATCAGAGAAGGGGAATCAGAGGCTGGGAATCAGAGGCAGGGAATCAGACGCAGGGAATCAGAGGCGGGGAATCATAGCTGGCGAAATAGAGGAGGGGAATCAGAGTTGGGGAATCAGAGGCGGGGAATCATATATGGGGAATCAGAGGTGGGGAATCAGGGGCAGGGAATCAGTGGCAGGGAATCAGAGGCGGGGAATCATAGCTGGCGAATTAGAGGAAGGGAATCAGAGTTGGGGAAACAGAGGCGGGGAATCAGATATGGGGAATCAGAGGTGGGGAATCAGGGGCAGGGAATCAGTGGCAGGGAATCAGACGCGGGGAATCAGAGGCGGGGAATCAGAGGCAGGGAATCAGACACGGGGAATCAGAGGCGGGGAATCAGAGATGGGGAATCAGAGGCGGGGAATCAGAGGCAGGGAATCAGAGGCCGGGAATCAGATTCTGGGAATAAGAGGCCGGGAATCAGAGGTGGGGAAACAGAGGCGGGGAATCAGATATGGGGAATCAGAGGTGGGGAATCAGAGGCGGGGAATCAGTGGCAGGGAATCAGAGGCCGGGAATAAAAGGCGGGGAATCAAAGCTGGGGAATCAGAGGCGGGGAATCAGAGTTGGGGAATCAGAGGAGGGGAATCAGATATGGGGAAACAGAGGCCGGGAATCAGAGGCAGGGAAACAGAGGCGGGGAATCAGATATGGGGAATCAGAGGTGGGGAATTAGAGGTTGCGAATCAGAGGCGGGGAATCAGAGGCGGGGAATCAGAGGCAGGGAATCGGATGTGCGGAATCAGAGATGGGGAATCAGAGGTGGGGATTCAGAGGTGGTGAATCAGAGAAGGGGAATCAGAGGCTGGGAATCAGAGGCAGGGAATCAGACGCAGGGAATCAGAGGCGGGGAATCATAGCTGGCGAATTAGAGGAGGGGAATCAGAGTTGGGGAATCAGAGGCGGGGAATCAGATATGGGGAAACAGAGGCGGGGAAACAGAGGCGGGGAAACAGAGGCGGGGAATCAGATATGGGGAATCAGAGGTGGGGAATCAGAGGCAGGGAATCAGATGTGCGGAATCAGAGATGGGGAATCAGAGGCAGGGAATCAGAATCAGAAGCAGGGAATCAGAGGCCGGGAATCAGAGGCCGGAATCAGATGCTGGGAATCAGAGGCCTGGAATCAGAGGCGGGGAATAAGAGGCAGGGAATCAGATGCGGGGAATCAGAGGCGGGGAATCAGAGCTGGGGAATCAGAGGCAGGGTATTAGAGTTGGGGAATCAGAGGCGGGGAATCAGATATGGGGAAACAGAGGTGGGTAATCAGAGGCGGGGAAACAGAGGCAGGGAATCAGATATGGGGAATCAGAGGCGGGGAATCAGAGGTGGGGAATCATAGGCAGGGAATCGGATGTGCGGAATCAGAGATGGGGAATCAGAGGCCGGGAATCAGAGGTGGTGAATCAGATATGGGGAATCAGAGGCGGGGAATCAGAGGCAGGGAATCAGATGCGGGGAATCAGAGGTGGGCAATCAGAGGCGGGGAATCAGATATGGGGAATCAGAGGCGGGGAATCAGAGGCGGGGAAACAGAGGCGGGAAATCAGATATGGGGAATCAGAGGTGGGGCATCAGAGGTTGTGAATCACAGATGGGGAATTAGAGGCGGGGAATCAGAGGCAGGGAATCAGACGCGGGGAATCAGAGGCGGGGATTCAGAGTTTGGGAATCAGAGGCGGGGAATCAGATATGGGGAATCAGAGGCAGGGAATCAGAGGCGGGGAATCAGAGGCAGGGAATCAGACGCGGGGAATCTGAGGCGGGGAATCAGAGCTGGGGAATCAGAGGTGGGGAATCAGAGTTGGGGAATCAGAGGCAGGGAATTGGATGTGCGGAATCAGAGATGGGGAATCAGAGGTGGGGAATCAGAGGCGGTGAATCAGAGATGGGGAATCAGAGGCGGGGAATCAGAGGCAGGAAATCTGACACGGGGATTCAGAGGCTGGGAATCAGACGGTGGGAATCAAAGGCGGGGAATCAGAGCTGGGGAATCTGAGGCAGGGAATCAGAGTTGGGGATTCAGAGGCGGGGAATCAGATATGGGGAAACAGAGGCGGGGAATAAGAGGCGGGAAAACAGAGGCGGGGAATTAGATATGGGGAATCAGAGGTGGGGAATCAGAGGTGGTGAATCAGTGATGGGGAATCACAGGCGGGGAATCAGAGGCAGGGAATAGAACGCGGGGAATCAGAGGCAGGGAATCAGAGCTGGGGAATCAGAGGCGGGGAATCATAGTTGGGAATCAGAGGTGGGGAATCAGATATGGGGAAACAGAGGCGGGGAATCAGAGGCGGGGAAACAGAGGCGGGGAATCACATATGGGGAATCGGATGCAGGGAATCAGAGGCGGGGAATCAGAGCTGGGGAATCAGAGGCGGGGAATCAGAGTTGGGGCATCAGAGGTGGGGAATTAGATATAGGGAAACAGAGGCGGGGAATCAGAGGCGGGGAAACAGAGGCGGGGAATCAGATATGGGGAATCAGAGGTGGGGAATCAGAGGCAGGGAATCAGATGTGCGGAATCAGAGATGGGGAATCAGAGGCAGGGAATCAGAATCAGAAGCGGGGAATCAGAGGCCGGGAATCAGAGGCCGGGAATCAGATGCTGGGAATAAGAGGCCGGGAATCAGAGGTGGGGAATCAGAGTCCGGGAATCAGAGATGGGGATTCAGAGGCGGGGAATGAGATATGGAGAATCAGAGGCGGGGAATCAGAGGCGGTGAAACAGAGGTGGGGAATCAGATATGGGGAATCAGAGGTGGCGAATCAAAGGCGGTGAATCAGAGATGGGGAATCAGAGGCGGGGAATCAGAGGCAGGGAATCAGATGCGGGGAATCAGAGGCGGGGAATCGGAGCTGTCGAATCAGAGGCGGGGAATCAGAGGTGGGCAATCAGAGGCGGGGAATCAGATATGGGGAATCAGAGGCGGGGAATCAGAGGCGGGGAAACAGAGGCGGGGAATCAAATATAGGGAATCAGAGGTGGGGAATCAGAGGTTGTGAATCAGAGATGGGGAATCAAGGCGGGGAATCAGAGGCAGGGAATCAGACACGGGGAATCAGAGGCGGGGATTCAGAGCTGGGGAATCAGAGGCGGGGAATCAGAGTTGGGGAATCAGAGGCAGGGAATCAGATATGGGGAATCAGAGGCGGGGAATCAGAGGCGGGGAAACAGAGGCGGGGAATCAGATATGGGGAATCAGAGGTGGGGAATCAGGGGCAGGGAATCAGTGGCAGGGAATCAGAGGTGGGGAATCAGAGGCGGGGAATCAGAGGCAGGGAATCAGACACGGGGAATCAGAGGCGGGGAATCAGAGATGGGGAATCAGAGGCGGGGAATCAGAGGCAGGGAATCGGATGCCGGGAATCAGAGTCGGGGAATCAGAGCTGGGGAATCAGAGGCGGGGAATCAGAGTTGGGAATCAGAGGCGGGGAATCAGAGTCGGGGAAACAGAGGCGGGGAATCAGATATGGGGAATCAGAGGTGGGGAATCCGAGGTTGGGAATCAGAGGCAGGGAATCAGAGGCGGGGAATCAGAGGCGGAGAATCAGAGGAAGGGAATCAGATTGCTGAATCGGAGATTTGGAATCAGAGGCAGGGAATCAGAGGCGGGGAATCAGAGGCCGGGAATCAGATATGGGGAAACAGAGGCGGGGAATCCGAGGCGGGTAAACAGAGGCGGGGAATCAGATATGGGGAATCAGAGGTGGGGAATCAGAGGTTGGGAATCAGAGGCAGGGAATCAGAGGCTTGGAATCAGATGCAGGGAATCAGATGCTGGGAATCAGAGGTGGGGAATCAGAGCTGGGGAATCAGAGGTGGGAAATCAGATTTGGGGAATCAGAGGCGGGGACTTAGATATTGGGAAACAGAAGCGGGGAATCAGAGGCGGGGAAACAGAGGCGGGGAATCAGATATGGGGAATCAGAGGTGGGGAATCAGAGGCAGGGAATCAGATGTGCGGAATCAGAGATGGGGAATCAGAGGCAGGGAATCAGAATCAGAAGCAGGGAATCAGAGGCCGGGAATCAGAGGCCGGAATCAGATGCTGGGAATCAGAGGCCTGGAATCAGAGGCGGGGAATCAGAGGCAGGGAATCAGATGCGGGGAATCAGAGGCGGGGAATCAGAGCTGGGGAATCAGAGGCGGGGTATTAGAGTTGGGGAATCAGAGGCGGGGAATCAGATATGGGGAAACAGAGGTGGGGAATCAGAGGCGGGGAAACAGAGGCAGGGAATCAGATATGGGGAATCAGAGGCGGGGATTCAGAGGTGGGGAATCATAGGCAGGGAATCGGATGTGCGGAATCAGAGATGGGGAATCAGAGGCCGGGAATCAGAGGTGGTGAATCAGAGATGGGGAATCAGAGGCGGGGAATCAGAGGCAGGGAATCAGACGCGGGGAATCAGAGGTGGGCAATCAGAGGCGGGGAATCAGATATGGGGAATCAGAGGCGGGGAATCAGAGGCGGGGAAACAGAGGCCGGGAATCAGATATGGGGAATCAGGGGTGGGGCATCAGAGGTTGTGAATCACAGATGGGGAATCAGAGGCGGGGAATGAGAGGCAGGGAATCAGACGCGGGGAATCAGAGGCGGGGATTCAGAGCTGGGGAATCAGAGGTGGGGAATCAGAGTTGGGGAATCAGAGGCGGGGAATCAGATATGGGGAATCAGAGGCAGGGAATCAGAGGCGGGAAAACAGAGGCGGGGAATCATATATGGGGAATCAGAGGCGGGGAATCAGAGGCAGGGAATCAGAGGCGGGGAATCAGAGATGGGGAATCAGAGGCGGGGAATCAGAGGCAGGGAATCGGATGCCGGGAATCAGAGGCGGGAAATCAGAGCTGGGGAATCAGAGGCGGGGAATCAGAGTTGGGGAATCAGAGGCGGCGAAGCAGATATGGGGAAATAGAGGCGGGGTATCAGATATGGGGAATCAGAGGCGTGGAATCAGATATGGGGAATCAGAGGCTGGGAATCAGAGGGGGGGAAACAGAGGCGGGGAATAAGATATTGGGAATCAGAGGTGGGGAATCAGGGGCGTGGAATCAGTGGCAGGGAATCAGAGGCGGGGAATCAGAGGCGGGGAATCAGAGGCAGGGAATTAGACACGGGGAATCAGAGGTGGGGAATCAGAGATGGGGAATCAGAGGCGGGGAATCACAGGCAGGGAATCAGACGCGGGGAATCAGAGGCGGGGTATCAGAGCTGGGGAATCAGAGGTGGGGAATCAGAGTCGGGGAATCAGAGGCAGGGAATCGGATGTGTGGAATCAGAGATGGGGAATCAGAGGTGGGGAATCAGAGGCAGTGAATCAGAGATGGGGAATCAGAGGCGGGGAATCAGAGGCAGGAAATCAGACACGGGGATTCAGAGGCTGGGAATCAGACGGGGGGAATCAAAGGCGGGGAATCAGAGCTGGTGAATCAGAGGCAGGGAATCAGAGTTGGGGATTCAGAGGCGGGAAATCAGATATGGGGAAACAGAGGCGGGGAATCAGAGGCGGGCAAACAGAGGCGGGGAATTAGATATGGGGAATCAGAGGTGGGGAATCAGAGGTGGTGCATCAGAGATGGGGAATCACAGGCGGGGAATCAGAGGCAGGGAATAGAACGCGGGGAATCAGAGGCAGGGAATCAGAGCTGGGGAATCAGAGGCGGGGAATCAGATATGGGAAACAGAGGCGGGGAATCAGAGGCGGGGAAACAGAGGCGGGTAATCAGACATGGGGAATCAGATGCGGGGAATCAGAGGCGGGGAATCAGAGCTGGGGAATCAGAGGCGGGGAATCAGAGTTGGGGCATCAGAGGTGGGGAATTAGATATGGGGAAACAGAGGCGGGGAATCAGAGGCGGGGAAACAGAGGCTGGGAATCAGATATGGGGAATCAGAGGTGGGGAATCAGAGGCAGGGAATCAGATGTCCGGAATCAGAGATGGGGAATCAGAGGCAGGGAATCAGAATCAGAAGCGGGGAATCAGAGGCCGGGAATCAGAGGCCGGGAATCAGATGCTTCGAATAAGAGGCCGGGAATCAGAGGTGGGGAATCAGAGTCCGGGAATCAGAGATGGGGATTCAGAGGCGGGGAATGAGATATGGAGAATCAGAGGCGGGGAATCAGAGGCGGGGAAACAGAGGTGGGGAATCAGATATGGGGAATCAGAGGTGGCGAATCAAAGGCGGTGAATCAGAGATGTGGAATCAGAGGCGGGGAATCAGAGGCAGGGAATCAGATGCGGGGATTCAGAGACGGGGAATCAGAGCTGGCGAATCAGAGGCGGGGAATCAGAGGTGGGCAATCAGAGCCGGGGAATCAGATATGGGGAATCAGAGGCGGGGAATCAGAGGCGGGGAAACAGAGGCGGGGAATCAGACACGGGGAATCAGAGGCGGGGAATCAGAGATGGGGAATCAGAGGCGGGGAATCAGAGGCAGGGAATCGGAGGCGGGGAAACAGAGGCGGAGAATCAGATATGGGGAATCAGAGGTGGGGAATCAGGGGCAGGGAATCAGTGGCAGGGAATCAGAGGCGGGGAATCAGAGGCGGGGAATCAGAGGCAGGGAATCAGACACGGGGAATCAGAGGCGGGGAATCAGAGATGGGGAATCAGAGGCGGGGAATCAGAGGCAGGGAATCGGACGCCGGGAATCAGAGGCGGGGAATCAGAGCTGGGGAATCAGAGGCGGGGAATCAGAGTTGGGGATTCAGAGGCGGGGAGTCAGATATGGGGTAATAGAGGCGGGGAATCAGATATGGGGAATCAGAGGTGTGGAATCAGAGGTTGGGAATCAGAGGCAGGCAATCAGAGGCGGGGAAACAGAGGCGGGTAATCAGATATGGGGAATCAGACGTGGCGAATCAAAGGCGGTGAAACAGAGATGGGGAATCAGGGCAGGGAATCAGAGGCAGGGAATCACAGCTGGGGAAACAGAGGCGGGTAATCAGATATGGGGAATCAGAGGTGGGGAATCAGGGGCGGGGAATCAGTGGCAGGGAATCAGAGCTGGGGAATCAGAGGTGGGGAATCAGAGCTGGGGAAACAGAGGCGGGGAATCAGATATGGGGAATCAGAGGTGGGGAATCAGGGGCGGGGAATCAGTGGCAGGGAATCAGAGGCCGGGAATCAGAGGCGGGGAATCAGAGTTGGGGAATCAGAGGAGGGGAATCAGATATGGGGAAACAGAGACCGGGAATCAGAGGCAGGGAAACAGAGGCGGGGAATCAGATATGGGGAATCAGAGGTGGGGAATTAGAGGTTGCGAATCAGAGGCGGGGAATCAGAGGCGGGGAATCAGAGGCAGGGAATCGGATGTGCGGAATCAGAGATGGGGAATCAGAGGTGGGGATTCAGAGGTGGTGAATCAGAGAAGGGGAATCAGAGGCTGGGAATCAGAGGCAGGGAATCAGATGCAGGGAATCAGAGGCGGGGAATCATAGCTGGCGAATTAGAGGAGGGGAATCAGAGTTGGGGAATCAGAGGCGGGGAATCAGATATGGGGAAACAGAGGCGGGGAATCAGAGGTGGGGAAACAGAGGCGGGGAATCAGATATGGGGAATCAGAGGTGGGGAATCAGGGGCAGGGTATCAGTGGCAGGGAATCAGATGCGGGGAATCAGAGGCGGGGAATCAGAGGCTGGGAATCAGAGGCGGGGAATCAGAGGCAGGGAATCGGATGTGCGGAATCAGAGATGGGGAATCAGAGGTTGGGATTCAGAGGTGGTGAATCAGAGAAGGGGAATCAGAGGCTGGGAATCAGAGGCAGGGAATCAGACACAGGGAATCAGAGGCGGGGAATCATAGCTGGCGAATTAGAGGAGGGGAATCAGAGATGGGGAATCAGAGGCGGGGAATCATATATGGGGAATCAGAGGTGGGGAATCAGGGGCAGGGAATCAGTGGCAGGGAATCAGAGGCGGGGAATCATAGCTGGCGAATTAGAGGAGGGGAATCAGAGTTGGGGAAACAGAGGCGGGGAATCAGATATGGGGAATCAGAGGTGGGGAATCAGGGGCAGGGAATCAGTGGCAGGGAATCAGACGCGGGGAATCAGAGGCGGGGAATCAGAGGCAGGGAATCAGACACGGGGAATCAGAGGCAAGGAATCAGAGGCCGGGAATCAGATGCTGGGAATAAGAGGCCGGGAATCAGAGGTGGGGAAACAGAGGCGGGGAATCAGATATGGGGAAACAGAGGCCGGGAATCAGAGGCAGGGAAACGGAGGCGGGGAATCAGATATGGGGAATCAGAGGTGGGGAATTAGAGGTTGCGAATCAGAGGCGGGGAATCAGAGGCGGGGAATCAGAGGCAGGGAATCGGATGTGCGGAATCAGAGAAGGGGAATCAGAGGTGGGGATTCAGAGGTGGTGAATCAGAGAAGGGGAATCAGAGGCTGGGAATCAGAGGCAGGGAATCAGACGCAGGGAATCAGAGGTGGGGAATCATAGCTGGCGAATTAGAGGAGGGGAGTCAGAGTTGGGGAATCAGAGGCGGGGAATCAGATATGGGGAAACAGAGGCGGGGAATCAGAGGCGGGGAAACAGAGGCGGGGAATCAGATATGGGGAATCAGAGGTGGGGAATCAGAGGCAGGGAATCAGATGTGCGGAATCAGAGATGGGGAATCAGAGGCAGGGAATCAGAATCAGAAGCAGGGAATCAGAGGCCGGGAATCAGAGGCTGGAATCAGATGCTGGGAATCAGAGGCCTGGAATCAGAGGCGGGGAATCAGAGGCAGGGAATCAGATGCGGGGAATCAGAGGCGGGGAAGCAGAGCTGGGGAATCAGAGGCAGGGTATTAGAGTTGGGGAATCAGAGGCGGGGAATCAGATATGGGGAATCAGAGGTGGGGAATCAGGGGCGGGGAATCAGTGGCAGGGAATCAGAGGCCGGGAATCAGAGGCGGGGAATCAGAGTTGGGGAATCAGAGGAGGGGAATCAGATATGGGGAAACAGAGACCGGGAATCAGAGGCAGGGAAACAGAGGCGGGGAATCAGATATGGGGAATCAGAGGTGGGGAATTAGAGGTTGCGAATCAGAGGCGGGGAATCAGAGGCGGGGAATCAGAGGCAGGGAATCGGATGTGCGGAATCAGAGATGGGGAATCAGAGGTGGGGATTCAGAGGTGGTGAATCAGAGAAGGGGAATCAGAGGCTGGGAATCAGAGGCAGGGAATCAGATGCAGGGAATCAGAGGCGGGGAATCATAGCTGGCGAATTAGAGGAGGGGAATCAGAGTTGGGGAATCAGAGGCGGGGAATCAGATATGGGGAAACAGAGGCGGGGAATCAGAGGTGGGGAAACAGAGGCGGGGAATCAGATATGGGGAATCAGAGGTGGGGAATCAGGGGCAGGGTATCAGTGGCAGGGAATCAGATGCGGGGAATCAGAGGCGGGGAATCAGAGGCTGGGAATCAGAGGCGGGGAATCAGAGGCAGGGAATCGGATGTGCGGAATCAGAGATGGGGAATCAGAGGTTGGGATTCAGAGGTGGTGAATCAGAGAAGGGGAATCAGAGGCTGGGAATCAGAGGCAGGGAATCAGACACAGGGAATCAGAGGCGGGGAATCATAGCTGGCGAATTAGAGGAGGGGAATCAGAGATGGGGAATCAGAGGCGGGGAATCATATATGGGGAATCAGAGGTGGGGAATCAGGGGCAGGGAATCAGTGGCAGGGAATCAGAGGCGGGGAATCATAGCTGGCGAATTAGAGGAGGGGAATCAGAGTTGGGGAAACAGAGGCGGGGAATCAGATATGGGGAATCAGAGGTGGGGAATCAGGGGCAGGGAATCAGTGGCAGGGAATCAGACGCGGGGAATCAGAGGCGGGGAATCAGAGGCAGGGAATCAGACACGGGGAATCAGAGGCAAGGAATCAGAGGCCGGGAATCAGATGCTGGGAATAAGAGGCCGGGAATCAGAGGTGGGGAAACAGAGGCGGGGAATCAGATATGGGGAAACAGAGGCCGGGAATCAGAGGCAGGGAAACGGAGGCGGGGAATCAGATATGGGGAATCAGAGGTGGGGAATTAGAGGTTGCGAATCAGAGGCGGGGAATCAGAGGCGGGGAATCAGAGGCAGGGAATCGGATGTGCGGAATCAGAGAAGGGGAATCAGAGGTGGGGATTCAGAGGTGGTGAATCAGAGAAGGGGAATCAGAGGCTGGGAATCAGAGGCAGGGAATCAGACGCAGGGAATCAGAGGTGGGGAATCATAGCTGGCGAATTAGAGGAGGGGAGTCAGAGTTGGGGAATCAGAGGCGGGGAATCAGATATGGGGAAACAGAGGCGGGGAATCAGAGGCGGGGAAACAGAGGCGGGGAATCAGATATGGGGAATCAGAGGTGGGGAATCAGAGGCAGGGAATCAGATGTGCGGAATCAGAGATGGGGAATCAGAGGCAGGGAATCAGAATCAGAAGCAGGGAATCAGAGGCCGGGAATAAGAGGCTGGAATCAGATGCTGGGAATCAGAGGCCTGGAATCAGAGGCGGGGAATCAGAGGCAGGGAATCAGATGCGGGGAATCAGAGGCGGGGAAGCAGAGCTGGGGAATCAGAGGCAGGGTATTAGAGTTGGGGAATCAGAGGCGGGGATTCAGATATGGGGAAACAGAGGTGGGGAATCAGAGGCGGGGAAACAGAGGCAGGGAATCAGATATGGGGAATCAGAGGCGGGGAATCAGAGGTGGGGAATCATAGGCAGGGAATCGGATGTGCGGAATCAGAGATGGGGAATCAGAGGCCGGGAATCAGAGGTGGTGAATCAGATATGGGGAATCAGAGGCGGGGAATCAGAGGCAGGGAATCAGACGCGGGGAATCAGAGGCGGGCAAACAGAGGCGGGGAATTAAATATGGGGAATCAGAGGTGGGGAATCAGAGGTGGTGAATCAGAGATTGGGAATCACAGGCGGGGAATCAGAGGCAGGGAATAGAACGCGGGGAATCAGAGGCAGGGAATCAGAGCTGGGGAATCAGAAGCGGGGAATCAGAGTTGGGGAATCAGAGGCGGCGAATTAGATATGGGGAATCAGAGGCAGGGAATCAGAGGCGGGGAATCAGAGGCAGGGAATCAGACGCGGGGAATCTGAGGCGGGGAATCAGAGCTGGGGAATCAGAGGTGGGGAATCAGAGTTGGGGAATCAGAGGCAGGGAATTGGATGTGCGGAATCAGAGATGGGGAATCAGAGGTGGGGAATCAGAGGCGGTGAATCAGAAATGGGGAATCAGAGGCGGGGAATCAGAGGCAGGAAATCAGACACGGGGATTCAGAGGCTGGGAATCAGACGGTGGGGAATCAGAGCTGGGGAAACAGAGGCGGGGAATCAGATATGGGGAATCAGAGGTGGGGAATCAGGGGCGGGGAATCAGTGGCAGGGAATCAGAGGCCGGGAATCAGAGGCGGGGAATCAGAGTTGGGGAATCAGAGGAGGGGAATCAGATATGGGGAAACAGAGACCGGGAATCAGAGGGAGGGAAACAGAGGCGGGGAATCAGATATGGGGAATCAGAGGTGGGGAATTAGAGGTTGCGAATCAGAGGCGGGGAATCAGAGGCGGGGAATCAGAGGCAGGGAATCGGATGTGCGGAATCAGAGATGGGGAATCAGAGGTGGGGATTCAGAGGTGGTGAATCAGAGAAGGGGAATCAGAGGCTGGGAATCAGAGGCAGGGAATCAGATGCAGGGAATCAGAGGCGGGGAATCATAGCTGGCGAATTAGAGGAGGGGAATCAGAGTTGGGGAATCAGAGGCGGGGAATCAGATATGGGGAAACAGAGGCGGGGAATCAGAGGTGGGGAAACAGAGGCGGGGAATCAGATATGGGGAATCAGAGGTGGGGAATCAGGGGCAGGGTATCAGTGGCAGGGAATCAGATGCGGGGAATCAGAGGCGGGGAATCAGAGGCTGGGAATCAGAGGCGGGGAATCAGAGGCAGGGAATCGGATGTGCGGAATCAGAGATGGGGAATAAGAGGTTGGGATTCAGAGGTGGTGAATCAGAGAAGGGGAATCAGAGGCTGGGAATCAGAGGCAGGGAATCAGACACAGGGAATCAGAGGCGGGGAATCATAGCTGGCGAATTAGAGGAGGGGAATCAGAGATGGGGAATCAGAGGCGGGGAATCATATATGGGGAATCAGAGGTGGGGAATCAGGGGCAGGGAATCAGTGGCAGGGAATCAGAGGCGGGGAATCATAGCTGGCGAATTAGAGGAGGGGAATCAGAGTTGGGGAAACAGAGGCGGGGAATCAGATATGGGGAATCAGAGGTGGGGAATCAGGGGCAGGGAATCAGTGGCAGGGAATCAGACGCGGGGAATCAGAGGCGGGGAATCAGAGGCAGGGAATCAGACACGGGGAATCAGAGGCAGGGAATCAGAGGCCGGGAATCAGATGCTGGGAATAAGAGGCCGGGAATCAGAGGTGGGGAAACAGAGGCGGGGAATCAGATATGGGGAAACAGAGGCCGGGAATCAGAGGCAGGGAAACGGAGGCGGGGAATCAGATATGGGGAATCAGAGGTGGGGAATTAGAGGTTGCGAATCAGAGGCGGGGAATCAGAGGCGGGGAATCAGAGGCAGGGAATCGGATGTGCGGAATCAGAGATGGGGAATCAGAGGTGGGGATTCAGAGGTGGTGAATCAGAGAAGGGGAATCAGAGGCTGGGAATCAGAGGCAGGGAATCAGACGCAGGGAATCAGAGGTGGGGAATCATAGCTGGCGAATTAGAGGAGGGGAGTCAGAGTTGGGGAATCAGAGGCGGGGAATCAGATATGGGGAAACAGAGGCGGGGAATCAGAGGCGGGGAAACAGAGACGGGGAATCAGATATGGGGAATCAGAGGTGGGGCATCAGAGATTGTGAATCACAGATGGGGAATTAGAGGCGGGGAATCAGAGGCAGGGAATCAGACGCGGGGAATCAGAGGCGGGGATTCAGAGCTGGGGAATCAGAAGCGGGGTATCAGAGTTGGGGAATCAGAGGCGGGGAATCAGATATGGGGAATCAGAGGCAGGGAATCAGAGGCGGGGAATCAGAGGCAGGGAATCAGATGCGGGGAATCTGAGGCGGGGAATCAGAGCTGGGGAATCAGAGGTGGGGAATTAGATATAGGGAAACAGAGGCGGGGAATCAGAGGCGGGGAAACAGAGGCGGGGAATCAGATATGGGGAATCAGAGGTGGGGAATCAGAGGCAGGGAATCAGATGTGCGGAATCAGAGATGGGGAATCAGAGGCAGGGAATCAGAATCAGAAGCAGTGAATCAGAGGCCGGGAATCAGAGGCCGGGAATCAGATGCTGGGAATAAGAGGCCGGGAATCAGAGGTGGGGAATCAGAGTCCGGGAATCAGAGATGGGGATTCAGAGGCGGGGAATGAGATATGGAGAATCAGAGGCGGGGAATCAGAGGCGGGGAAACAGAGGTGGGGAATCAGATATGGGGAATCAGAGGTGGCGAATCAAAGGCGGTGAATCAGAGATGGGGAATCAGAGGCGGGGAATCAGAGGCAGGGAATCAGATGCGGGGAATCAGAGGCGGGGAATCGGAGCTGGCGAATCAGAGGCGGGGAATCAGAGGTGGGCAATCAGAGGCGGGGAATCAGAGATGGGGAATCAGAGGCCGGGAATCAGAGGTGGTGAATCAGAGATTGGGAATCAGAGGCGGGGAATCAGAGGCAGGGAATCAGACGCGGGGAATCAGAGGTGGGCAATCAGAGCGGGGAATCAGATATGGGGAATCAGAGGCGGGGAATCAGAGGCGGGGAAACAGAGGCCGGGAATCAGATATGGGGAATCAGGGGTGGGGCATCAGAGGTTGTGAATCACAGATGGGGAATCAGAGGCGGGGAATCAGATGCGGTGAATCAGAAATGGGGAATAAGAGGCGGGGAATCAGAGGCAGGAAATCAGACACGGGGATTCAGAGGCTGGGAATCAGACGGTGGGGAATCAGAGCTGGGGAAACAGAGGCGGGGAATCAGATATGGGGAATCAGAGGTGGGGAATCAGGGGCGGGGAATCAGTGGCAGGGAATCAGAGGCCGGGAATCAGAGGCGGGGAATCAGAGTTGGGGAATCAGAGGAGGGGAATCAGATATGGGGAAACAGAGACCGGGAATCAGAGGCAGGGAAACAGAGGCGGGGAATCAGATATGGGGAATCAGAGGTGGGGAATTAGAGGTTGCGAATCAGAGGCGGGGAATCAGAGGCGGGGAATCAGAGGCAGGGAATCGGATGTGCGGAATCAGAGATGGGGAATCAGAGGTGGGGATTCAGAGGTGGTGAATCAGAGAAGGGGAATCAGAGGCTGGGAATCAGAGGCAGGGAATCAGATGCAGGGAATCAGAGGCGGGGAATCATAGCTGGCCAATTAGAGGAGGGGAATCAGAGTTGGGGAATCAGAGGCGGGGAATCAGATATGGGGAAACAGAGGCGGGGAATCAGAGGTGGGGAAACAGAGGCGGGGAATCAGATATGGGGAATCAGAGGTGGGGAATCAGGGGCAGGGTATCAGTGGCAGGGAATCAGATGCGGGGAATCAGAGGCGGGGAATCAGAGGCTGGGAATCAGAGGCGGGGAATCAGAGGCAGGGAATCGGATGTGCGGAATCAGAGATGGGGAATCAGAGGTTGGGATTCAGCGGTGGTGAATCAGAGAAGGGGAATCAGAGGCTGGGAATCAGTGGCAGGGAATCAGACACAGGGAATCAGAGGCGGGGAATCATAGCTGGTGAATTAGAGGAGGGGAATCAGAGATGGGGAATCAGAGGCGGGGAATCATATATGGGGAATCAGAGGTGGGGAATCAGGGGCAGGGAATCAGTGGCAGGGAATCAGAGGCGGGGAATCATAGCTGGCGAATTAGAGGAGGGGAATCAGAGTTGGTGAAACAGAGGCGGGGAATCAGATATGGGGAATCAGAGGTGGGGAATCAGGGGCAGGGAATCAGTGGCAGGGAATCAGACGCGGAGAATCAGAGGCGGGGAATCAGAGGCAGGGAATCAGACACGGGGAATCAGAGGCAGGGAATCAGAGGCCGGGAATCAGATGCTGGGAATAAGAGGCCGGGAATCAGAGGTGGGGAAACAGAGGCGGGGAATCAGATATGGGGAAACAGAGGCCGGGAATCAGAGGCAGGGAAACGGAGGCGGGGAATCAGATATGGGGAATCAGAGGTGGGGAATTAGAGGTTGCGAATCAGAGGCGGGGAATCAGAGGCGGGGAATCAGAGGCAGGGAATCGGATGTGCGGAATCAGAGATGGGGAATCAGAGGTGGGGATTCAGAGGTGGTGAATCAGAGAAGGGGAATCAGAGGCTGGGAATCAGAGGCAGGGAATCAGACGCAGGGAATCAGAGGTGGGGAATCATAGCTGGCGAATTAGAGGAGGGGAGTCAGAGTTGGGGAATCAGAGGCGGGGAATCAGATATGGGGAAACAGAGGCGGGGAATCAGAGGCGGGGAAACAGAGGCGGGGAATCAGATATGGGGAATCAGAGGTGGGGAATCAGAGGCAGGGAATCAGATGTGCGGAATCAGAGATGGGGAATCAGAGGCAGGGAATCAGAATCAGAAGCAGGGAATCAGAGGCCGGGAATCAGAGGCTGGAATCAGATGCTGGGAATCAGAGGCCTGGAATCAGAGGCGGGGAATCAGAGGCAGGGAATCAGATGCGGGGAATCAGAGGCGGGGAAGCAGAGCTGGGGAATCAGAGGCAGGGTATTAGAGTTGGGGAATCAGAGGCGGGGATTCAGATATGGGGAAACAGAGGTGGGGAATCAGAGGCGGGAAAACAGAGGCAGGGAATCAGATATGTGGAATCAGAGGCGGGGAATCAGAGGTGGGGAATCATAGGCAGGGAATCGGATGTGCGGAATCAGAGATGGGGAATCAGAGGCCGGGAATCAGAGGTGGTGAATCAGATATGGGGAATCAGAGGCGGGGAATCAGAGGCAGGGAATCAGACGCGGCGAATCAGAGGTGGGCAATCAGAGGCGGGGAATCAGATATGGGGAATCAGAGGCGGGGAATCAGAGGCAGGGAAACAGAGGCGGGGAATCAGATATGGGGAATCAGAGGTGGGGCATCAGAGGTTGTGAATCACAGATGGGGAATTAGAGGCGGGGAATCAGAGGCAGGGAATCAGACGCGGGGAATCAGAGGCGGGGATTCAGAGCTGGGGAATCAGAAGCGGGGAATCAGAGTTGGGGAATCAGAGGCGGGGAATCAGATATGGGGAATCAGAGGCAGGGAATCAGAGGCGGGGAATCAGAGGCAGGGAATCAGATGCGGGGAATCTGAGGCGGGGAATCAGAGCTGGGGAATCAGAGGTGGGGAATTAGATATAGGGAAACAGAGGCGGGGAATCAGAGGCGGGGAAACAGAGGCGGGGAATCAGATATGGGGAATCAGAGGTGGGGAATCAGAGGCAGGGAATCAGATGTGCGGAATCAGAGATGGGGAATCAGAGGCAGGGAATCAGAATCAGAAGCAGGGAATCAGAGGCCGGGAATCAGAGGCCGGGAATCAGATGCTGGGAATAAGAGGCCGGGAATCAGAGGTGGGGAATCAGAGTCCGGGAATCAGAGATGGGGATTCAGAGGCGGGGAATGAGATATGGAGAATCAGAGGCGGGGAATCAGAGGCGGGGAAACAGAGGTGGGGAATCAGATATGGGGAATCAGAGGTGGCGAATCAAAGGCGGTGAATCAGAGATGGGGAATCAGAGGCGGGGAATCAGAGGCAGGGAATCAGATGCGGGGAATCAGAGGCGGGGAATCGGAGCTGGCGAATCAGAGGCGGGGAATCAGAGGTGGGCAATCAGAGGCGGGGAATCAGAGATGGGGAATCAGAGGCCGGGAATCAGAGGTGGTGAATCAGAGATTGGGAATCAGAGGCGGGGAATCAGAGGCAGGGAATCAGACGCGGGGAATCAGAGGTGGGCAATCAGAGCGGGGAATCAGATATGGGGAATCAGAGGCGTGGAATCAGAGGCGGGGAAACAGAGGCCGGGAATCAGATATGGGGAATCAGGGGTGGGGCATCAGAGGTTGTGAATCACAGATGGGGAATCAGAGGCGGGGAATGAGAGGCAGGGAATCAGACGCGGGGAATCAGAGGCGGGGATTCAGAGCTGGGGAATCAGAGGTGGGGAATCAGAGTTGGGGAATCAGAGGCGGGGAATCAGATATGGGGAATCAGAGGCAGGGAATCAGAGGCGGGAAAACAGAGGCGGGTAATCATATATGGGGAATCAGAGGCGGGGAATCAGAGGCAGGGAATCAGACACGGGGAATCAGAGGCGGGGAATCAGAGATGGGGAATCAGAGGCGGGGAATCAGAGGCAGGGAATCGGATGCCGGGAATCAGAGGCGGGAAATCAGAGCTGGGAAATCAGAGGCGGGGAATCAGAGTTGGGGAATCAGAGGCGGCGAAGCAGATATGGGGAAATAGAGGCGGGGTATCAGATATGGGGAATCAGAGGCGTGGAATCAGATATGGGGAATCAGAGGCTGGGAATCAGAGGGGGGGAAACAGAGGCGGGGAATAAGATATTGGGAATCAGAGGTGGGGAATCAGGGGCGGGGAATCAGTGGCAGGGAATCAGAGGCGGGGAATCAGAGGCGGGGAATCAGAGGCAGGGAATTAGACACGTGGAATCAGAGGTGGGGAATCAGAGATGGGGAATCAGAGGCGGGGAATCACAGGCAGGGAATCAGACGCGGGGAATCAGAGGCGGGGTATCAGAGCTGGGGAATCAGAGGTGGGGAATCAGAGTCGGGGAATCAGAGGCAGGGAATTGGATGTGCGGAATCAGAGATGGGGAATCAGAGGTGGGGAATCAGAGGCAGTGAATCAGAGATGGGGAATCAGAGGCGGGGAATCAGAGGCAGGAAATCAGACACGGGGATTCAGAGGCTGGGAATCAGACGGGTGGAATCAAAGGCGGGGAATCAGAGCTGGTGAATCAGAGGCAGGGAATCAGAGTTGGGGATTCAGAGGCGGGGAATCAGATATGGGGAAACAGAGGCGGGGAATCAGAGGCGGGCAAACAGAGGCGGGGAATTAGATATGGGGAATCAGAGGTGGGGAATCAGAGGTGGTGCATCAGAGATGGGGAATCACAGGCGGGGAATCAGAGGCAGGGAATAGAACGCGGGGAATCAGAGGCAGGGAATCAGAGCTGGGGAATCAGAGGCGGGGAATCAGATATGGGAAACAGAGGCGGGGAATCAGAGGCGGGGAAACAGAGGCGGGTAATCAGACATGGGGATTCAGATGCGGGGAATCAGAGCTGGGGAATCAGAGGCAGGGAATAGAACGCGGGGAATCAGAGGCAGGGAATCAGAGGCAGGGAATCAGAGGCCGGGAATCAGATGCTGGGAATAAGAGGCCGGGAATCAGAGGTGGGGAAACAGAGGCGGGGAATCAGATATGGGGAATCAGAGGTGGGGAATCGGGGGCGGGGAATCAGTGGCAGGGAATCAGAGGTCGGGAATAAAAGGCGGGGAATCAGAGGCGGGGAATCAGAGGCGGGGAATCAGAGTTGGGGAATCAGAGGAGGGGAATCAGATATGGGGAAACAGAGGCCGGGAATCAGAGGCAGGGAAACAGAGGCGGGGAATCAGATATGGGGAATCAGAGGTGGGGAATTAGAGGTTGCGAATCAGAGGCGGGGAATCAGAGGCGGGGAATCAGAGGCAGGGAATCGGATGTGCGGAATCAGAGAATGGGAATCAGAGGTGGGGATTCAGATGTGGTGAATCAGAGAAGGGGAATCAGAGGCTGGGAATCAGAGGCAGGGAATCAGACGCAGGGAATCAGAGGCGGGGAATCATAGCTGGCGAATTAGAGGAGGGGAATCAGAGTTGGGGAATCAGAGGCGGGGAATCAGATATGGGGAAACAGAGGCGGGGAATCAGAGGCGGGGAAACAGAGGCGGGGAATCAGATATGGGGAATCAGAGGTGGGGAATCAGAGGCAGGGAATCAGATGTGCGGAATCAGAGATGGGGAATCAGAGGCAGGGAATCAGAATCAGAAGCAGGGAATCAGAGGCCGGAATCAGATGCTGGGAATCAGAGGATGGAATCAGAGGCGGGGAATCAGAGGCAGGGAATCAGATGCGGGGAATCAGAGGCGGGGAATCAGAGCTGGGGAATCAGAGGCAGGGTATTAGAGTTGGGGAATCAGAGGCGGGGAATCAGATATGGGGAAACAGAGGTGGGGAATCAGAGGCGGGGAAACAGAGGCAGGGAATCAGACATGGGGAATCAGAGGCGGGGACTCAGATATGGGGAATCAGAGGTGGGGAATCAGAGATTGGGAATCAGAGGCAGGGAATCAGAGGCTTGGAATCAGATGCAGGGAATCAGATGCTGGGAATCAGAGGCGGGGAATCAGAGCTGGGGAATCAGAGGTGGGAAATCAGATTTGGGGAATCAGAGGCGGGGACTTAGATATTGGGAAACAGAAGCGGGGAATCAGAGGCGGGGAAACAGAGGCGGGGAATCAGATATGGGGAATCAGAGGTGGGGAATCAGAGGCAGGGAATCAGATGTGCGGAATCAGAGATGGGGAATCAGAGGCAGGGAATCAGAATCAGAAGCAGGGAATCAGAGGCCGGGAATCAGAGGCCGGAATCAGATGCTGGGAATCAGAGGCCTGGAATCAGAGGCGGGGAATCAGAGGCAGGGAATCAGATGCGGGGAATCAGAGGCGGGGAATCAGAGCTGGGGAATCAGAGGCGGGGTATTAGAGTTGGGGAATCAGAGGCGGGGAATCAGATATGGGGAAACAGAGCTGGGGAATCAGAGGCGGGGAAACAGAGGCAGGGAATCAGATATGGGGAATCAGAGGCGGGGATTCAGAGGTGGGGAATCATAGGCAGGGAATCGGATGTGCGGAATCAGAGATGGGGAATCAGAGGCCGGGAGTCAGAGGTGGTGAATCAGAGATGGGGAATCAGAGGCGGGGAATCAGAGGCAGGGAATCAGACGCGGGGAATCAGAGGTGGGCAATCAGAGGCGGGGAATCAGATATGGGGAATCAGAGGCGGGGAATCAGAGGCGGGGAAACAGAGGCCGGGAATCAGATATGGGGAATCAGGGGTGGGGCATCAGAGGTTGTGAATCACAGATGGGGAATCAGAGGCGGGGAATGAGAGGCAGGGAATCAGACGCGGGGAATCAGAGGCGGGGATTCAGAGCTGGGGAATCAGAGGTGGTGAATCAGAGTTGGGGAACCAGAGGCGGGGAATCAGATATGGGGAATCAGAGGCAGGGAATCAGAGGCGGGAAAACAGAGGCGGGGAATCATATATGGGGAATCAGAGGCGGGGAATCAGAGGCAGGGAATCAGAGGCGGGGAATCAGAGATGGGGAATCAGAGGCGGGGAATCAGAGGCAGGGAATCGGATGCCGGGAATCAGAGGCGGGAAATCAGAGCTGGGGAATCAGAGGCGGGGAATCAGAGTTGGGGAATCAGAGGCGGCGAAGCAGATATGGGGAAATAGAGGCGGGGTATCAGATATGGGGAATCAGAGGCGTGGAATCAGATATGGGGAATCAGAGGCTGGGAATCAGAGGGGGGGAAACAGAGGCGGGGAATAAGATATTGGGAATCAGAGGTGGGGAATCAGGGGCGTGGAATCAGTGGCAGGGAATCAGAGGCGGGGAATCAGAGGCGGGGAATCAGAGGCAGGGAATTAGACACGGGGAATCAGAGGTGGGGAATCAGAGATGGGGAATCAGAGGCGGGGAATCACAGGCAGGGAATCAGACGCGGGGAATCAGAGGCGGGGTATCAGAGCTGGGGAATCAGAGGTGGGGAATCAGAGTCGGGGAATCAGAGGCAGGGAATCGGATGTGCGGAATCAGAGATGGGGAATCAGAGGTGGGGAATCAGAGGCAGTGAATCAGAGATGGGGAATCAGAGGCGGAGAATCAGAGGCAGGAAATCAGACACGGGGATTCAGAGGCTGGGAATCAGACGGGGGGAATCAAAGGCGGGGAATCAGAGCTGGTGAATCAGAGGCAGGGAATCAGAGTTGGGGATTCAGAGGCGGGAAATCAGATATGGGGAAACAGAGGCGGGGAATCAGAGGCGGGCAAACAGAGGCGGGGAATTAGATATGGGGAATCAGAGGTGGGGAATCAGAGGTGGTGCATCAGAGATGGGGAATCACAGGCGGGGAATCAGAGGCAGGGAATAGAACGCGGGGAATCAGAGGCAGGGAATCAGAGCTGGGGAATCAGAGGCGGGGAATCAGATATGGGAAACAGAGGCGGGGAATCAGAGGCGGGGAAACAGAGGCGGGTAATCAGACATGGGGAATCAGATGCGGGGAATCAGAGGCGGGGAATCAGAGCTGGGGAATCAGAGGCGGGGAATCAGAGTTGGGGCATCAGAGGTGGGGAATTAGATATGGGGAAACAGAGGCGGGGAATCAGAGGCGGGGAAACAGAGGCGGGGAATCAGATATGGGGAATCAGAGGTGGGGAATCAGAGGCAGGGAATCAGATGTGCGGAATCAGAGATGGGGAATCAGAGGCAGGGAATCAGAATCAGAAGCGGGGAATCAGAGGCCGGGAATCAGAGGCCGGGAATCAGATGCTTCGTATAAGAGGCCGGGAATCAGAGGTGGGGAATCAGAGTCCGGGAATCAGAGATGGGGATTCAGAGGCGGGGAATGAGATATGGAGAATCAGAGGCGGGGAATCTGAGGCGGGGAAACAGAGGTGGGGAATCAGATATGGGGAATCAGAGGTGGCGAATCAAAGGCGGTGAATCAGAGATGTGGAATCAGAGGCGGGGAATCAGAGGCAGGGAATCAGATGCGGGGATTCAGAGACGGGGAATCAGAGCTGGCGAATCAGAGGCGGGGAATCAGAGGTGGGCAATCAGAGCCGGGGAATCAGATATGGGGAATCAGAGGCGGGGAATCAGAGGCGGGGAAACAGAGGCGGGGAATCAGACACGGGGAATCAGAGGCGGGGAATCAGAGATGGGGAATCAGAGGCGGGGAATCAGAGACAGGGAATCGGAGGCGGGGAAACAGAGGCGGAGAATCAGATATGGGGAATCAGAGGTGGGGAATCAGGGGCAGGGAATCAGTGGCAGAGAATCAGAGGCGGGGAATCAGAGGCGGGGAATCAGAGGCAGGGAATCAGACACGGGGAATCAGAGGCGGGGAATCAGAGATGGGGAATCAGAGGCGGGGAATCAGAGGCAGGGAATCGGACGCCGGGAATCAGAGGCGGGGAATCAGAGCTGGGGAATCAGAGGCGGGGAATCAGAGTTGGGGATTCAGAGGCGGGGAGTCATATATGGGGAATCAGAGGTGGGGAATCAGGGGCAGGGAATCAGATGCAGGGAATCAGAGGTGGGGAATCATAGCTGGCGAATTAGAGGAGGGGAATCAGAGTTGGGGAATCAGAGGTGGGGAATCAGATATGGGGAAACAGAGGCGGGGAATCAGAGGTGGGGAAACAGAGGCGGGGAATCAGATATGGGGAATCAGAGGTGGGGAATCAGGGGCAGGGTATCAGTGGCAGGGAATCAGATGCGGGGAATCAGAGGCGGGGAATCAGAGGCTGGGAATCAGAGGCGGGGAATCAGAGGCAGGGAATCGGATGTGCGGAATCAGAGATGGGGAATCAGAGGTTGGGATTCAGAGGTGGTGAATCAGAGAAGGGGAATCAGAGGCTGGGAATCAGAGGCAGGGAATCAGACACAGGGAATCAGAGGCGGGGAATCATAGCTGGCGAATTAGAGGAGGGGAATCAGAGTTGGGGAATCAGAGGCGGGGAGTCATATATGGGGAATCAGAGGTGGGGAATCAGGGGCAGGGAATCAGTGGCAGGGAATCAGAGGCGGGGAATCATAGCTGGCGAATTAGAGGAGGGGAATCAGAGTTGGGGAAACAGAGGCGGGGAATCAGATATGGGGAATCAGAGGTGGGGAATCAGGGTCAGGGAATCAGTGGCAGGGAATCAGACGCGGGGAATCAGAGGCGGGGAATCAGAGGCAGGGAATCAGACACGGGGAATCAGAGGCAGGGAATCAGAGGCCGGGAATCAGATGCTGGGAATAAGAGGCCGGGAATCAGAGGTGGGGAAACAGAGGCGGGGAATCAGATATGGGGAATCAGAGGTGGGGAATCAGGGGCGGGGAATCAGTGGCAGGGAATCAGAGGCCGGGAATAAAAGGCGGGGAATCAGAGCTGGGGAATCAGAGGCGGGGAATCAGAGTTGGGGAATCAGAGGAGGGGAATCAGATATGGGGAAACAGAGGCCGGGAATCAGAGGCAGGGAAACGGAGGCGGGGAATCAGATATGGGGAATCAGAGGTGGGGAATTAGAGGTTGCGAATCAGAGGCGGGGAATCAGAGGCAGGGAATCAGAGGCAGGGAATCGGATGTGCGGAATCAGAGATGGGGAATCAGAGGTGGGGATTCAGAGGTGGTGAATCAGAGAAGGGGAATCAGAGGCTGGGAATCAGAGGCAGGGAATCAGACGCAGGGAATCAGAGGTGGGGAATCATAGCTGGCGAATTAGAGGAGGGGAGTCAGAGTTGGGGAATCAGAGGCGGGGAATCAGATATGGGGAAACAGAGGCGGGGAATCAGAGGCGGGGAAACAGAGGCGGGGAATCAGATATGGGGAATCAGAGGTGGGGAATCAGAGGCAGGGAATCAGAATCAGAAGCAGGGAATCAGAGGCCGGGAATCAGAGGCTGGAATCAGATGCTGGGAATCAGAGGCCTGGAATCAGAGGCGGGGAATCAGAGGCAGGGAATCAGATGCGGGGAATCAGAGGCGGGGAAGCAGAGCTGGGGAATCAGAGGCAGGGTATTAGAGTTGGGGAATCAGAGGCGGGGATTCAGATATGGGGAAACAGAGGTGGGGAATCAGAGGCGGGGAAACAGAGGCAGGGAATCAGATATGGGGAATCAGAGGCGGGGAATCAGAGGTGGGGAATCATAGGAAGGGAATCGGATGTGCGGAATCAGAGATGGGGAATCAGAGGCCGGGAATCAGAGGTGGTGAATCAGATATGGGGAATCAGAGGCGGGGAATCAGAGGCAGGGAATCAGACGCGGGGAATCAGAGGTGGGCAATCAGAGGCGGGGAATCAGATATGGGGAATCAGAGGCGGGGAATCAGAGGCAGGGAAACAGAGGCGGGGAATCAGATATGGGGAATCAGAGGTGGGGCATCAGAGGTTGTGAATCACAGATGGGGAATTAGAGGCGGGGAATCAGAGGCAGGGAATCAGACGCGGGGAATCGGAGGCGGGGATTCAGAGCTGGGGAATCAGAAGCGGCGATTCAGAGTTGGGGAATCAGAGGCGGGGAATCAGATATGGGGAATCAAAGGCAGGGAATCAGAGGCGGGGAATCAGAGGCAGGGAATCAGATGCTGGGAATCTGAGGCGGGGAATCAGAGCTGGGGAATCAGAGGTGGGGAATCAGAGTTGGGGAATCAGAGGCAGGGAATTGGATGTGCGGAATCAGAGATGGGGAATCAGAGGTGGGGAATCAGAGGCGGTGAATCAGAGATGGGGAATCAGAGGCTGGGAATCAGACGGTGGGAATCAAAGGCGGGGAATCAGAGCTGGGGAATCTGAGGCAGGGAATCAGAGTTGGGGATTCAGAGGCGGGGAATCAGATACGGGGAAACAGAGGCGGGGAATCAGAGGTGGGCAATCAGAGGCGGGGAATCTGATATGGGGAATCAGAGGCGGGGTATCAGAGGCGGGGAAACAGATGCGGGGAATCAAATATAGGGAATCAGAGGTGGGGAATCAGAGGTTGTGAATCAGAGATGGGGAATCAAGGCGGGGAATCAGAGGCAGGGAATCAGACGCGGGGAATCAGAGGCGGGGATTCAGAGCTGGGGAATCAGAGGCGGGGAATCAGAGTTGGGGAATCAGAGGCAGGGAATCAGATATGGGTAATCAGAGGCGGGGAATCAGAGGCGGGGAAACAGAGGTGGGGAATCTGATATGGGGAATCAGAGGTGGGGAATCAGGGGCAGGGAATCAGTGGCAGGGAATCAGAGGCGGGGAATCAGAGGCGGGGAATCAGAGGCAGGGAATAAGACACGGGGAATCAGAGGCGGGGAATCAGAGATGGGGAATCAGAGGCGGGGAATCAGAGGCAGGGAATCGGATGCCGGGAATCAGAGTCGGGGAATCAGAGCTGGGGAATCAGAGGCGGGGAATCAGAGGCGGGGAATCAGAGGCAGGGAATCAGAGGCCGGGAATCAGATGCTGGGAATAAGAGGCCGGGAATCAGATGTGGGGAAACAGAGGCGGGGAATCAGATATGGGGAATCAGAGGTGGGGAATCAGGGGCGGGGAATAAGTGGCAGGGAATCAGAGGCCGGGAATAAAAGGTGGGGAATCAGAGCTGGGGAATCAGAGGCGGGGAATCAGAGTTGGGGAATCAGAGGAGGGGAATCAGATATGGGGAAACAGAGGCCGGGAATCAGAGGCAGGGAAACAGAGGCGGGGAATCAGATATGGGGAATCAGAGGTGGGGAATTAGAGGTTGCGAATCAGAGGCGGGGAATCAGAGGCGGGGAATCAGAGGCAGGGAATCGGATGTGCGGAATCAGAGATGGGGAATCAGAGGTGGGGATTCAGAGGTGGTGAATCAGAGAAGGGGAATCAGAGGCTGGGAATCAGAGGCAGGGAATCAGACGCAGGGAATCAGAGGCGGGGAATCATAGCTGGCGAATTAGAGGAGGGGAATCAGAGTTGGGGAATCAGAGGCGGGGAATCAGATATGGGGAAACAGAGGCGGGGAATCAGAGGCGGGGAAACAGAGGCGGGGAATCAGATATGGGGAATCAGAGGTGGGGAATCAGAGGCAGGGAATCAGATGTGCGGAATCAGAGATGGGGAATCAGAGGCGGGGAATCAGAGGTGGGCAATCAGAGGCGGGGAATCTGATATGGGGAATCAGAGGCGGGGTATCAGAGGCGGGGAAACAGATGCGGGGAATCAAATATAGGGAATCAGAGGTGGGGAATCAGAGGTTGTGAATCAGAGATGGGGAATCAAGGCGGGGAATCAGAGGCAGGGAATCAGACGCGGGGAATCAGAGGCGGGGATTCAGAGCTGGGGAATCAGAGGCGGGGAATCAGAGTTGGGGAATCAGAGGCAGGGAATCAGATATGGGGAATCAGAGGCGGGGAATCAGAGGCGGGGAAACAGAGGTGGGGAATCTGATATGGGGAATCAGAGGTGGGGAATCAGGGGCAGGGAATCAGTGGCAGGGAATCAGAGGCGGGGAATCAGAGGCGGGGAATCAGAGGCAGGGAATAAGACACGGGGAATCAGAGGCGGGGAATCAGAGATGGGGAATCAGAGGCGGGGAATCAGAGGCAGGGAATCGGATGCCGGGAATCAGAGTCGGGGAATCAGAGCTGGGGAATCAGAGGCGGGGAATCAGAGGCGGGGAATCAGAGGCAGGGAATCAGAGGCCGGGAATCAGATGCTGGGAATAAGAGGCCGGGAATCAGAGGTGGGGAAACAGAGGCGGGGAATCAGATATGGGGAATCAGAGGTGGGGAATCAGGGGCGGGGAATAAGTGGCAGGGAATCAGAGGCCGGGAATAAAAGGTGGGGAATCAGAGCTGGGGAATCAGAGGCGGGGAATCAGAGTTGGGGAATCAGAGGAGGGGAATCAGATATGGGGAAACAGAGGCCGGGAATCAGTGGCAGGGAAACAGAGGCGGGGAATCAGATATGGGGAATCAGAGGTGGGGAATTAGAGGTTGCGAATCAGAGGCGGGGAATCAGAGGCGGGGAATCAGAGGCAGGGAATCGGATGTGCGGAATCAGAGATGGGGAATCAGAGGTGGGGATTCAGAGGTGGTGAATCAGAGAAGGGGAATCAGAGGCTGGGAATCAGAGGCAGGGAATCAGACGCAGGGAATCAGAGGCGGGGAATCATAGCTGGCGAATTAGAGGAGGGGAATCAGAGTTGGGGAATCAGAGGCGGGGAATCAGATATGGGGAAACAGAGGCGGGGAATCAGAGGCGGGGAAACAGAGGCGGGGAATCAGATATGGGGAATCAGAGGTGGGGAATCAGAGGCAGGGAATCAGATGTGCGGAATCAGATATGGGGAATCAGAGGCAGGGAATCAGAATCAGAAGCAGGGAATCAGAGGCCGGGAATCAGAGGCCGGAATCAGATGCTGGGAATCAGAGGCCTGGAATCAGAGGCGGGGAATCAGAGGCAGGGAATCAGATGCGGGGAATCAGAGGCGGGGAATCAGAGCTGGGGAATCAGAGGCAGGGTATTAGAGTTGGGGAATCAGAGGCGGGGAATCAGATATGGGGAAACAGAGGTGGGGAATCAGAGGCGGGGAAACAGAGGCAGGGAATCAGATATGGTGAATCAGAGGCGGGGAATCAGAGGTGGGGAATCATAGTCAGGGAATCGGATGTGCGGAATCAGAGATGGGGAATCAGAGGCCGGGAATCAGAGGTGGTGAATCAGATATGGGGAATCAGAGGCGGGGAATCAGAGGCAGGGAATCAGACGCGGGGAATCAGAGGTGGGCAATCAGAGGCGGGGAATCAGATATGGGGAATCAGAGGTGGGGAATCAGAGGCGGGGAAACAGAGGCGGGGAATCAAATATAGGGAATCAGAGGTGGGGAATCAGAGGTTGTGAATCAGAGATGGGGAATCAAGGCGGGGAATCAGAGGCAGGGAATCAGACGCGGGAATCAGAGGCGGGGATTCAGAGCTGGGGAATCAGAGGCGGGGAATCAGAGTTGGGGAATCAGAGGCAGGGAATCAGATATGGGGAATCAGAGGCGGGGAATCAGAGGCGGGGAAACAGAGGCGGGGAATCAGATATGGGGAATCAGAGGTGGGGAATCAGGGGCAGGGAATCAGTGGCAGGGAATCAGAGGCGGGGAATCAGAGGCGGGGAATCAGAGGCAGGGAATAAGACACGGGGAATCAGAGGTGGGGAATCAGAGATGGGGAATCAGAGGCGGGGAATCAGAGGCAGGGAATCGGATGCCGGGAATCAGAGTCGGGGAATCAGAGCTGGGGAATCAGAGGCGGGGAATCAGAGGCGGGGAATCAGAGGCAGGGAATCAGAGGCCGGGAATCAGATGCTGGGAATAAGAGGCCGGGAATCAGAGGTGGGGAAACAGAGGCGGGGAATCAGATATGGGGAATCAGAGGTGGGGAATCAGGGGCGGGGAATCAGTGGCAGGGAATCAGAGGCCGGGAATAAAAGGCGGGGAATCAGAGCTGAGGAATCAGAGGCGGGGAATCAGAGTTGGGGAATCAGAGGAGGGGAATCAGATATGGGGAAACAGAGGCCGGGAATCAGAGGCAGGGAAACAGAGGCGGGGAATCAGATATGGGGAATCAGAGGTGGGGAATTAGAGGTTGCGAATCAGAGGCGGGGAATCAGAGGCGGGGAATCAGAGGCAGGGAATCGGATGTGCGGAATCAGAGATGGGGAATCAGAGGTGGGGTTTCAGATGTGGTGAATCAGAGAAGGGGAATCAGAGGCTGGGAATCAGAGGCAGGGAATCAGACGCAGGGAATCAGAGGCGGGGAATCATAGCTGGCGAATTAGAGGAGGGGAATCAGAGTTGTGGAATCAGAGGCGGGGAATCAGATATGGGGAAACAGAGGTGGGGAATCAGAGGCGGGGAAACAGAGGCGGTGAATCAGATATGGGGAATCAGAGGTGGGGAATCAGAGGCAGGGAATCAGATGTGCGGAATCAGAGATGGGGAATCAGAGGCAGGGAATCAGAATCAGAAGCAGGGAATCAGAGGCCGGGAATCAGAGGCCGGAATCAGATGCTGGGAATCAGAGGCCTGGAATCAGAGGCGGGGAATCAGAGTCCTGGAATCAGAGATGGGGATTCAGAGGCGGGGAATGAGATATGGAGAATCAGAGGCGGGGAATCAGAGGTGGGGAAACAGAGGTGGGGAATCAGATATGGGGAAACAGAGGTGGGGAATCAGAGGCGGGGAAACAGAGGCAGGGAATCAGATATGGGGAATCAGAGGCGGGGAATCAGAGGTGGGGAATCATAGGCAGGGAATCGGAGATGGGGAATCAGAGGCGGGGAATCAGAGGCAGGAAATCAGACACGGGGATTCAGAGGCTGGGAATCAGACGGTGGGAATCAAAGGCGGGGAATCAGAGCTGGGGAATCTGAGGCAGGGAATCAGAGTTGGGGATTCAGAGGCGGGGAATCAGATATGGGGAAACAGTGGCGGGGAATCAGAGGCGGGAAAACAGAGGCGGGGAATTAGATATGGGGAATCAGAGGTGGGGAATCAGAGGTGGTGAATCAGTGATGGGGAATCACAGGCGGGGAATCAGAGGCAGGGAATAGAACGCGGGGAATCAGAGACAGGGAATCAGAGCTGGGGAATCAGAGGCGGGGAATCATAGTTGGGAATCAGAGGCGGGGAATCAGATATGGGGAAACAGAGGCGGGGAATCAGAGGCGGGGAAACAGAGGCGGGGAATCAGATATGGGGAATCGGATGCAGGGAATCAGAGGCGGGGAATCAGAGCTGGGGAATCAGAGGTGGGGAATCAGAGTTGGGGCATCAGAGGTGGGGAATTAGATATAGGGAAACAGAGGCGGGGAATCAGAGGCGGGGAAACAGAGGCGGGGAATCAGATATGGGGAATCAGAGGTGGGGAATCAGAGGCAGGGAATCAGATGTGCGGAATCAGAGATGGGGAATCAGAGGCAGGGAATCAGAATCAGAAGCAGGGAATCAGAGGCCGGGAATCAGAGGCCGGGAATCAGATGCTGGGAATAAGAGGCCGGGAATCAGAGGTGGGGAATCAGAGTCCGGGAATCAGAGATGGGGATTCAGAGGCGGGGAATGAGATATGGAGAATCAGATGCGGGGAATCAGAGGCGGGGAAACAGAGGTGGGGAATCAGATATGGGGAATCAGAGGTGGCGAATCAAAGGCGGTGAATGAGAGATGGGGAATCAGAGGCGGGGAATCAGAGGCAGGGAATCAGATGCGGGGAATCAGAGGCGGGGAATCGGAGCTGGCGAATCAGAGGCGGGGAATCAGAGGTGGGCAATCAGAGGCGGGGAATCAGAGATGGGGAATCAGAGGCCGGGAATCAGAGGTGGTGAATCAGAGATTGGGAATCAGAGGCGGGGAATCAGAGGCAGGGAATCAGACGCGGGGAATCAGAGGTGGGCAATCAGAGCGGGGAATCAGATATGGGGAATCAGAGGCGGGGAATCAGAGGCGGGGAAACAGAGGCCGGGAATCAGATATGGGGAATCAGGGGTGGGGCATCAGAGGTTGTGAATCACAGATGGGGAATCAGAGGCGGGGAATGAGAGGCAGGGAATCAGACGCGGGGAATCAGAGGCGGGGATTCAGAGCTGGGGAATCAGAGGTGGGGAATCAGAGTTGGGGAATCAGAGGCGGGGAATCAGATATGGGGAATCAGAGGCAGGGAATCAGAGGCGGGAAAACAGAGGCGGGGAATCATATATGGGGAATCAGAGGCGGGGAATCAGAGGCAGGGAATCAGACACGGGGAATCAGAGGCGTGGAATCATAGATGGGGAATCAGAGGCGGGGAATCAGAGGCAGGGAATCGGATGCCGGGAATCAGAGGCGGGAAATCAGAGCTGGGAAATCAGAGGCGGGGAATCAGAGTTGGGGAATCAGAGGCGGCGAAGCAGATATGGGGAAATAGAGGCGGGGTATCAGATATGGGGATTCGGAGGCGTGGAATCAGATATGGGGAATCAGAGGCTGGGAATCAGAGGGGGGGAAACAGAGGCGGGGAATAAGATATTGGGAATCAGAGGTGGGGAATCAGGGGCGGGGAATCAGTGGCAGGGAATCAGAGGCGGGGAATCAGAGGCGGGGAATCAGAGGCAGGGAATTAGACACGGGGAATCAGAGGTGGGGAATCAGAGATGGGGAATCAGAGGCGGGGAATCACAGGCAGGGAATCAGACGCGGGGAATCAGAGGCGGGGTATCAGAGCTGGGGAATCAGAGGTGGGGAATCAGAGTCGGGGAATCAGAGGCAGGGAATCGGATGTGCGGAATCAGAGATGGGGAATCAGAGGTGGGGAATCAGAGGCAGTGAATCAGAGATGGGGAATCAGAGGCGGGGAATCAGAGGCAGGAAATCAGACACGGGGATTCAGAGGCTGGGAATCAGACGGGGGGAATCAAAGGCGGGGAATCAGAGCTGGTGAATCAGAGGCAGGGAATCAGAGTTGGGGATTCAGAGGCGTGGAATCAGATATGGGGAAACAGAGGCGGGGAATCAGAGGCGGGCAAACAGAGGCGGGGAATTAGATATGGGGAATCAGAGGTGGGGAATCAGAGGTGGTGCATCAGAGATGGGGAATCACAGGCGGGGAATCAGAGGCAGGGAATAGAACGCGGGGAATCAGAGGCAGGGAATCAGAGCTGGGGAATCAGAGGCGGGGAATCAGATATGGGAAACAGAGGCGGGGAATCAGAGGCGGGGAAACAGAGGCGGGTAATCAGACATGGGGATTCAGATGCGGGGAATCAGAGCTGGGGAATCAGAGGCAGGGAATAGAACGCGGGGAATCAGAGGCAGGGAATCAGAGGCAGGGAATCAGAGGCCGGGAATCAGATGCTGGGAATAAGAGGCCGGGAATCAGAGGTGGGGAAACAGAGGCGGGGAATCAGATATGGGGAATCAGAGGTGGGGAATCAGGGGCGGGGAATCAGTGGCAGGGAATCAGAGGTCGGGAATAAAAGGCGGGGAATCAGAGCTGGGGAATCAGAGGCGGGGAATCAGAGTTGGGGAATCAGAGGAGGGGAATCAGATATGGGGAAACAGAGGCCGGGAATCAGAGGCAGGGAAACAGAGGCGGGGAATCAGATATGGGGAATCAGAGGTGGGGAATTAGAGGTTGCGAATCAGAGGCGGGGAATCAGAGGCGGGGAATCAGAGGCAGGGAATCGGATGTGCGGAATCAGAGATGGGGAATCAGAGGTGGGGATTCAGATGTGGTGAATCAGAGAAGGGGAATCAGAGGCTGGGAATCAGAGGCAGGGAATCAGACGCAGGGAATCAGAGGCGGGGAATCATAGCTGGCGAATTAGAGGAGGGGAATCAGAGTTGGGGAATCAGAGGTGGGGAATCAGATATGGGGAAACAGAGGCGGGGAATCAGAGGCGGGGAAACAGAGGCGGGGAATCAGATATGGGGAATTAGAGGTGGGGAATCAGAGGCAGGGAATCAGATGTGCGGAATCAGAGATGGGGAATCAGAGGCAGGGAATCAGAATCAGAAGCAGGGAATCAGAGGCCGGGAATCAGAGGCCGGAATCAGATGCTGGGAATCAGAGGCCTGGAATCAGAGGCGGGGAATCAGAGGCAGGGAATCAGATGCGGGGAATCAGAGGCGGGGAATCAGAGCTGGGGAATCAGAGGCAGGGTATTAGAGTTGGGGAATCAGAGGCGGGGAATCAGATATGGGGAAACAGAGGTGGGGAATCAGAGGCGGGGAAACAGAGGCAGGGAATCAGATATGGGGAATCAGAGGCGGGGACTCAGAGGTGGGGAATCATAGGCAGGGAATCGGAGATGGGGAATCAGAGGCGGGGAATCAGAGGCAGGAAATCAGACACGGGGATTCAGAGGCTGGGAATCAGACGGTGGGAATCAAAGGCGGGGAATCAGAGCTGGGGAATCTGAGGCAGGGAATCAGAGTTGGGGATTCAGAGGCGGGGAATCAGATATGGGCAAACAGAGGCGGGGAATCAGAGGCGGGAAAACAGAGGCGGGGAATTAGATATGGGGAATCAGAGGTGGGGATTCAGAGGTGGTGAATCAGTGATGGGGAATCACAGGCGGGGAATCAGAGGCAGGGAATAGAACGCGGGGAATCAGAGACAGGGAATCAGAGCTGGGGAATCAGAGGCGGGGAATCATAGTTGGGAATCAGAGGCGGGGAATCAAATATGGGGAAACAGAGGCGGGGAATCAGAGGCGGGGAAACAGAGGCGGGGAATCAGATATGGGGAATCGGATGCAGGGAATCAGAGGCGGGGAATCAGAGCTGGGGAATCAGAGGCGGGGAATCAGAGTTGGGGCATCAGAGGTGGGGAATTAGATATAGGGAAACAGAGGCGGGGAATCAGAGGCGGGGAAACAGAGGCGGGGAATCAGATATGGGGAATCAGAGGTGGGGAATCAGAGGCAGGGAATCAGATGTGCGGAATCAGAGATGGGGAATCAGAGGCAGGGAATCAGAATCAGAGGCAGGGAATCGGATGCCGGGAATCAGAGTCGGGGAATCAGAGCTGGGGAATCAGAGGCGGGGAATCAGAGGCGGGGAATCAGAGGCAGGGAATCAGAGGCCGGGAATCAGATGCTGGGAATAAGAGGCCGGGAATCAGAGGTGGGGAAACAGAGGCGGGGAATCAGATATGGGGAATCAGAGGTGGGGAATCAGGGGCGGGGAATCAGTGGCAGGGAATCAGAGGCCGGGAATAAAAGGCGGGGAATCAGAGCTGGGGAATAAGAGGCGGGGAATCAGAGTTGGGGAATCAGAGGAGGGGAATCAGATATGGGGAATCAGAGGCCGGGAATCAGAGTTGGGGCATCAGAGGTGGGGAATTAGATATGGGGAAACAGAGGCGGGGAATCAGAGTTGGGGCATCAGAGGTGGGGAATTAGATATGGGGAAACAGAGGCGGGGAATCAGAGGCGGGGAAACAGAGGCGGGGAATCAGATATGGGGAATCAGAGGTGGGGAATCAGAGGCAGGGAATCAGATGTGCGGAATCAGAGATGGGGAATCAGAGGCAGGGAATCAGAATCAGAAGCGGGGAATCAGAGGCCGGGAAACAGAGGCCGGGAATCAGATGCTGGGAATAAGAGGCCGGGAATCAGAGGTTGGGAATCAGAGTCCGGGAATCAGAGATGGAGATTCAAAGGCGGGGAATGAGATATGGAGAATCAGAGGCGGGAAATCAGAGGCGGGGAAACAGAGGTGGGGAATCAGATATGGAGAATCAGAGGTGGGGAATCAAAGGCGGTGAATCAGAGATGGGGAATCAGAGGCGGGGAATCAGAGGCAGGGAATCAGATGCGGGAATTCAGAGGCGGGGAATCAGAGCTGGCGAATCAGAGGCGGGGAATCAGAGGTGGGCAATCAGAGCCGGGGAATCAGATATGGGGAATCAGAGGCGGGGAATCAGAGGCGGGGAAACAGAGGCGGGAAATCAGATATGGGGAATCAGAGGTGGGGAATCAGAGGTTGTGAATCATAGATGGGGAATTAGAGGTGGGGAATCAGAGGCAGGGAATCAGACGCGGTGAATCAGAGGCGGGGATTCAGAGCTGGGGAATCAGAAGCGGGGAATCAGTTGGGGAATCAGAGGCGGGGAATCAGATATAGGGAATCAGAGACAGGGAATCAGAGGCGGGGAATCAGAGGCAGGGAATCAGACGCGGGGAATCTGAGGCGGGGAATCAGAGCTGGGGAATCAGAGGTGGGGAATCAGAGTTGGGGAATCAGAGGCAGGGAATTGGATGTGCGGAATCAGAGATGGGGAATCAGAGGTGGGGAATCAGAGGCGGTGAATCAGAGCTGGGGAATCAGAGCTGGGGAATCTGAGGCAGGGAATCAGAGTTGGGGATTCAGAGGCGGGGAATCAGATATGGGGAAACAGAGGCGGGGAATCAGAGGCGGGAAAACAGAGGCGGGGAATTAGATATGGGGAATCAGAGGTGGGGAATCAGAGGTGGTGAATCAGAGATGGGGAATCAGAGGCGGGGAATCAGAGGCAGGGAATCAGACGCCGGGAATCAGAGGCGGGGAATCAGAGCTGGGGAATCAGAGGCGGGGAATCAGAGTTGGGGAATCAGAGGCGGGGAATCAGATATGGGGAAATAGAGGCGGGGAATCAGATATGGGGAATCAGAGGTGTGGAATCAGAGGTTGGGAATCAGAGGCAGGGAATCAGAGTCGGGGAAACAGAGGCGGGGAATCAGATATGGGGAATCAGAGGTGGCGAATCAAAGGCGGTGAAACAGAGATGGGGAATCAGGGCAGGGAATCAGAGGCAGGGAATCAGAGCTGGGGAAACAGAGGCGGGGAATCAGATATGGGGAATCAGAGGTGGGGAATCAGGGGCGGGGAATCAGTGGCAGGGAATCAGAGCTGGGGAATCAGAGGTGGGGAATCAGAGCTGGGGAAACAGAGGCGGGGAATCAGATATGGGGAATCAGAGGTGGGGAATCAGGGGCGGGGAATCAGTGGCAGGGAATCAGAGGCCGGGAATAAAAGGCGGGGAATCAGAGCTGGGGAATCAGAGGCGGGGAATCAGAGTTGGGGAATCAGAGGAGGGGAATCAGATATGGGGAAACAGAGGCCGGGAATCAGAGGCAGGGAAACAGAGGCGGGGAATCAGATATGGGGAATCAGAGGTGGGGAATTAGAGGTTGCGAATCAGAGGCGGGGAATCAGAGGCGGGGAATCAGAGGCAGGGAATCGGATGTGCGGAATCAGAGATGGGGATTCAGAGGTGGGGATTCAAAGGTGGTGAATCAGAGAAGGGGAATCAGACATGGGAAATTAGAGGCAGGGAATCAGAGTTGGGGATTCAGAGGCGGGGAATCAGATATGGGGAAACAGAGGCGGGGAATCAGAGGCGGGGAAACAGAGGCGGGGAATCAGATATAGGGAATCAGAGGTGTGGAATCAGAGGTTGGGAATCAGAGGCTGGGAATCAGAGGCTGGGAATCAGATGCATGGAATCATATGCGGGGAATCAGAGGCGGGGTATCAGAGCTGGGGAATCAGAGGTGGGGAATCAAAGTTGGGGAATCAGAGGCGGGGACTTAGATATGGGGAAACAGAGGCGGTGAATCAGAGGCGGGGAAAAAGAGGCGGGGAATCAGATATGGGGAATCAGAGGTGGGGAATCAGAGGCAGGGAATTAGATGTGCGGAATCAGAGATGGGGAATCAGAGGCAGGGAATCAGAATCAGAAGCAGGGAATCAGAGGCCGGGAATCAGAGGCCGGAATCAGATGCCGGGAATAAGAGGCCGGGAATCAGAGGTGGGGAATCAGAGTCCGGGAATCAGAGGCAGGGAATCAGACGCGGGGAATCAGAGGTGGTGAATCAGAGATGTGGAATCAGAGGCGGGGAATCAGAGGCAGGGAATCAGACGCGGGGAATAAGAGGCGGGGAATCATAGCTGGCGAATCAGAGGCGGGGAATCATAGGTGGGGAATCAGAGGCGGGGAATCAGATATTGGGAATCAGAGGTGGGGAATCAGAGGCGGTGAAACAGAGGCGGGGAATCAGATATGGGGTATCAGAGGTGGGGAATCAGAGGTTGTGAATCAGATTTGGGGAATCAGAGGCGGGGAATAAGAGGCCGGTAATCAGACGCGGGGAATCAGAGGCGGGGAATCAGAGCTGGGAAATTAGAGGCAGGGAATCAGAGTTGGGCATTCAGAGGCGGGGAATCAGATATGGGGAAACAGAGGCGGGGAATCAGAGGCGGGCAAATAGAGGCGGGGATCAGATTTGGGGAAACAGAGGCGGGGAATCAGAGGCGGGGAAACAGAGGCGGGGAATCAGATATGGGGATCAGAGGTGGGGAATCAGAGGTTGGGAATCAGAGGCTGGGAATCAGAGGCTGGGAATCAAATGCATGGAATCAGATGCGGGGAATCAGAGGCGGGGAATCAGAGCTGGGGAATCAGAGGTGGGGAATCAAAGTTGGGGAATCAGAGGCGGGGACTTAGATATGGGGAAACAGAGGCGGGGAATCAGAGGCGGGGAAACAGAGGCGGGGAATCAGATATGGGGAATCAGAGGTGGGGAATCAGAGGCAGGGAATTAGATTTGCAGAATCAGAGATGGGGAATCAGAAGCATGGAATCAGAGGCCGGGAATCAGAGGCCGGAATCAGATGCCGGGAATAAGAGGCCTGGAATCAGAGGTGGGGAATCAGAGTCCGGGAATCAGAGATGGGGAATCAGAGGCGGGGAATGAGATATGGGGAATCAGAGGCGGGGAATCAGAGGCGGGGAAACAGAGGCGAGGAATCAGATATGGGGAATCAGAGGTGGCGAATCAAAGGCGTTGAATCAGAGATGGGGAATCAGAGGCGGGGAATCAGAGGCAGGTAATCAAACACGGGGAATCGGAGGCGGGGAATCAGAGCTGGGGAATCAGAGGCGGGGAATCAGAGCTGGGGAATCAGAGGTGGGGATCAGAGTCGGGGAATCAGAGGCAGGGAATCAGATGTGCGGAATCAGAGATGGGGAATCAGAGGTGGGGAATCAGAGGCTGTGAATCAGAGATGGGGAATCAGAGGCGGGGAATCAGAGGCAGGAAATCAGACACGGGGATTCAGAGGCTGGGAATCAGACGGGGGGAATCAAAGGCGGGGAATCAGAGCTGGGGAATCAGAGGCAGGGAATCAGAGTTGGGGATTCAGAGGCGGGGAATCAGATATGGGGAAACAGAGGCGGGGAATCAGAGGCGGGCAAACAGAGGCGGGGAATTAGATATGGGGAATCAGAGGTGGGGAATCAGAGGTGGTGAATCAGAGATGGGGAATCACAGGCGGGGAATCAGAGGCAGGGAATAGAACGCGGGGAATCAGAGGCAGGGAATCAGAGTTGGGGCATCAGAGGTTGGGAATTAGATATGGGGAAACAGAGGCTGGGAATCAGAGGCGGGGTAACAGATGCGGGAAATCAGATATGGGGAATCAGAGGTGGGGAATCAGAGGCAGGGAATCAGATGTGCGGAATCAGAGATGGGGAATCAGAGGCAGGGAATCAGAATCAGAAGCGGGGAATCAGAGGCCGGAAATCAGAGGCCGGGAATCAGATGCTGGGAATAAGAGGCCGGGAATCAGAGGTGGGGAATCAGAGTCCGGGAATCAGAGATGGGGATTCAGAGGCGGGGAATGAGATATGGAGAATCAGAGGCGGGGAATCAGAGGCGGGGAAACAGAGGTGGGGAATCAGATATGTGGAATCAGAGCTGGCGAATCAAAGGCGGTGAATCAGAGATGGGGAATCAGAGGCGGGGAATCAGAGGCAGGGAATCAAACACGGGAAATCAGTGGTGGGGAATCAGAGCTGGGGAATCAGAGGCGGGGAATCAGAGTTGGGGAATCACAGGCAGGGAATCAGATATGGGGAAACAGGGGCAGGGAATCAGAGGCGGGGAAACAGAGGCGGGGAATCAGATATGGGGAATCAGAGGTGTGGAATCATTGGTTGGGAATCAGAGGCAGGGAATCAGAGGCGGGGAAACAGAGGCGGGGAATCAGATATGGGGAATCAGAGGTGGCGAATCAAACGCGGTGAAACAGAGATGGGGAATCAGGGCAGGGAATCAGATGCAGGGAATCAAACACGGGGAATCACAGCTGGGGAATCAGAGGCGGGGAATTAGAGTTGGGGAATCAGAGGAGGGGAATCAGAGGCGGGGAATCAGAGGCCGGGAATCAGGTATGGGGAAACAGAGGTGGGGAATCAGAGGCGGGGAAACAGAGGCGGGGAATCAGATATGGGGAATCAGAGGTGGGGAATCAGAGGTTGGGAATCAGAGGCAGGGAATCAGAGGCTTGGAATCAGATGCAGGGAATCAGATGCGGGGAATCAGAGGTGGGGAATCAGAGCTGGGGAAACAGAGGGGGGTAATCAGAGGCAGGGAATCAGATGTGCGGAATCAGAGATGGGGAATCAGAGGCCGGGAATCAGAATCAGAAGCAGGGAATCAGAGGCCGGGAATCAGAGGCCGGAATCAGATGCCGGGAATAAGAGGCCGGGAATCAGAGGTGGGGAATCAGATATGGGGAATCAGAGGTGGGGAATCAGAGGTTGTGAATCAGAGTTGGGGAATCAGAGGCGGGGACTTAGATATTGGGAAACAGAGGCGGGGAATCAGAGGCGGGGAAACAGAGGGGGGTAATCAGAGGCAGGGAATCAGATGTGCGGAATCAGAGATGGGGAATCAGAGGCAGGGAATCAGAATCAGAAGCAGGGAATCAGAGGCCGGGAATCAGAGGCCGGAATCAGATGCCGGGAATAAGAGGCCGGGAATCAGAGGTGGGGAATCAGATATGGGGAATCAGAGGTGGGGAATCAGAGGTTGTGAATCAGAGATGGGGAATCAGAGGCGGGGTATCAGAGGCCGGTAATCAGACGCGGGGAATCAGAGGCGGGGAAACAGAGGCGGGGAATCGGATGCGGGGAATCAGAGTAGGGGAATCAGAGCTGGGGAATCAGAGGCGGGGAATCAGAGTTGGGGCATCAGAGGTGGGGAATTAGATATGGGGAAACAGAGGCGGGGAATCAGAGGCAGGGAAACAGAGGCGGGGAATCAGATATGGGGAATCAGAGGTGGGGAATCAGAGGCAGGGAATCAGATGTGCGGAATCAGAGATGGGGAATCAGAGGCAGGGAATCAGAATCAGAAGCGGGGAATCAGAGGCCGGGAAACAGAGGCCGGGAATCAGATGCTGGAATAAGAGGCCGGGAATCAGAGGTGGGGAATCAGAGTCCGGGAATCAGAGATGGGGATTCAGAGGCGGGGAATGAGATATGGAGAATCAGAGGCGGGGAATCAGAGGCGGGGAAACAGAGGTGGGGAATCAGATATGGAGAATCAGAGGTGGGGAATCAAAGGCGGTGAATCAGAGATGGGGAATCAGAGGCGGGGAATCAGAGGCAGGGAATCAGATGCGGGAATTCAGAGGCGGGGAATCAGAGCTGGCGAATCAGAGGCGGGGAATCAGAGGTGGGCAATCAGAGCCGGGGAATCAGATATGGGGAATCAGAGGCGGGGAATCAGAGGCGGGGAAACAGAGGCGGGAAATCAGATATGGGGAATCAGAGGTGGGGAATCAGAGGTTGTGAATAAGAGATGAGGAATCAAGGCGGAGAATCAGAGGGAGGGAATCAGACGCGGGGAATCAGAGGCGGGGATTCAGAGCTGGGGAATCAGAGGCGGGGAATCAGAGTTGTGGAATCAGAGGCAGGGAATCAGATATGGGGAATCAGAGGCGGGGAATCAGATATGGGGAATCAGAGGTGGGGAATCAGGGGCAGGGAATCAGTGGCAGGGAATCAGAGGCGGGGTATCTGAGGCGGGGAATCAGAGGCAGGGAATCAGACACGGGGAATCAGAGGCGGGGAATCAGAGATGGCGAATCAGAGGCTGGGAATCAGAGGCAGCGAATCGGACGCCGGGAATCAGAGGCGGGGAATCAGAGCTGGGGAATCAGAGGCGGGGAATCAGAGTTGGGGAATCAGAGGCGGGGAATCAGATATGGGGAAATAGAGGCGGGGAATCAGATATGGGGAATCAGAGGTGTGGAATCAGAGGTTGGGAATCAGAGGCAGGGAATCAGAGGCGGGGAAACAGAGGCGGGGAATCAGATATGGGGAATCAGAGGTGGCGAATCAAAGGCGGTGAAACAGAGATGGGGAATCAGGGCAGGGAATCAGAGGCAGGGAATCAGAGCTGGGGAAACAGAGGCGGGGAATCAGATATGGGGAATCAGAGGTGGGGAATCAGGGGCGGGGAATCATTGGCAGGGAATCAGAGCTGGGGAATCAGAGGTGGGAAATCAGAGCTGGAGAAACAGAGGCGGGGAATCAGATATGGGGAATCAGAGGTGGGGAATCAGAGGCGGTGAAACAGAGGCGGGGAATCAGATATGGGGTATCAGAGGTGGGGAATCAGAGGTTGTGAATCAGATTTGGGGAATCAGAGGCGGGGAATAAGAGGCCGGTAATCAGACGCGGGGAATCAGAGGCGGGGAATCAGAGCTGGGAAATTAGAGGCAGGGAATCAGAGTTGGGCATTCAGAGGCGGGGAATCAGATATGGGGAAACAGAGGCGGGGAATCAGAGGCGGGCAAATAGAGGCGGGGATCAGATTTGGGGAAACAGAGGCGGGGAATCAGAGGCGGGGAAACAGAGGCGGGGAATCAGATATGGGGATCAGAGGTGGGGAATCAGAGGTTGGGAATCAGAGGCTGGGAATCAGAGGCTGGGAATCAAATGCATGGAATCAGATGCGGGGAATCAGAGGCGGGGAATCAGAGCTGGGGAATCAGAGGTGGGGAATCAAAGTTGGGGAATCAGAGGCGGGGACTTAGATATGGGGAAACAGAGGCGGGGAATCAGAGGCGGGGAAACAGAGGCGGGGAATCAGATATGGGGAATCAGAGGTGGGGAATCAGAGGCAGGGAATTAGATTTGCAGAATCAGAGATGGGGAATCAGAAGCATGGAATCAGAGGCCGGGAATCAGAGGCCGGAATCAGATGCCGGGAATAAGAGGCCTGGAATCAGAGGTGGGGAATCAGAGTCCGGGAATCAGAGATGGGGAATCAGAGGCGGGGAATGAGATATGGGGAATCAGAGGCGGGGAATCAGAGGCGGGGAAACAGAGGCGAGGAATCAGATATGGGGAATCAGAGGTGGCGAATCAAAGGCGTTGAATCAGAGATGGGGAATCAGAGGCGGGGAATCAGAGGCAGGTAATCAAACACGGGGAATCGGAGGCGGGGAATCAGAGCTGGGGAATCAGAGGCGGGGAATCAGAGCTGGGGAATCAGAGGTGGGGATCAGAGTCGGGGAATCAGAGGCAGGGAATCAGATGTGCGGAATCAGAGATGGGGAATCAGAGGTGGGGAATCAGAGGCTGTGAATCAGAGATGGGGAATCAGAGGCGGGGAATCAGAGGCAGGAAATCAGACACGGGGATTCAGAGGCTGGGAATCAGACGGGGGGAATCAAAGGCGGGGAATCAGAGCTGGGGAATCAGAGGCAGGGAATCAGAGTTGGGGATTCAGAGGCGGGGAATCAGATATGGGGAAACAGAGGCGGGGAATCAGAGGCGGGCAAACAGAGGCGGGGAATTAGATATGGGGAATCAGAGGTGGGGAATCAGAGGTGGTGAATCAGAGATGGGGAATCACAGGCGGGGAATCAGAGGCAGGGAATAGAACGCGGGGAATCAGAGGCAGGGAATCAGAGTTGGGGCATCAGAGGTTGGGAATTAGATATGGGGAAACAGAGGCTGGGAATCAGAGGCGGGGTAACAGATGCGGGAAATCAGATATGGGGAATCAGAGGTGGGGAATCAGAGGCAGGGAATCAGATGTGCGGAATCAGAGATGGGGAATCAGAGGCAGGGAATCAGAATCAGAAGCGGGGAATCAGAGGCCGGAAATCAGAGGCCGGGAATCAGATGCTGGGAATAAGAGGCCGGGAATCAGAGGTGGGGAATCAGAGTCCGGGAATCAGAGATGGGGATTCAGAGGCGGGGAATGAGATATGGAGAATCAGAGGCGGGGAATCAGAGGCGGGGAAACAGAGGTGGGGAATCAGATATGTGGAATCAGAGCTGGCGAATCAAAGGCGGTGAATCAGAGATGGGGAATCAGAGGCGGGGAATCAGAGGCAGGGAATCAAACACGGGAAATCAGTGGTGGGGAATCAGAGCTGGGGAATCAGAGGCGGGGAATCAGAGTTGGGGAATCACAGGCAGGGAATCAGATATGGGGAAACAGGGGCAGGGAATCAGAGGCGGGGAAACAGAGGCGGGGAATCAGATATGGGGAATCAGAGGTGTGGAATCATTGGTTGGGAATCAGAGGCAGGGAATCAGAGGCGGGGAAACAGAGGCGGGGAATCAGATATGGGGAATCAGAGGTGGCGAATCAAACGCGGTGAAACAGAGATGGGGAATCAGGGCAGGGAATCAGATGCAGGGAATCAAACACGGGGAATCACAGCTGGGGAATCAGAGGCGGGGAATTAGAGTTGGGGAATCAGAGGAGGGGAATCAGAGGCGGGGAATCAGAGGCCGGGAATCAGGTATGGGGAAACAGAGGTGGGGAATCAGAGGCGGGGAAACAGAGGCGGGGAATCAGATATGGGGAATCAGAGGTGGGGAATCAGAGGTTGGGAATCAGAGGCAGGGAATCAGAGGCTTGGAATCAGATGCAGGGAATCAGATGCGGGGAATCAGAGGTGGGGAATCAGAGCTGGGGAAACAGAGGGGGGTAATCAGAGGCAGGGAATCAGATGTGCGGAATCAGAGATGGGGAATCAGAGGCCGGGAATCAGAATCAGAAGCAGGGAATCAGAGGCCGGGAATCAGAGGCCGGAATCAGATGCCGGGAATAAGAGGCCGGGAATCAGAGGTGGGGAATCAGATATGGGGAATCAGAGGTGGGGAATCAGAGGTTGTGAATCAGAGTTGGGGAATCAGAGGCGGGGACTTAGATATTGGGAAACAGAGGCGGGGAATCAGAGGCGGGGAAACAGAGGGGGGTAATCAGAGGCAGGGAATCAGATGTGCGGAATCAGAGATGGGGAATCAGAGGCAGGGAATCAGAATCAGAAGCAGGGAATCAGAGGCCGGGAATCAGAGGCCGGAATCAGATGCCGGGAATAAGAGGCCGGGAATCAGAGGTGGGGAATCAGATATGGGGAATCAGAGGTGGGGAATCAGAGGTTGTGAATCAGAGATGGGGAATCAGAGGCGGGGTATCAGAGGCCGGTAATCAGACGCGGGGAATCAGAGGCGGGGAAACAGAGGCGGGGAATCGGATGCGGGGAATCAGAGTAGGGGAATCAGAGCTGGGGAATCAGAGGCGGGGAATCAGAGTTGGGGCATCAGAGGTGGGGAATTAGATATGGGGAAACAGAGGCGGGGAATCAGAGGCAGGGAAACAGAGGCGGGGAATCAGATATGGGGAATCAGAGGTGGGGAATCAGAGGCAGGGAATCAGATGTGCGGAATCAGAGATGGGGAATCAGAGGCAGGGAATCAGAATCAGAAGCGGGGAATCAGAGGCCGGGAAACAGAGGCCGGGAATCAGATGCTGGAATAAGAGGCCGGGAATCAGAGGTGGGGAATCAGAGTCCGGGAATCAGAGATGGGGATTCAGAGGCGGGGAATGAGATATGGAGAATCAGAGGCGGGGAATCAGAGGCGGGGAAACAGAGGTGGGGAATCAGATATGGAGAATCAGAGGTGGGGAATCAAAGGCGGTGAATCAGAGATGGGGAATCAGAGGCGGGGAATCAGAGGCAGGGAATCAGATGCGGGAATTCAGAGGCGGGGAATCAGAGCTGGCGAATCAGAGGCGGGGAATCAGAGGTGGGCAATCAGAGCCGGGGAATCAGATATGGGGAATCAGAGGCGGGGAATCAGAGGCGGGGAAACAGAGGCGGGAAATCAGATATGGGGAATCAGAGGTGGGGAATCAGAGGTTGTGAATAAGAGATGAGGAATCAAGGCGGAGAATCAGAGGGAGGGAATCAGACGCGGGGAATCAGAGGCGGGGATTCAGAGCTGGGGAATCAGAGGCGGGGAATCAGAGTTGTGGAATCAGAGGCAGGGAATCAGATATGGGGAATCAGAGGCGGGGAATCAGATATGGGGAATCAGAGGTGGGGAATCAGGGGCAGGGAATCAGTGGCAGGGAATCAGAGGCGGGGTATCTGAGGCGGGGAATCAGAGGCAGGGAATCAGACACGGGGAATCAGAGGCGGGGAATCAGAGATGGCGAATCAGAGGCTGGGAATCAGAGGCAGCGAATCGGACGCCGGGAATCAGAGGCGGGGAATCAGAGCTGGGGAATCAGAGGCGGGGAATCAGAGTTGGGGAATCAGAGGCGGGGAATCAGATATGGGGAAATAGAGGCGGGGAATCAGATATGGGGAATCAGAGGTGTGGAATCAGAGGTTGGGAATCAGAGGCAGGGAATCAGAGGCGGGGAAACAGAGGCGGGGAATCAGATATGGGGAATCAGAGGTGGCGAATCAAAGGCGGTGAAACAGAGATGGGGAATCAGGGCAGGGAATCAGAGGCAGGGAATCAGAGCTGGGGAAACAGAGGCGGGGAATCAGATATGGGGAATCAGAGGTGGGGAATCAGGGGCGGGGAATCATTGGCAGGGAATCAGAGCTGGGGAATCAGAGGTGGGAAATCAGAGCTGGAGAAACAGAGGCGGGGAATCAGATATGGGGAATCAGAGGTGGGGAATCAGGGGCGGGGAATCAGTGGCAGGGAATCAGAGGCCGGGAATAAAAGGCGGGGAATCAGAGCTGGGTCATCAGAGGCGGGGAATCAGAGTTGGGGAATCAGAGGAGGGGAATCAGATATGGGGAAACAGAGGCCGGGAATCAGAGGCAGGGAAACAGAGGCGGGGAATCGGATATGGGGAATCAGAGGTGGGGAATTAGAGGTTGCGAATCAGAGGCGGGGAATCAGAGGCGGGGAATCAGAGGCAGGGAATCGGATGTGCGGAATCAGAGATGGGGAATCAGAGGTGGGTATTCAGAGGTGGTGAATCAGAGAAGGGGAATCAGAGGCTGGGAATCAGAGGCAGGGAATCAGATGCAGGGAATCAGAGGCGGGGAATCATAGCTGGCGAATTAGAGGAGGGGAATCAGAGTTGGGGAATCAAAGGCGGGGAATCAGATATGGGGAAACAAAGGCGGGGAATCAGAGGCGGGGAAACAGAGGCGGGGAATCAGATATGGGGAATCAGAGGTGGGGAATCAGAGGCAGGGAATCAGATGTGCGGAATCAGAGATGGGGAATCAGAGGCAGGGAATCAGAATCAGAAGCAGGGAATCAGTGGCAGGGAATCAGAGGCCGGGAATAAAAGGCGGGGAATCAGAGGCAGGGAATCGGATGTGCGGAATCAGAGATGGGGAATCAGAGGTGGGGATTCAGAGGCGGTGAATCAGAGAAGGGGAATCAGAGGCTGGGAATCAGAGGCAGGGAATCAGATGCAGGGAATCAGAGGCGGGGAATCATAGCTGGCGAATTAGAGGAGGGGAATCAGAGTTGGGGAATCAGAGGCGGGGAATCAGATATGGGGAAACAGAGGCGGGGAATCAGAGGTGGGGAAACAGAGGCGGGGAATCAGATATGGGGAATCAGAGGTGGGGAATCAGGGGCAGGGAATCAGTGGCAGGGAATCAGACGCGGGGAATCAGAGGCGGGGAATCAGAGGCGGGGAATCAGAGGCGGGGAATCAGAGGCAGGGAATCGGATGTGCGGAATCAGAGATGGGGAATCAGAGTTGGGGATTCAGAGGTGGTTAATCAGAGAAGGGGAATCAGAGGCTGGGAATCAGAGGCAGGGAATCAGACGCAGGGAATCAGAGGCGGGGAATCATAGCTGGCGAAATAGAGGAGGGGAATCAGAGTTGGGGAATCAGAGGCGGGGAATCATATATGGGGAATCAGAGGTGGGGAATCAGGGGCAGGGAATCAGTGGCAGGGAATCAGAGGCGGGGAATCATAGCTGGCGAATTAGAGGAAGGGAATCAGAGTTGGGGAAACAGAGGCGGGGAATCAGATATGGGGAATCAGAGGTGGGGAATCAGGGGCAGGGAATCAGTGGCAGGGAATCAGACGCGGGGAATCAGAGGCGGGGAATCAGAGGCAGGGAATCAGACACGGGGAATCAGAGGCGGGGAATCAGAGGCGGGGAATCAGAGGCGGGGAATCAGAGGCGGGGTATCAGAGGAGGGGAATCAGAGGCGGGGAATCAGAGGCGGGGTATCATAGGAGGGGAATCACAGGCGTGGAATCAGAAGCGGGGAATCAGAGGCGGGGAATCAGAGGCGGGGAGTCAGAGGCGGGGAATCAGAGGCTGGGTATCAAAGGTGGGGAAACAGAGGCGGGGAATCAGAAGCGGGGAATCAGAGGTGGGGAATCAGAGGCGGGCAATAAGAGGTGGAGAATCAGAGGCGGGCAATCAGATGCAGGGAATGAGAGGCAGGGAATCAAAGGCAGGGAATCAGAGGCAGGGAATCTGAGGTAGGGAATCTGAGGTGGGGAATCAGAGGCTGGGAAACAGGCGGGTAAACAGCGGCGGGTAAACATAGGCAGGGAATCAGAGGCGGGGAATCAGAGGCGGGGAATCAGAGGCGGGGAATCAGAGGCAGGGAATCAGAGGCCGGGAATCAGAGGCAGGAAATCAGAGGCGGGGAATCAGAGGCGGGGAATCAGAGGCGGGGTATCAGAGGAGGGGAATCAGAGGCGGGGAATCAGAGGTGGGGTATCATAGGAGGGGAATCACAGGCGTGGAATCAGAAGCGGGGAATCAGAGGCGGGGAATCAGAGGCGGGGAGTCAGAGGCGGGGAATCAGAGGCGGGGAATCAGAGGCAGGGAATCAGAGTCAGGGAATCAGAGGCGGAGAATCAGAGGCGGGCAATCAGATGCAGGGGATCAGGGGCAGGGAATCAGAGGCAGAGAATCAGAGGCAGGGAATCTGAGGCAGGGACTCAGAGGTGGGGAATCAGAGGCGGGGAATCAGAGGCAGGGAATCAGATGAAGGGAATCTGATGCAGGGAATCTGAGGCAGGGAATCTGAGGCAGGGAATCTGTGGCAGGGAATCTGATGCGGGTTATCAGAAGGGGGAAATGAGATGTGGGAAACGAGATGCAGAGAAAGAGGCACTTAAATAGAGGAAGGGAAAGAGAGGCAGGGAATCAGACGCCTGGAATCAGAGGCGGGGAATCAGAGGCGTGGAATCAGAGGCGGGGAATCAGAGGGGGGAATCAGAGGCGGGGAATCAGAGGCGGTGAATCAGAGGCGGGCAATCAGATGCAGAGAATCAGAGGCAGGGAATCAGAGGCAGGAATTCAGATGCAGGGAATCTGAGGTAGGGAATCTGAGGTGGGGAATCAGAGGCGGGGAAACAGGCGGGTAAACAGAGGCAGGTAAACATAGGCGGGGAATCAGAGGCGGGGAATCAGAGGCGGGGAATCAGAGGCGGGGAATCAGAGTCGGGGAATCAGAGGCGGGGAATCAGAGGAGGGGAATCAGAGGCGGGGTGTCAGAGGAGGGGAATCAGAGGCAGGGAATCAGAGGCGGGGAATCAGAGGCGGGGAATCAGAGGCGTGGAATCAGAGGCGGGGAATCAGAGGCGGGCAATCAGATGCAGGGAATCAGAGGCAGGGAATCAGAGGCGGGGAATCAGAGGCGGGGAAACAGGCGGGTAAACATCGGCGGGTAAACATAGGCAGGGAATCAGAGGCGGGGAATCAGAGGCGGGGAATCAGAGGCGGGGAATCAGAGGCAGGGAATCAGAGGCGGGGAATCAGAGGCAGGGAATCAGAGGCGGGAAATCAGAGGCGGGGAATCAGAGGCGGGGTATCAGAGGAGGGGAATCAGAGGCGGGGAATCAGAGGCGGGGTATAATAGGAGGGGAATCACAGGCGTGGAATCAGAAGCGGGGATTCAGAGGCGGGGAATCAGAGGCGGGGAGTCAGAGGCGGGGAATCAGAGGCGGGGAATCAGAGGCAGTGAATCAGAGTCAGGGAATCAGAGGCGGAGAATCAGAGGCGGGCAATCAGATGCAGGGGATCAGGGGCAGGGAATCAGAGGCAGAGAATCAGAGGCAGGGAATCTGAGGCAGGGACTCAGAGGTGGGGAATCAGAGGTGGGGAATCAGAGGCAGGGAATCAGATGAAGGGAATCTGATGCAGGGAATCTGAGGCAGGGAATCTGAGGCAGGGAATCTGTGGCAGGGAATCTGATGCAGGGAATCTGAGGTAGGGAATCTGAGGTGGGGAATCAGAGGCGGGGAAACAGGCGGGTAAACAGAGGCGGGCAATCAGATGCAGGGAATCAGAGGCAGGGAATCAGAGGCAGGAATTCAGATGCAGGGAATCTGAGGTAGGGAATCTGAGGTGGGGAATCAGAGGCGGGGAAACAGGCGGGTAAACAGAGGCAGGTAAACATAGGCGGGGAATCAGAGGCGGGGAATCAGAGGCGGGGAATCAGAGGCGGGGAATCAGAGGCGGGGAATCAGAGGCGGGGAATCAGAGGCGGGGAATCAGAGGCGGGGTGTCAGAGGAGGGGAATCAGAGGCGGGGAATCAGAGGCGGGGAATCAGAGGTGGGGAATCAGAGGCGTGGAATCAGAGGCCGGAAATCAGAGGCGGGCAATCAGATGCAGGGAATCAGAGGCAGGGAATCAGAGGCAGGGAATCAGAGGCAGGGAATCTCTGGTGTGGAATCAGAGGCGGAGAATCAGAGGCGGGGAATCAGAGGCGGGGAATCAGAGGGGGGAAACAGAGGAGGGGAATCAGAGGCAGTGAATTAGAGGCGGGCAATCAGATGCAGGGAATCAGAGGCAGGGAATCAGAGGCAGGGAATCAGATGCAGGGAATCTGAGGTAGGGAATCTGAGGTGGGGAATCAGAGGCGGGGAAACAGGCGGGTAAACAGAGGCGGGTAAACATAGGCGGGGAATCAGAGGCGGGGAATCAGAGGCAGGGAATCAGAGGCGGGGAATAAGAGGCGTGGAATCAGAGGCGGGGAATCAGAGGCGGGCAATCAGATGCAGGGAATCAGAGGCAGGGTATCAGAGGCGGGGAATCAGAGGCAGGGAATCAGAGGCGGGGAATCAGAGGCGGGGATTCAGAGGCGGGGAATCAGAGGCAGGGAATAAGAGGCGGGGTATCAGAGGAGGGGAATCAGAGGCGGGGAATCAGAGGCGGGGATCAGAGGAGAGGAATCGGAGGCGTGGAATCAGAGGTGGGGAATCAGAGGCGGGGAATCAGAGGCGGGGAATCAGAGGAGGGGAATCAGAGGCGGGGAATCAGAGGCGGTGTATCAGAGGCGGGGAAAGATATGTGGGGTAACGTAGGCCAGGAAAGTTGAGCGGAAAGGGAGGCAGTGAATCAGAGGTGGGGAATCAGAGGCGGGGAAACAGGCGGGTAAACATCAGCGGGTAAACATAGGCGGGGAATCAGAGGCGGGGAATCAGAGGCGGGGAATCAGAGGCGGGGAATCAGAGGCAGGGAATCAGAGGCGGGGAATCAGAGGCGGGGAATCAGAGGCGGGGAATCAGAGGCGGGGAATCAGAGGCGGGGTATCAGAGGAGGGGAATCAGAGGCGGGGAATCAGAGGCGGGGTATCATAGGAGGGGAATCACAGGCGTGGAATCAGATGCGGGGAATCAGAGGCGGGGAATCAGAGGCGAGGAATCAGAGGCGGGGAATCAGAAGCGGGGAATCAGAGGCAGGGAATCAGAGTCAGGGAATCAGAGGCGGAGAATCAGAGGCGGGCAATCAGATGCAGGGGATCAGGGGCAGGGAATCAGAGGCAGAGAATCAGAGGCAGGGAATCTGAGGCAGGGATTCAGAGGTGGGGAATCAGAGTCGGAGAATCAGAGGCAGGGAATCAGATGAAGGGAATCTGATGCAGGGAATCTGAGGCAGGGAATCTGAGGCAGGGAATCAGTGGCAGGGAATCTGATGCGGGTTATCAGAAGGGGGAAATGAGATGTGGGAAACGAGATGCAGAGAAAGAGGCACTTAAATAGAGGAAGGGAAAGAGAGGCAGGGAATCAGACGCGGGGAATCAGAGGCGGGGAATCAGAGGCGGGGAATCAGAGGCGGGGAATCAGAGGGGGGAATCAGAGGCGGGGAATCAGAGGCGGTGAATCAGAGGCGGGCAATCAGATGCAGGGAATCAGAGGCAGGGAATCAGAGGCAGGGATTCAGATGCAGGGAATCTGAGGTAGGGAATCTGAGGTGGGGAATCAGAGGCGGGGAAACAGGCGGGTAAACAGAGGCAGGTAAACATAGGCGGGGAATCAGAGGCGGGGAATCAGAGGCGGGGAATCAGAGGTGGGGAATCAGAGGCGGGGAATCAGAGGCGGGGAATCAGAGGCGGGGAATCAGAGGCGGGGTGTCAGAGGAGGGGAATCAGAGGCGGGGAATCAGAGGCGGGGAATCAGAGGCGGGGAATCAGAGGCGTGGAATCAGAGGCGGGGAATCAGAGGCGGGCAATCAGATGCAGGGAATCAGAGGCAGGGAATCAGAGGCAGGGAATCAGAGGCAGGGAATCTGTGGTGTGGAATCAGAGGCGGGGAATCAGAGGCGGGGAATCAGAGGCGGGGAATCAGAGGGGGGAATCAGAGGAGGGGAATCAGAGGCGGTGAATCAGAGGCGGGCAATCAGATGCAGGGAATCAGAGGCAGGGAATCAGAGACAGGGAATCAGATGCAGGGAATCTGAGGTAGGGAATCTGAGGTGGGGAATCAGAGGCGGGGAAACAGGCGGGTAAACAGAGGCGGGTAAACATAGGCGGGGTATCAGAGGAGGGGAATCAGAGGCGGGGAATCAGAGGCGGGGTATCAGAGGAGGGGAATCAGAGGCGGGGAATCAGAGGCGGGGAATCAGAGGCGGGGAATCAGAGGCGGGGTATCGGAGGAGGGGAATCAGAGGCGGGGAATAAGAGGCGGGGTATCAGAGGAGGGGAATCAGAGGCGTGGAATCAGAGGCGGGGAATCAGAGGCGGGGAATCAGAGGCGGGGAATCAGAGGCGGGGAATCAGAGGCAGGGAATCAGAGTCAGGGAATCAGAGGCGGAGAAACAGAGGCGGGCAATCAGATGCAGGGGATCAGGGGCAGGGAATCAGAGGCAGAGAATCAGAGGCAGGGAATCTGAGGCAGGGACTCAGATGTGGGGAATCAGAGGCGGGGAATCAGAGGCAGGGAATCAGATGAAGGGAATCTGATGCAGGGAATCTGAGGCAGGGAATCTGAGGCAGGGAATCTGAGGCAGGGAATCTGATGCGGGTTATCAGAAGGGGGAAATGAGATGTGGGAAACGAGATGCAGAGAAAGAGGCACGGAAATAGAGGCAGGGAAAGAGAGGCAGGGAATCGGAGGCAGGGAATCAGAGGCAGGGAATCAGGTGCAGGGAATCTGAGGTAGGGAATCTGAGGTGGGGAATCAGAGGCGGGGAAACAGGCGGGTAAACAGAGGCGGGTAAACATAGGCGGGGAATCAGAGGCGGGGAATCAGAGGTGGGGAATCAGAGGTGGGGAATCAGAGGCGGGGAATCAGAGGCGGGGAATCAGAGGCGGGGAATCAGAGGCATTGAATCAGAGGCGGGGTGTCAGAGGAGGGGAATCAGAGGCGGGGAATCAGAGGCGGGGAATCAGAGGCGGGGAATCAGAGGCGTGGAATCAGAGGCGGGAAATCAGAGGCGGGCAATCATATGCAGGGAATCATAGGCAGGGAATCAGAGGCAGGGAATCAGAGTCAGGGAATCTGTGGTGTGGAATCAGAGGCGGGAAAACAGGCGGGTAAAAAGAGGCGGGTAAACATAGGTGGGGAATCAGTGGCGGGGAATCAGAGTCGCGGAATCAGAGGCGGGGAATCAGAGGTGGGGAATCAGAGGCGGGGAATCTGAGGCGGGGAATCAGATGCAGGGAATCAGATGCGGGGAATCAGAGGCGGGGTATCAGAGGCAGGGAATCAGAGGCGGGGAATCAGAGGCGGGGAATCAGAGGCGTAGAATCAGAGGCGGGGAATCAGAGGCGGGGAATCAGAAGTGGGGAATCAGAGGTGGGGAATCAGAGGCGGGGAAACAGAGGCGGGGAATCAGAGGCAGGGAATCAGAGGCGGGCAATCAGATGCAGGGAATCAGAGGCAGGGAATCAGAGGCAGGGAATCAGTAAAGAGTTATCAGAGGCAGGGTATCAGAGGCGGGGAATCAGAGGGGGGTATCAGATGCGGGTCATCAGAGGCGGGGAATCAGAGGCGGGGAATCAGAGGCGGGTATCAGAGGCGGGGAAAGATATGTGGGGAAACGTAGGCCAGGAAAGTTGAGCGGAAAGGGAGGCAGTGAATCAGAGGTGGAGAATCAGAGGCGGGGAATCAGAGGCTGGGAATCAAAGGTGGGGAAAAAGAGGCGGGGAATCAGAAGCGGGGAATCAGAGGGGGGAATCAGAGGAGGGGAATCAGAGGCGGTGAATCAGAGGCGGGCAATCAGATGCAGGGAATCAGAGGCAGGGAATCAGAGGCAGGGAATCAGATGCAGGGAATCTGAGGTAGGGAATCTGAGGTGGGGAATCAGAGGCTGGGAAACAGGCGGGTAAACAGCGGCGGGTAAACATAGGCGGGGAATCAGAGGCGGGGAATCAGAGGCGGGGAATCAGAGGCGGGGAATCAGAGGCGGGGAATCAGAGGCGGGGAATCAGAGGCAGGGAATCAGATGAAGGGAATCTGATGCAGGGAATCTGAGGCAGGGAATCTGAGGCAGGGAATCTGTGGCAGGGAATCTGATGCGGGTTGTCAGAAGGGGGAAATGAGATGTGGGAAACGAGATGCAGAGAAAGAGGCACTTAAATAGAGGAAGGGAAAGAGAGGCAGGGAATCAGACGCCTGGAATCAGAGGCGGGGAATCAGAGGCGTGGAATCAGAGGCGGGGAATCAGAGTGGGGAATCAGAGGCGGGGAATCAGAGGCGGTGAATCAGAGGCGGGCAATCAGATGCAGGGAATCAGAGGCAGGGAATCAGAGGCAGGAATTCAGATGCAGGGAATCTGAGGTAGGGAATCTGAGGTGGGGAATCAGAGGCGGGGAAACAGGCGGGTAAACAGAGGCAGGTAAACATAGGCGGGGAATCAGAGGCGGGGAATCAGAGGCGGGGAATCAGAGGCGGGGAATCAGAGGCGGGGAATCAGAGGCGGGGAATCAGAGGCGGGGAGTCAGAGGCGGGGTGTCAGAGGAGGGGAATCAGAGGCAGGGAATCAGAGGCGGGGAATCAGAGGCGGGGAATCAGAGGCGTGGAATCAGAGGCGGGGAATCAGAGGCGGGCAATCAGATGCAGGGAATCAGAGGCAGGGAATCAGAGGCGGGGAATCAGAGGCGGGGAAACAGGCGGGTAAACATCGGCGGGTAAACATAGGCAGGGAATCAGAGGCGGGGAATCAGAGTCGGGGAATCAGAGGCGGGGAATCAGAGGCAGGGAATCAGAGGCGGGGAATCAGAGGCAGGGAATCAGAGGTGGGGAATCAGAGGCGGGGAATCAGAGGCGGGGTATCAGAGGAGGGGAATCAGAGGCGGGAATCAGAGGCGGGGTATCATAGGAGGGGAATCACAGGCGTGGAATCAGAAGCGGGGAATCAGAGGCGGGGAATCAGAGGCGGGGAGTCAGAGGCGGGGAATCAGAGGCGGGGAATCAGAGGCAGGGAATCAGAGTCAGGGAATCAGAGGCGGAGAATCAGAGGCGGGCAATCAGATGCAGGGGATCAGGGGCAGGGAATCAGAGGCAGAGAATCAGAGGCAGGGAATCTGAGGCAGGGACTCAGAGGTGGGGAATCAGAGGCGGGGAATCAGAGGCAGGGAATCAGATGAAGGGAATCTGATGCAGGGAATCTGAGGCAGGGAATCTGAGGCAGGGAATCTGTGGCAGGGAATCTGATGCGGGTTATCAGAAGGGGGAAATGAGATGTGGGAAACGAGATGCAGAGAAAGAGGCACTTAAATAGAGGAAGGGAAAGAGAGGCAGGGAATCAGACGCGGGGAATCAGAGGCGGGGAATCAGAGGCGTGGAATCAGAGGCGGGGAATCAGAGGGGGGAATCAGAGGCGGGGAATCAGAGGCGGTGAATCAGAGGCGGGCAATCAGATGCAGCGAATCAGAGGCAGGGAATCAGAGGCAGGAATTCAGATGCAGGAAATCTGAGGTAGGGAATCTGAGGTGGGGAATCAGAGGCGGGGAAACAGGCGGGTAAACAGAGGCAGGTAAACATAGGCGGGGAATCAGAGGCGGGGAATCAGAGGCGGGGAATCAGAGGCGGGGAATCAGAGGCGGGAAATCAGAGGCGGGGAATCAGAGGCGGGGAATCAGAGGCGGGGTGTCAGAGGAGGGGAATCAGAGGCGGGAAATCAGAGGCGGGGAATCAGAGGCGGGGAATCAGAGGCGTGGAATCAGAGGCGGGGAATCAGAGGCGGGCAATCAGATGCAGGGAATCAGAGGCAGGGAATCAGAGGCAGGGAATCAGAGGCAGGGAATATCTGGTGTGGAATCAGAGGCGGGGAATCAGAGGCGGGGAATCAGAGGCGTGGAATCAGAGGGGGGAATCAGAGGAGGGGAATCAGAGGCGGTGAATCAGAGGCGGGCAATCAGATGCAGGGAATCAGAGGCAGGGAATCAGAGGCAGGGAATCAGATGCAGGGAATCTGAGGTAGGGAATCTGAGGTGGGGAATCAGAGGCTGGGAAACAGGCGGGTAAACAGCGGCGGGTAAACATAGGCGGGGAATCAGAGGCGGGGAATCAGAGGCGGGGAATCAGAGGCGGGGAATCAGAGGCGGGGAATCAGAGGCGGGGAATCAGAGGCGGGGAATCAGAGGCGGGGAATCAGAGGCAGGGAATCAGAGGCGGGGAATCAGAGGCGGGGAAACAGGCGGGTAAACATCGGCGGGTAAACATAGGCAGGGAATCAGAGGCGGGGAATCAGAGGCGGGGAATCAGAGGCGGGGCATCAGAGGCAGGGAATCAGAGGCGGGGAATCAGAGGCAGGGAATCAGAGGCGGGGAATCAGAGGCGGGGAATCAGAGGCGGGGTATCAGAGGAGGGGAATCAGAGGCGGGGAATCAGAGGCGGGGTATCATAGGAGGGGAATCACAGGCGTGGAATCAGAAGCGGGGAATCAGAGGCGGGGAATCAGAGGCGGGGAGTCAGAAGCGGGGAATCAGAGGCTGGGAATCAAAGGTGGGGAAACAGAGGCGGGGAATCAGAAGCGGGGAATCAGAGGTGGGGAATCAGAGGCGGGGAATCAGAGGTGGAGAATCAGAGGCGGGCAATCAGATGCAGGAAATGAGAGGCAGGGAATCAAAGGCAGGGAATCAGAGGCAGGGAATCTGAGGTAGGGAATCTGAGGTGGGGAACCAGAGGCTGGGAAACAGGCGGGTAAACAGCGGCGGGTAAACATAGGCGGGGAATCAGAGGCGGGGAATCAGAGGCGGGGAATCAGAGGCGGGGAATCAGAGGCGGGGTATCAGAGGCGGGGAATCAGAGGCGGGGAATCAGAGGCGGGGAATCAGAGGCAGGGAATCAGAGGCGGGGAATCAGAGGCGGGGAAACAGGCGGGTAAACATCGGCGGGTAAACATAGGCAGGGAATCAGAGGCGGGGAATCAGAGGCGGGGAATCAGAGGCGGGGAATCAGAGGCAGGGAATCAGAGGCGGGGAATCAGAGGCAGGGAATCAGAGGCGGGGAATCAGAGGCGGGGAATCAGAGGCGGGGTATCAGAGGAGGGGAATCAGAGGCGGGGAATCAGAGGCGGGGTATCATAGGAGGGGAATCACAGGCGTGGAATCAGAAGCGGGGAATCAGAGGCGGGGAATCAGAGGCGGGGAGTCAGAGGCGGGGAATCAGAGGCGGGGAATCAGAGGCAGGGAATCAGAGTCAGGGAATCAGAGGCGGAGAATCAGAGGCGGGCAATCAGATGCAGGGGATCAGGGGCAGGGAATCAGAGGCAGAGAATCAGAGGCAGGGAATCTGAGGCAGGGACTCAGAGGTGGGGAATCAGAGGCGGGGAATCAGAGGCAGGGAATCAGATGAAGGGAATCTGATGCAGGGAATCTGAGGCAGGGAATCTGAGGCAGGGAATCTGTGGCAGGGAATCTGATGCGGGTTGTCAGAAGGGGGAAATGAGATGTGGGAAACGAGATGCAGAGAAAGAGGCCCTTAAATAGAGGAAGGGAAAGAGAGGCAGGGAATCAGACGCCTGGAATCAGAGGCGGGGAATCAGAGGCGTGGAATCAGAGGCGGGGAATCAGAGTGGGGAATCAGAGGCGGGGAATCAGAGGCGGTGAATCAGAGGCGGGCAATCAGATGCAGGGAATCAGAGGCAGGGAATCAGAGGCAGGAATTCAGATGCAGGGAATCTGAGGTAGGGAATCTGAGGTGGGGAATCAGAGGCGGGGAAACAGGCGGGTAAACAGAGGCAGGTAAACATAGGCGGGGAATCAGAGGCGGGGAATCAGAGGCGGGGAATCAGAGGCGGGGAATCAGAGGCGGGGAATCAGAGGCGGGGAATCAGAGGCGGGGAGTCAGAGGCGGGGTGTCAGAGGAGGGGAATCAGAGGCAGGGAATCAGAGGCGGGGAATCAGAGGCGGGGAATCAGAGGCGTGGAATCAGAGGCGGGGAATCAGAGGCGGGCAATCAGATGCAGGGAATCAGAGGCAGGGAATCAGAGGCGGGGAATCAGAGGCGGGGAAACAGGCGGGTAAACATCGGCGGGTAAACATAGGCAGGGAATCAGAGGCGGGGAATCAGAGGCGGGGAATCAGAGGCGGGGAATCAGAGGCAGGGAATCAGAGGCGGGGAATCAGAGGCAGGGAATCAGAGGTGGGGAATCAGAGGCGGGGAATCAGAGGCGGGGTATCAGAGGAGGGGAATCAGAGGCGGGAATCAGAGGCGGGGTATCATAGGAGGGGAATCACAGGCGTGGAATCAGAAGCGGGGAATCAGAGGCGGGGAATCAGAGGCGGGGAGTCAGAGGCGGGGAATCAGAGGCGGGGAATCAGAGGCAGGGAATCAGAGTCAGGGAATCAGAGGCGGAGAATCAGAGGCGGGCAATCAGATGCAGGGGATCAGGGGCAGGGAATCAGAGGCAGAGAATCAGAGGCAGGGAATCTGAGGCAGGGACTCAGAGGTGGGGAATCAGAGGCGGGGAATCAGAGGCAGGGAATCAGATGAAGGGAATCTGATGCAGGGAATCTGAGGCAGGGAATCTGAGGCAGGGAATCTGTGGCAGGGAATCTGATGCGGGTTATCAGAAGGGGGAAATGAGATGTGGGAAACGAGATGCAGAGAAAGAGGCACTTAAATAGAGGAAGGGAAAGAGAGGCAGGGAATCAGACGCGGGGAATCAGAGGCGGGGAATCAGAGGCGTGGAATCAGAGGCGGGGAATCAGAGGGGGGAATCAGAGGCGGGGAATCAGAGGCGGTGAATCAGAGGCGGGCAATCAGATGCAGCGAATCAGAGGCAGGGAATCAGAGGCAGGAATTCAGATGCAGGAAATCTGAGGTAGGGAATCTGAGGTGGGGAATCAGAGGCGGGGAAACAGGCGGGTAAACAGAGGCAGGTAAACATAGGCGGGGAATCAGAGGCGGGGAATCAGAGGCGGGGAATCAGAGGCGGGGAATCAGAGGCGGGAAATCAGAGGCGGGGAATCAGAGGCGGGGAATCAGAGGCGGGGTGTCAGAGGAGGGGAATCAGAGGCGGGAAATCAGAGGCGGGGAATCAGAGGCGGGGAATCAGAGGCGTGGAATCAGAGGCGGGGAATCAGAGGCGGGCAATCAGATGCAGGGAATCAGAGGCAGGGAATCAGAGGCAGGGAATCAGAGGCAGGGAATCTCTGGTGTGGAATCAGAGGCGTGGAATCAGAGGCGGGGAATCAGAGGCGTGGAATCAGAGGGGGGAATCAGAGGAGGGGAATCAGAGGCGGTGAATCAGAGGCGGGCAATCAGATGCAGGGAATCAGAGGCAGGGAATCAGAGGCAGGGAATCAGATGCAGGGAATCTGAGGTAGGGAATCTGAGGTGGGGAATCAGAGGCGGGGAAACAGGCGGGTAAACAGAGGCGGGTAAACATAGGCGGCGAATCAGAGGCGGGGAATCAGAGGCGGGGAATCAGAGGCGGGGAATCAGAGGCGTGGAATCAGAGGCGGGGAATCAGAGGCGGGCAATCAGATGCAGGGAATCAGAGGCAGGGTATCAGAGGCGGGGAATCAGAGGCAGGGAATCAGAGGCGGGGAATCAGAGGCGGGGAATCAGAGGCGGTGAATCAGAGGCGGGGAATCAGAGGCGGGGTATCAGAGGAGGGGAATCAGAGAAGGGGAATCAGAGGCGGGGTATCAGAGGAGGGGAATCGGAGGCGTGGAATCAGAGGTGGGGAATCAGAGGCGGGGAATCAGAGGCGGGGAATCAGAGGCGGGGAATCAGAGGCAGGGAATCAGAGTCAGGGTATCAGAGGCGGAGAAACAGAGGCGGGCAATCAGATGCAGGGGATCAGGGGCAGGGAATCAGAGGCAGAGAATCAGAGGCAGGGAATCTGAGGCAGAGACTCAGATGTGGGGAATCAGAGGCGGGGAATCAGAGGCAGGGAATCAGATGAAGGGAATCTGATGCAGGGAATCTGAGGCAGGGAATCTGAGGCAGGGAATCTGTGGCAGGGAATCTGATGCGGGTTATCAGAAGGGGGAAATGAGATGTGGGAAACGAGATGCAGAGAAAGAGGCACGGAAATAGAAGAAGGGAAAGAGAGGCAGGGAATCAGACGCGGGGAATCAGAAGCGCGGAATCAGAGGCGGGGAATCAGAGGCGGGGAATCAGAGGCGGGGAATCAGAGGGGGGGATCAGAGGCGGGGAATCAGAGGCGGTGAATCAGAGGCGGGCAATCAGATGCAGGGAATCAGAGGCATGGAATCAGAGGCAGGGAATCAGGTGCAGGGAATCTGAGGTAGGGAATCTGAGGTGGGGAATCAGAGGCGGGGAAACAGGCGGGTAAACAGAGGCGGGTAAACATAGGCGGGGAATCAGAGGCGGGGAATCAGAGGTGGGGAATCAGAGGCGGGGAATCAGAGGCGGGGAATCAGAGGCGGGGAATCAGAGGCGGGGAATTAGAGGCATTGAATCAGAGGCGGGGTGTCAGAGGAGGGGAATCAGAGGCGGGGAATCAGAGGCGGGGTATCAGAGGAGGGGAATCAGAGGCGGGGAATCAGAGGCGGGGTATCATAGGAGGGGAATCACAGGCGTGGAATCAGAAGCGGGGAATCAGAGGCGGGGAATCAGAGGCGGGGAGTCAGAGGCGGGGAATCAGAGGCGGGGAATCAGAGGCAGGGAATCAGAGTCAGGGAATCAGAGGCGGAGAATCAGAGGCGGGCAATCAGATGCAGGGGATCAGGGGCAGGGAATCAGAGGCAGAGAATCAGAGGAAGGGAATCTGAGGCAGGGACTCAGAGGTGGGGAATCAGAGGCGGGGAATCAGAGGCAGGGAATCAGATGAAGGGAATCTGATGCATGGAATCTGAGGCAGGGAATCTGAGGCAGGGAATCTGTGGCAGGGAATCTGATGCGGGTTGTCAGAAGGGGGAAATGAGATGTGGGAAACGAGATGCAGAGAAAGAGGCACTTAAATAGAGGAAGGGAAAGAGAGGCATGGAATCAGACGACTGGAATCAGAGGCGGGGAATCAGAGGCGTGGAATCAGAGGCGGGGAATCAGAGTGGGGAATCAGAGGCGGGGAATCAGAGGCGGTGAATCAGAGGCGGGCAATCAGATGCAGGGAATCAGAGGCAGGGAATCAGAGGCAGGAATTCAGATGCAGGGAATCTGAGGTAGGGAATCTGAGGTGGGGAATCAGAGGCGGGGAAACAGGCGGGTAAACAGAGGCAGGTAAACATAGGCGGGGAATCAGAGGCGGGGAATCAGAGGCGGGGAATCAGAGGCGGGGAATCAGAGGCGGGGAATCAGAGGCGGGGAATCAGAGGCGGGGAGTCAGAGGCGGGGTGTCAGAGGAGGGGAATCAGAGGCAGGGAATCAGAGGCGGGGAATCAGAGGCGGGGAATCAGAGGCGTGGAATCAGAGGCGGGGAATCAGAGGCGGGCAATCAGATGCAGGGAATCAGAGGCAGGGAATCAGAGGCGGGGAATCAGAGGCGGGGAAACAGGCGGGTAAACATCGGCGGGTAAACATAGGCAGGGAATCAGAGGCGGGGAATCAGAGGCGGGGAATCAGAGGCGGGGAATCAGAGGCAGGGAATCAGAGGCGGGGAATCAGAGGCAGGGAATCAGAGGTGGGGAATCAGAGGCGGGGAATCAGAGGCGGGGTATCAGAGGAGGGGAATCAGAGGCGGGGAATCAGAGGCGGGGTATCATAGGAGGGGAGTCACAGGCGTGGAATCAGAAGCGGGGAATCAGAGGCGGGGAATCAGAGGCGGGGAGTCAGAGGCGGGGAATCAGAGGCGGGGAATCAGAGGCAGGGAATCAGAGTCAGGGAATCAGAGGCGGAGAATCAGAGGCGGGCAATCAGATGCAGGGGATCAGGGGCAGGGAATCAGAGGCAGAGAATCAGAGGCAGGGAATCTGAGGCAGGGACTCAGAGGTGGGGAATCAGAGGCGGGGAATCAGAGGCAGGGAATCAGATGAAGGGAATCTGATGCAGGGAATCTGAGGCAGGGAATCTGAGGCAGGGAATCTGTGGCAGGGAATCTGATGCGGGTTATCAGAAGGGGGAAATGAGATGTGGGAAACGAGATGCAGAGAAAGAGGCACTTAAATAGAGGAAGGGAAAGAGAGGCAGGGAATCAGACGCGGGGAATCAGAGGCGGGGAATCAGAGGCGTGGAATCAGAGGCGGGGAATCAGAGGGGGGAATCAGAGGCGGGGAATCAGAGGCGGTGAATCAGAGGCGGGCAATCAGATGCAGCGAATCAGAGGCAGGGAATCAGAGGCAGGAATTCAGATGCAGGAAATCTGAGGTAGGGAATCTGAGGTGGGGAATCAGAGGCGGGGAAACAGGCGGGTAAACAGAGGCAGGTAAACATAGGCGGGGAATCAGAGGCGGGGAATCAGAGGCGGGGAATCAGAGGCGGGGAATCAGAGGCGGGAAATCAGAGGCGGGGAATCAGAGGCGGGGAATCAGAGGCGGGGTGTCAGAGGAGGGGAATCAGAGGCGGGAAATCAGAGGCGGGGAATCAGAGGCGGGGAATCAGAGGCGTGGAATCAGAGGCGGGGAATCAGAGGCGGGCAATCAGATGCAGGGAATCAGAGGCAGGGAATCAGAGGCAGGGAATCAGAGGCAGGGAATCTCTGGTGTGGAATCAGAGGCGGGGAATCAGAGGCGGGGAATCAGAGGCGTGGAATCAGAGGGGGGAATCAGAGGAGGGGAATCAGAGGCGGGGAATCAGAGGCGGGGTATCAGAGGAGGGGAATCAGAGGCGGGGAATCAGAGGCGGGGTATCAGAGGAGGGGAATCGGAGGCGTGGAATCAGAGGTGGGGAATCAGAGGCGGGGAATCAGAGGCGGGGAATCAGAGGCGGGGAATCAGAGGCAGGGAATCAGAGTCAGGGTATCAGAGGCGGAGAAACAGAGGCGGGCAATCAGATGCAGGGGATCAGGGGCAGGGAATCAGAGGCAGAGAATCAGAGGCAGGGAATCTGAGGCAGAGACTCAGATGTGGGGAATCAGAGGCGGGGAATCAGAGGCAGGGAATCAGATGAAGGGAATCTGATGCAGGGAATCTGAGGCAGGGAATCTGAGGCAGGGAATCTGTGGCAGGGAATCTGATGCGGGTTATCAGAAGGGGGAAATGAGATGTGGGAAACGAGATGCAGAGAAAGAGGCACGGAAATAGAAGAAGGGAAATAGAGGCAGGGAATCAGACGCGGGGAATCAGAAGCGCGGAATCAGAGGCGGGGAATCAGAGGCGGGGAATCAGAGGCGGGGAATCAGAGGGGGGGATCAGAGGCGGGGAATCAGAGGCGGTGAATCAGAGGCGGGCAATCAGATGCAGGGAATCAGAGGCATGGAATCAGAGGCAGGGAATCAGGTGCAGGGAATCTGAGGTAGGGAATCTGAGGTGGGGAATCAGAGGCGGGGAAACAGGCGGGTAAACAGAGGCGGGTAAACATAGGCGGGGAATCAGAGGCGGGGAATCAGAGGTGGGGAATCAGAGGCGGGGAATCAGAGGCGGGGAATCAGAGGCGGGGAATCAGAGGCGGGGAATTAGAGGCATTGAATCAGAGGCGGGGTGTCAGAGGAGGGGAATCAGAGGCGGGGAATCAGAGGCGGGGAATCAGAGGCGGGGAATCAGAAGTGGGGAATCAGAGGTGGGGAATCAGAGGCGGGGAATCAGAGGCGGGGAATCAGAGGCGGGGAATCAGAAGTGGGGAATCAGAGTTGGGGAATCAGAAGTGGGGAATCAGAGGCGGCGAATCTGAAGTGGGGAATCAAAGGCGGGGAATCAGAGGCGTGGAATCAGAGGTGGGGAATCAGAGGCGGGGAATCAGAGGCGGGGAATCAGAGGCGTGGAATCAGAGGGGGGAATCAGAGGAGGGGAATCAGAGGCGGTGAATCAGAGGCGGGCAATCAGATGCAGGGAATCAGAGGCAGGGAATCAGACGCGGGGAATCAGAGGCGGGGAATCAGTGGCGTGGAATCAGAGGCGGGGAATCAGAGGGGGGAATCAGAGGCGGGGAATCAGAGGCGGTGAATCAGAGGCGGGCAATCAGATGCAGCGAATCAGAGGCAGGGAATCAGAGGCAGGAATTCAGATGCAGGAAATCTGAGGTAGGGAATCTGAGGTGGGGAATCAGAGGCGGGGAAACAGGCGGGTAAACAGAGGCAGGTAAACATAGGCGGGGAATCAGAGGCGGGGAATCAGAGGTGGGGAATCAGAGGCGGGGAATCAGAGGCGGGGAATCAGAGGCGGGGAATCAGAGGCGGGGAATCAGAGGCGGGGTGTCAGAGGAGGGGAATCAGAGGCGGGGAATCAGAGGCGGGGAATCAGAGGCGGGGAATCAGAGGCGTGGAATCAGAGACGGGGAATCAGAGGCGGGCAATCAGATGCAGGGAATCAGAGGCAGGGAATCAGAGGCAGGGAATCAGAGGCAGGGAATCTCTGGTGTGGAATCAGAGGCGGGGAATCAGAGGCGGGGAATCAGAGGCGTGGAATCAGAGGGGGGAATCAGAGGAGGGGAATCAGAGGCGGTGAATCAGAGGCGGGCAATCAGATGCAGGGAATCAGAGGCAGGGAATCAGAGGCAGGGAATCAGATGCAGGGAATCTGAGGTAGGGAAACAGAGGCGGGGAATCAGAAGCGGGGAATCAGAGGTGGGGAATCAGAGGCGGGGAATCAGAGGTGGAGAATCAGAGGCGGGCAATCAGATGCAGGAAATGAGAGGCAGGGAATCAAAGGCAGGGAATCAGAGGCAGGGAATCTGAGGTAGGGAATCTGAGGTGGGGAATCAGAGGCGGGGAATCAGAGGCGGGCAATCAGATGCAGGGAATCAGAGGCAGGGTATCAGAGGCGGGGAATCAGAGGCTGGGAATCAGAGGCGGGGAATCAGAGGCGGGGAATCAGAGGCGGGGAATCAGAGGCGGGGAATCAGAGGCGGGGTATCAGAGGAGGGGAATCAGAGGCGGGGAATCAGAGGCGGGGTATCAGAGGAGGGGAATCGGAGGCGTGGAATCAGAGGTGGGGAATCAGAGGCGGGGAATCAGAGGCGGGGAATCAGAGGCGGGGAATCAGAGGCAGGGAATCAGAGTCAGGGTATCAGAGGCGGAGAAACAGAGGCGGGCAATCAGATGCAGGGGATCAGGGGCAGGGAATCAGAGGCAGAGAATCAGAGGCAGGGAATCTGAGGCAGAGACTCAGATGTGGGGAATCAGAGGCGGGGAATCAGAGGCAGGGAATCAGATGAAGGGAATCTGATGCAGGGAATCTGAGGCAGGGAATCTGAGGCAGGGAATCTGTGGCAGGGAATCTGATGCGGGTTATCAGAAGGGGGAAATGAGATGTGGGAAACGAGATGCAGAGAAAGAGGCACGGAAATAGAAGAAGGGAAAGAGAGGCAGGGAATCAGACGCGGGGAATCAGAAGCGCGGAATCAGAGGCGGGGAATCAGAGGCGGGGAATCAGAGGCGGGGAATCAGAGGGGGGGATCAGAGGCGGGGAATCAGAGGCGGTGAATCAGAGGCGGGCAATCAGATGCAGGGAATCAGAGGCATGGAATCAGAGGCAGGGAATCAGGTGCAGGGAATCTGAGGTAGGGAATCTGAGGTGGGGAATCAGAGGCGGGGAAACAGGCGGGTAAACAGAGGCGGGTAAACATAGGCGGGGAATCAGAGGCGGGGAATCAGAGGTGGGGAATCAGAGGCGGGGAATCAGAGGCGGGGAATCAGAGGCGGGGAATCAGAGGCGGGGAATTAGAGGCATTGAATCAGAGGCGGGGTGTCAGAGGAGGGGAATCAGAGGCGGGGAATCAGAGGCGGGGAATCAGAGGCGGGGAATCAGAAGTGGGGAATCAGAGGTGGGGAATCAGAGGCGGGGAATCAGAGGCGGGGAATCAGAGGCGGGGAATCAGAAGTGGGGAATCAGAGTTGGGGAATCAGAAGTGGGGAATCAGAGGCGGCGAATCTGAAGTGGGGAATCAAAGGCGGGGAATCAGAGGCGTGGAATCAGAGGTGGGGAATCAGAGGCGGGGAATCAGAGGCGGGGAATCAGAGGCGTGGAATCAGAGGGGGGAATCAGAGGAGGGGAATCAGAGGCGGTGAATCAGAGGCGGGCAATCAGATGCAGGGAATCAGAGGCAGGGAATCAGACGCGGGGAATCAGAGGCGGGGAATCAGTGGCGTGGAATCAGAGGCGGGGAATCAGAGGGGGGAATCAGAGGCGGGGAATCAGAGGCGGTGAATCAGAGGCGGGCAATCAGATGCAGCGAATCAGAGGCAGGGAATCAGAGGCAGGAATTCAGATGCAGGAAATCTGAGGTAGGGAATCTGAGGTGGGGAATCAGATGCGGGGAAACAGGCGGGTAAACAGAGGCAGGTAAACATAGGCGGGGAATCAGAGGCGGGGAATCAGAGGTGGGGAATCAGAGGCGGGGAATCAGAGGCGGGGAATCAGAGGCGGGGAATCAGAGGCGGGGAATCAGAGGCGGGGTGTCAGAGGAGGGGAATCAGAGGCGGGGAATCAGAGGCGGGGAATCAGAGGCGGGGAATCAGAGGCGTGGAATCAGAGACGGGGAATCAGAGGCGGGCAATCAGATGCAGGGAATCAGAGGCAGGGAATCAGAGGCAGGGAATCAGAGGCAGGGAATCTCTGGTGTGGAATCAGAGGCGGGGAATCAGAGGCGGGGAATCAGAGGCGTGGAATCAGAGGGGGGAATCAGAGGAGGGGAATCAGAGGCGGTGAATCAGAGGCGGGCAATCAGATGCAGGGAATCAGAGGCAGGGAATCGGAGGCAGGGAATCAGATGCAGGGAATCTGAGGTAGGGAAACAGAGGCGGGGAATCAGAAGCGGGGAATCAGAGGTGGGGAATCAGAGGCGGGGAATCAGAGGTGGAGAATCAGAGGCGGGCAATCAGATGCAGGAAATGAGAGGCAGGGAATCAAAGGCAGGGAATCAGAGGCAGGGAATCTGAGGTAGGGAATCTGAGGTGGGGAATCAGAGGCGGGGAAACAGGCGGGTAAACAGAGGCGGGTAAACATAGGCGGGGAATCAGAGGCGGGGAGTCAGAGGCGGGGAATCAGAGGCGGGGAATCAGAGGCGTGGAATCAGAGGCGGGGAATCAGAGGCGGGCAATCAGATGCAGGGAATCAGAGGCAGGGTATCAGAGGCGGGGAATCAGAGGCAGGGAATCAGAGGCGGGGAATCAGAGGCGGGGAATCAGAGGCGGGGAATCAGAGGCGGGAAATCAGAGGCGGGGTATCAGAGGAGGGGAATCAGAGGCGGGGAATCAGAGGCGGGGTATCAGAGGAGGGGAATCGGAGGCGTGGAATCAGAGGTGGGGAATCAGAGGCGGGGAATCAGAGGCGGGGAATCAGAGGCGGGGAATCAGAGGCAGGGAATCAGAGTCAGGGTATCAGAGGCGGAGAAACAGAGGCGGGCAATCAGATGCAGGGGATCAGGGGCAGGGAATCAGAGGCAGAGATTCAGAGGCAGGGAATCTGAGGCAGAGACTCAGATGTGGGGAATCAGAGGCGGGGAATCAGAGGCAGGGAATCAGATGAAGGGAATCTGATGCATGGAATCTGAGGCAGGGAATCTGAGGCAGGGAATCTGTGGCAGGGAATCTGATGCGGGTTATCAGAAGGGGGAAATGAGATGTGGGAAACGAGATACAGAGAAAGAGGCACGGAAATAGAAGAAGGGAAAGAGAGGCAGGGAATCAGACGCGGGGAATCAGAGGCGCGGAATCAGAGGCGGGGAATCAGAGGCGGGGAATCAGAGGCGGGGAATCAGAGGGGGGGATCAGAGGCGGGGAATCAGAGGCGGTGAATCAGAGGCGGGCAATCAGATGCAGGGAATCAGAGGCATGGAATCAGAGGCAGGGAATCAGGTGCAGGGAATCTGAGGTAGGGAATCTGAGGTGGGGAATCAGAGGCGGGGAAACAGGCGGGTAAACAGAAGCGGGTAAACATAGGCGGGGAATCAGAGGCGGGGAATCAGAGGTGGGGAATCAGAGGCGGGGAATCAGAGGCGGGGAATCAGAGGCGGGGAATCAGAGGCGGGGAATTAGAGGCATTGAATCAGAGGCGGGGTGTCAGAGGAGGGGAATCAGAGGCGGGGAATCAGAGGCGGGGAATCAGAGGCGGGGAATCAGAAGTGGGGAATCAGAGGTGGGGAATCAGAGGCGGGGAATCAGAGGCGGGGAATCAGAGGCGGGGAATCAGAAGTGGGGAATCAGAGGTGGGGAATCAGAAGTGGGGAATCAGAGGCGGGGAATCAGAAGTGGGGAATCAAAGGCGGGGAATCAGAGGCGTGGAATCAGAGGTGGGGAATCAGAGGCGGGGAATCAGAAGTGGGGAATCAGAGGTGGGGAATCAGAGGCGGGGAATCAGAGGCGGGGAATCAGAGGCAGGGAATCAGAGGCGGGCAATCAGATGCATGGAATCAGAGGCAGGGAATCAGAGGCAGGGAATCAATAAAGAGTTATCAGAGGCGGGGAATCAGAGGCGGGGTATCAGATGCGGGTCATCAGAGGCGGGGAATCAGAGGCGGGGAATCAGAAGCGGTGTATCAGAGGCGGGGAAAGATATGTGGGGTAACGTAGGCCAGGAAAGTTGAGCGGAAAGGGAGGCAGTGAATCAGAGGTGGGGAATCAGAGGCGGGGAAACAGGCGGGTAAACATCGGCGGGTAAACATAGGCGGGGAATCAGAGGCGGGGAATCAGAGGCGGGTATTCAGAAGCGGGGAATCAGAGGCAGGGAATCAGAGGCGGGGAATCAGAGGCGGGGAATCAGAGGCGGGGATTCAGAGGCGGGGAATCAGAGGCGGGGTATCAGAGGAGGGGAATCACAGGCGTGGAATCAGAAGCGGGGAATCAGAGGCGGGGGATCAGAGGCGAGGAATCAGAGGCGGGGAATCAGAGGCGGGGAAACAGGCGGGTAAACAGCGGCGGGTAAACATAGGCGGGGAATCAGAGGCAGGAAATCAGAGGCGGGGAATCAGAGGCGGGGAATCAAAGGCGTGGAATCAGAGGCGGTGAATCAGAGGCGGGGAATCAGAAGTGGGGAATCAGATGCAGGGAATCAGAGGCAGGGAATCAGATGCAGGGAATCAGAGGCGGGGAATCAGAGGCAGGGAATCAGAGGCGGGCAATCAGATGCAGGGAATCAGAGGCAGGGAATCAGATGCAGGGAATCTGAGGCTGCGAATATGAGGTGGTGAATCAGAGGCGGGGAAACAGGCGGGTAAACAGAGGCGGGGAATCAGAGTCTGGGAATCAGAGGCGGGGAATCAGAGGCAGGGAATCAGATGAAGGGAATCTGATGCAGGGAATCTGAGGCAGGGAATCTGAGGCAGTGAATCTGTGGCAGGGAATCTGATGCGGGTTATCAGAAGGGGGAAATGAGATGTGGGAAACGAGATGCAGAGAAAGAGGCACGGAAATAGAGGCAGAGAAAGAGAGGCAGCGTATCAGAGGCGGGTAATCAGAGGCGTGGAATCAGAGGTGGGGAATCAGAGACACAGAAAGAGAGGCGTGGAATCAGAGGTGCGGAATCAGAGCGGGTGAATCTGAGCCGGGAAATCAGAAGCAGAGCAACAGAGGTTGTGAAACATGGGTGCGGAATCGGACGCGGGGAATCAGAAGTGGGGACTCAGAGGCAGGGAATCAGAGGCAGGGAATCAGAGGCAGGTTATCAGAGGCAGGGAATCAGAGGCGGGGAGTCAGAGGCGAGGAATCAGAGGCGGGGAATCAGAGGCGGGGAATCAGAGTCAGGGAATCAGAGGCGGAGAATCAGAGGCGGGCAATCAGATGCAGGGGATCAGGGGCAGGGAATCAGAGGCAGAGAATCAGAGGCAGGGAATCTGAGGCGGGGAATCAGAAGTGGGGAAACAGATGTCGGGAATCAGAGGCGGGGAGTCAGAGGCAGGGAATCAGAGGCATGTTATCAGAGGCAGGGAATCAGAGGCGGGGAATCAGAGGCGAGGAATCAGAGGCGGGGAATCAGAGGCGGGGAATCAGAGTCAGGGAATCAGAGGCGGAGAATCAGAGGCGGGCAATCAGATGCAGGGGATCAGGTGCAGGGAATCAGAGGCAGAGAATCAGAGGCAGGGAATCTGAGGCGGGGAATCAGAAGTGGGGAAACAGATGTTGGGAATCAGAGGCGGGGAATCAGAGGCAGGGAATCAGAGGCGGGCAATCAGAAGTGGGGAATCAGAGGCGGGGATTCAGAGGCGGGGAATCAGAGGCGGTTAATCAGAGGCGGGGAATCAGAGGCGGGGAATCAGAGGTGGGGAATCAGAAGTGGGGAATCAGAGGTGGGGAATCAGAGGCGGGGAATCAGAGGAGGGGAATCAGAGGCGGGCAATCAGATGCAGGGAATCAGAGGCAGGGAATCAGAGGCAGGGAATCAGAGGTAGGGAATCTGTGGTGTGGAATCAGAGGCGGGAAAACAGGCGGGTAAACAGAGGCGGGTAATCATAGGTGAGGAATCAGAGGCGGGGAATCAGAGTCGGGGAATCAGAGGCGGGGAATCAGAGGCGGGGTATCAGAGGAGGGGAATCTGAGGCGGGGAATCAGATGCAGGGAATCAGATGCGGGGAATCAGAGGCGGGGTATCAGAGGCGGGGAATCAGAGGCGGGGAATCAAAGGCGGGGAATCATAGGTGTGGAATCAGAGGCGGGGAATCAGAGGCGGGGAATCAGAAGTGGGGAATCAGAGGTGGGGAATCAGAGGCGGGGAATCAGAGGCGGGGAATCAGAGGCAGGGAATCAGAGGCGGGCAATCAGATGCAGGGAATCAGAGGCAGGGAATCAGAGGCAGGGAATCAATAAAGAGTTATCAGAGGCAGGGTATCAGAGGCGGGGAATCAGAGGCGGGGAATCAGAAGTGGGGAATCAGAGGTGGGGAATCAGAGGCGGGGAATCAGAGGCGGGGAATCAGAGGCAGGGAATCAGAGGCGGGCAATCAGATGCAGGGAATCAGAGGCAGGGAATCAGAGGCAGGGAATCAATAAAGAGTTATCAGAGGCAGGGTATCAGAGGCGGGGAATCAGAGGCGGGGTATCAGATGCGGGTCATCAGAGGCAGGGAATCAGAGGCGGGGAATCAGAGGCGGTGTATCAGAGGCGGGGAAAGATATGTGGGGTAACGTAGGCCAGGAAAGTTGAGCGGAAAGGGAGGCAGTGAATCAGAGGTGGGGAATCAGAGGCGGGGAAACAGGCGGGTAAACATCGGCGGGTAAACATAGGCGGGGAATCAGAGGCGGGGAATCAGAGGCGGGGAATCAGAGGCGGGGAATCAGAGGCAGGGAATCAGAGGCGGGGAATCAGAGGCGGGGAATCAGAGGTGGGGAATCAGAGGCGGGGAATCAGAGGCGGGGTATCAGAGGAGGGGAATCAGAGGCGGGGAATCAGAGGCGGGGTATCATAGGAGGGGAATCACAGGCGTGGAATCAGAAGCGGGGAATCAGAGGCGGGGAATCAGAGGCGAGGAATCAGAGGCGGGGAATCAGAGGCGGGGAATCAGAGGCAGGGAATCAGAGTCAGGGAATCAGAGGCGGAGAATCAGAGGCGGGCAATCAGATGCAGGGGATCAGGGGCAGGGAATCAGAGGCAGAGAATCAGAGGCAGGGAATCTGAGGCAGGGATTCAGAGGTGGGGAATCAGAGGCGGGGAATCAGAGGCAGGGAATCAGATGAAGGGAATCTGATGCAGGGAATCTGAGGCAGGGAATCTGAGGCAGGGAATCTGTGGCAGGGAATCTGATGCGGGTTATCAGAAGGGGGAAATGAGATGTGGGAAACGAGATGCAGAGAAAGAGGCACTTAAATAGAGGAAGGGAAAGAGAGGCAGGGAATCAGACGCGGGGAATCAGAGGCGGGGAATCAGAGGCGGGGAATCAGTGGTGGGGAATCAGAGGGGGGAATCAGAGGCGGGGAATCAGAGGCGGTGAATCAGAGGCGGGCAATCAGATGCAGGGAATCAGAGGCAGGGAATCAGAGGCAGGGATTCAGATGCAGGGAATCTGAGGTAGGGAATCTGAGGTGGGGAATCAGAGGCGGGGAAACAGGCGGGTAAACAGAGGCAGGTAAACATAGGCGGGGAATCAGAGGCGGGGAATCAGAGGCGGGGAATCGGAGGCGGGGAATCAGAGGCGGGGAATCAGAGGCGGGGAATCAGAGGCGGGGAATCAGAGGCGGGGTGTCAGAGGAGGGGAATCAGAGGCGGGGAATCAGAGGCGGGGAATCAGATGCGGGGAATCAGAGGCGTGGAATCAGAGGCGGGGAATCAGAGGCGGGCAATCAGATGCAGGGAATCAGAGGCAGGGAATCAGAGGCAGGGAATCAGAGACAGGGAATCTGTGGTGTGGAATCAGAGGCGGGGAATCAGAGGCGGGGAATCAGAGGCGGGGAATCAGAGGGGGGAATCAGAGGAGGGGAATCAGAGGCGGTGAATCAGAGGCGGGCAATCAGATGCAGGGAATCAGAGGCAGGGAATCAGAGACAGGGAATCAGATGCAGGGAATCTGAGGTAGGGAATCTGAGGTGGGGAATCAGAGGCGGGGAAACAGGCGGGTAAACAGCGGCGGGTAAACATAGGCGGGGAATCAGAGGCAGGGAATCAGAGGCGGGGAATCAGAGGCGGGGAATCAAAGGCGTGGAATCAGAGGCGGTCAATCAGAGGCGGGGAATCAGAAGTGGGGATCAGAGGTGGGGAATCAGAGGCGGGGAATCAGAGGCGGGGAATCAGAGGCGGGGAATCAGAGGCAGGGAATCAGAGGTGGGCAATCAGATGCAGGGAATCAGAGGCAGGGAATCAGATGCAGGGAATCTGAGGCTGCGAATATGAGGTGGTGAATCAGAGGCGGGGAAACAGGCGGGTAAACAGAGGCGGGGAATCAGAGTCTGGGAATCAGAGGCGGGGAATCAGAGGCAGGGAATCAGATGAAGGGAATCTGATGCAGGGAATCTGAGGCAGGGAATCTGAGGCAGGGAATCTGTGGCAGGGAATCTGATGCGGGTTATCAGAAGGGGGAAATGAGATGTGGGAAACGAGATGCAGAGAAAGAGGCACGGAAATAGAGGCAGAGAAAGAGAGGCAGCGTATCAGAGGCGGGTAATCAGAGGCGTGGAATCAGAGGCGGGGAATCAGAGACACAGAAAGAGAGGCGTGGAATCAGAGGTGCGGAATCAGAGCGGGTGAATCTGAGCCGGGGAATCAGAGTCAGGGAATCAGAGGCGGAGAATCAGAGGCGGGCAATCAGATGCAGGGGATCAGGGGCAGGGAATCAGAGGCAGAGAATCAGAGGCAGGGAATCTGAGGCGGGGAATCAGAAGTGGGGAAACAGATGTGGGGAATCAGAGGCGGGGAATCAGAGGCAGGGAATCAGAGGCGGGCAATCAGAAGTGGGGAATCAGAGGCGGGGATTCAGAGGCGGGGAATCAGAGGCGGTGAATCAGAGGCGGGGAATCAGAGGCGGGGAATCAGAGGTGGGGAATCAGAAGTGGGGAATCAGAGGTGGGGAATCAGAGGCGGGGAATCAGAGGCGGGGAATCAGAGGCGGGCAATCAGATGCAGGGAATCAGAGGCAGGGAATCAGAGGCAGGGAATCAGAGGTAGGGAATCTGTGGTGTGGAATCAGAGGCGGGAAAACAGGCGGGTAAACAGAGGCGGGTAATCATAGGTGGGGAATCAGAGGCGGGGAATCAGAGTCGGGGAATCAGAGGCGGGGAATCAGAGGCGGAGTATCAGAGGCGGGGAATCTGAGGCGGGGAATCAGATGCAGGGAATCAGATGCGGGGAATCAGAGGCGGGGTATCAGAGGCGGGGAATCAGAGGCGGGGAATCAAAGGCGGGGAATCAGAGGCGTGGAATCAGAGGCGGGGAATCAGAGGCGGGGAATCAGAAGTGGGGAATCAGAGGTGGGGAATCAGAGGCGGGGAATCAGAGGCGGGGAATCAGAGGCAGGGAATCAGAGGCGGGCAATCAGATGCAGGGAATCAGAGGCAGGGAATCAGAGGCAGGGAATCAATAAAGAGTTATCAGAGGCAGGGTTTCAGAGGCGGGGAATCAGAGGCGGGGTATCAGATGCGGGTCATCAGAGGCGGGGAATCAGAGGCGGGGAATCAGAGGCGGTGTATCAGAGGCGGGGAAAGATATGTGGGGTAACGTAGGCCAGGAAAGTTGAGCGGAAAGGGAGGCAGTGAATCAGAGGTGGGGAATCAGAGGCGGGGAAACAGGCGGGTAAACATCGGCGGGTAAACATAGGCGGGGAATCAGAGGCGGGGAATCAGAGGCGGGGAATCAGAGGCGGGGAATCAGAGGCAGGGAATCAGAGGCGGGGAATCAGAGGCGGGGAATCAGAGGCGGGGAATCAGAGGCGGGGAATCAGAGGCGGGGTAACAGAGGCGGGGAATCAGAGGCGGGGAATCAGAGGCAGGGAATCAGAGGCGGGCAATCAGATGCAGGGAATCAGAGGCAGGGAATCAGAGGCAGGGAATCAATAAAGAGTTATCAGAGGCAGGGTATCAGAGGCGGGGAATCAGAGGCGGGGTATCAGATGCGGGTCATCAGAGGCAGGGAATCAGAGGCGGGGAATCAGAGGCGGTGTATCAGAGGCGGGGAAAGATATGTGGGGTAACGTAGGCCAGGAAAGTTGAGCGGAAAGGGAGGCAGTGAATCAGAGGTGGGGAATCAGAGGCGGGGAAACAGGCGGGTAAACATCGGCGGGTAAACATAGGCGGGGAATCAGAGGCGGGGAATCAGAGGCGGGGAATCAGAGGCGGGGAATCAGAGGCAGGGAATCAGAGGCGGGGAATCAGAGGCGGGGAATCAGAGGTGGGGAATCAGAGGCGGGGAATCAGAGGCGGGGTATCAGAGGAGGGGAATCAGAGGCGGGGAATCAGAGGCGGGGTATCATAGGAGGGGAATCACAGGCGTGGAATCAGAAGCGGGGAATCAGAGGCGGGGAATCAGAGGCGAGGAATCAGAGGCGGGGAATCAGAGGCGGGGAATCAGAGGCAGGGAATCAGAGTCAGGGAATCAGAGGCGGAGAATCAGAGGCGGGCAATCAGATGCAGGGGATCAGGGGCAGGGAATCAGAGGCAGAGAATCAGAGGCAGGGAATCTGAGGCAGGGACTCAGAGGTGGGGAATCAGAGGCGGGGAATCAGAGGCAGGGAATCAGATGAAGGGAATCTGATGCAGGGAATCTGAGGCAGGGAATCTGAGGCAGGGAATCTGTGGCAGGGAATCTGATGCGGGTTATCAGAAGGGGGAAATGAGATGTGGGAAACGAGATGCAGAGAAAGAGGCACTTAAATAGAAGAAGGGAAAGAGAGGCAGGGAATCAGACGCGGGGAATCAGAGGCGGGGAATCAGAGGCGGGGAATCAGTGGCGGGGAATCAGAGGGGGGAATCAGAGGCGGGGAATCAGAGGCGGTGAATCAGAGGCGGGCAATCAGATGCAGGGAATCAGAGGCAGGGAATCAGAGGCAGGGATTCAGATGCAGGGAATCTGAGGTAGGGAATCTGAGGTGAAGAATCAGAGGCGGGGAAACAGGCGGGTAAACAGAGGCAGGTAAACATAGGCGGGGAATCAGAGGCGGGGAATCAGAGGCGGGGAATCGGAGGCGGGGAATCAGAGGCGGGGAATCAGAGGCGGGGAATCAGAGGCGGGGAATCAGAGGCGGGGTGTCAGAGGAGGGGAATCAGAGGCGGGGAATCAGAGGCGGGGAATCAGATGCGGGGAATCAGAGGCGTGGAATCAGAGGCGGGGAATCTGAGGCGGGCAATCAGATGCAGGGAATCAGAGGCAGGGAATCAGAGGCAGGGAATCAGAGACAGGGAATCTGTGGTGTGGAATCAGAGGCGGGGAATCAGAGGCGGGGAATCAGAGGCGGGGAATCAGAGGGGGGAATCAGAGGAGGGGAATCAGAGGCGGTGAATCAGAGGCGGGCAATCAGATGCAGGGAATCAGAGGCAGGGAATCAGAGACAGGGAATCAGATGCAGGGAATCTGAGGTAGGGAATCTGAGGTGGGGAATCAGAGGCGGGGAAACAGGCGGGTAAACAGCGGCGGGTAAACATAGGCGGGGAATCAGAGGCAGGGAATCAGAGGCGGGGAATCAGAGGCGGGGAATCAAAGGCGTGGAATCAGAGGCGGTCAATCAGAGGCGGGGAATCAGAAGTGGGGATCAGAGGTGGGGAATCAGAGGCGGCGAATCAGAGGCGGGGAATCAGAGGCGGGGAATCAGAGGCAGGGAATCAGAGGCGGGCGATCAGATGCAGGGAATCAGAGGCAGGGAATCAGATGCAGGGAATCTGAGGCTGCGAATATGAGGTGGTGAATCAGAGGCGGGGAAACAGGCGGGTAAACAGAGGCGGGGAATCAGAGTCTGGGAATCAGAGGCGGGGAATCAGAGGCAGGGAATCAGATGAAGGGAATCTGATGCAGGGAATCTGAGGCAGGGAATCTGAGGCAGGGAATCTGTGGCAGGGAATCTGATGCGGGTTATCAGAAGGGGGAAATGAGATGTGGGAAACGAGATGCAGAGAAAGAGGCACGGAAATAGAGGCAGAGAAAGAGAGGCAGCGTATCAGAGGCGGGTAATCAGAGGCGTGGAATCAGAGGCGGGGAATCAGAGACACAGAAAGAGAGGCGTGGAATCAGAGGTGCGGAATCAGAGCGGGTGAATCTGAGCCGGGGAATCAGAGTCAGGGAATCAGAGGCGGAGAATCAGAGGCGGGCAATCAGATGCAGGGGATCAGGGGCAGGGAATCAGAGGCAGAGAATCAGAGGCAGGGAATCTGAGGCGGGGAATCAGAAGTGGGGAAACAGATGTGGGGAATCAGAGGCGGGGAATCAGAGGCAGGGAATCAGAGGCGGGCAATCAGAAGTGGGGAATCAGAGGCGGGGATTCAGAGGCGGGGAATCAGAGGCGGTGAATCAGAGGCGGGGAATCAGAGGCGGGGAATCAGAGGTGGGGAATCAGAAGTGGGGAATCAGAGGTGGGGAATCAGAGGCGGGGAATCAGAGGCGGGGAATCAGAGGCGGGCAATCAGATGCAGGGAATCAGAGGCAGGGAATCAGAGGCAGGGAATCAGAGGTAGGGAATCTGTGGTGTGGAATCAGAGGCGGGAAAACAGGCGGGTAAACAGAGGCGGGTAATCATAGGTGGGGAATCAGAGGCGGGGAATCAGAGTCGGGGAATCAGAGGCGGGGAATCAGAGGCGGAGTATCAGAGGCGGGGAATCTGAGGCGGGGAATCAGATGCAGGGAATCAGATGCGGGGAATCAGAGGCGGGGTATCAGAGGCGGGGAATCAGAGGCGGGGAATCAAAGGCGGGGAATCAGAGGCGTGGAATCAGAGGCGGGGAATCAGAGGCGGGGAATCAGAAGTGGGGAATCAGAGGTGGGGAATCAGAGGCGGGGAATCAGAGGCGGGGAATCAGAGGCAGGGAATCAGAGGCGGGCAATCAGATGCAGGGAATCAGAGGCAGGGAATCAGAGGCAGGGAATCAATAAAGAGTTATCAGAGGCAGGGTATCAGAGGCGGGGAATCAGAGGCGGGGTATCAGATGCGGGTCATCAGAGGCCGGGAATCAGAGGCGGGGAATCAGAGGCGGTGTATCAGAGGCGGGGAAAGATATGTGGGGTAACGTAGGCCAGGAAAGTTGAGCGGAAAGGGAGGCAGTGAATCAGAGGTGGGGAATCAGAGGCGGGGAAACAGGCGGGTAAACATCGGCGGGTAAACATAGGCGGGGAATCAGAGGCGGGGAATCAGAGGCGGGGAATCAGAGGCGGGGAATCAGAGGCAGGGAATCAGAGGCGGGGAATCAGAGGCGGGGAATCAGAGGCGGGGAATCAGAGGCGGGGAATCAGAGGCGGGGTATCAGAGGAGGGGAATCAGAGGCGGGGAATCAGAGGCGGGGTATCATAGGAGGGGAACCACAGGCGTGGAATCAGAAGCGGGGAATCAGTGGCGGGGAATCAGAGGCGAGGAATCAGAGGCGGGGAATCAGAGGCGGGGAAACAGGCGGGTAAACAGCGGCGGGTAAACATAGGCGGGGAATCAGAGGCAGGGAATCAGAGGCGGGGAATCAGAGGCGGGGAATCAAAGGCGTGGAATCAGAGGCGGTGAATCAGAGGCGGGGAATCAGAAGTGGGGATCAGAGGTGGGGAATCAGAGGCGGGGAATCAGAGGCGGGGAATCAGAGGCGGGGAATCAGAGGCAGGGAATCAGAGGCGGGCAATCAGATGCAGGGAATCAGAGGCAGGGAATCATGCAGGGAATCAGAGGCGGGGAATCAGAGGCAGGGAATCAGAGGCGGGCAATCAGATGCAGGGAATCAGAGGCAGGGAATCAGATGCAGGGAATCTGAGGCTGCGAATATGAGTTGGTGAATCAGAGGCGGGGAAACAGGCGGGTAAACAGAGGCGGGGAATCAGAGTCTGGGAATCAGAGGCGGGGAATCAGATGAAGGGAATCTGATGCAGGGAATCTGAGGCAGGGAATCTGAGGCAGGGAATCTGTAGCAGGGAATCTGATGCGGGTTATCAGAAGGGGGAAATGAGATGATGGAAACGAGATGCAGAGAAAGAGGCACGGAAATAGAGGCAGAGAAAGAGAGGCAGCGTATCAGAGGCGGGTAATCAGAGGCGTGGAATCAGAGGCGGGGAATCAGAGACACAGAAAGAGAGGCGTGGAATCAGAGGTGCGGAATCAGAGCGGGTGAATCTGAGCCGGGAAATCAGAAGCAGAGCAACAGAGGCTGTGAAACATGGGTGCGGAATCGGACGCGGGGAATCAGAAGTGGGGACTCAGAGGCAGGGAATCAGAGGCAGGGAATCAGAGGCAGGTTATCAGAGGCAGGGAATCAGAGGCGGGGAATCAGAGGCGAGGAATCAGAGGCGGGGAATCAGAGGCGGAGAATCAGAGTCAGGGAATCAGAGGCGGAGAATCAGAGGCGGGCAATCAGATTCAGGGGATCAGGGGCAGGGAATCAGAGGCAGAGAATCAGAGGCAGGGAATCTGAGGCGGGGAATCAGAAGTAGGGAAACAGATGTGGGGAATCAGAGGCGGGGAATCAGAGGCAGGGAATCAGAGGCAGGTTATCAGAGGCAGGGAATCAGAGGCGGGTAATCAGAGGCGAGGAATCAGAGGCGGGGAATCAGAGGCGGGGAATCAGAGTCAGGGAATCAGAGGCGGAGAATCAGAGGCGGGCAATCAGATGCAGGGGATCAGGTGCAGGGAATCAGAGGCAGAGAATCAGAGGCAGGGAATCTGAGGCGGGGAATCAGAAGTGGGGAAACAGAGGCGGGGAATCAGAAGTGGGGATCAGAGGTGGGGAATCAGAGGCGGGGAATCAGAGGCGGGGAATCAGAGGCGGGGAATCAGAGGCAGGGAATCAGAGGCGGGCAATCAGATGCAGGGAATCAGAGGCAGGGAATCATGCAGGGAATCAGAGGCAGGGAATCAGAGGTAGGGAATCTGTGGTGTGGAATCAGAGGCGGGAATACAGGCGGGTAAACAGAGGCGGGTAATCATAGGTGGGGAATCAGAGGCGGGGAATCAGAGTCGGGGAATCAGAGGCGGGGAATCAGAGGCGGGGTATCAGAGGCGGGGAATCTGAGGCGGGGAATCAGATGCAGGAAATCAGATGCGGGGAATCAGAGGCGGGGTATCAGAGGCGGGGAATCAGAGGCGGGGAATCAAAGGTGGGGAATCAGAGGCGTGGAATCAGAGGCGGGGAATCAGAGGCGGGGAATCAGAAGTGGGGAATCTGAGGTGGGGAATCAGAGGCGGGGAATAAGAGGCGGGGAATCAGAGGCAGGGAATCAGAGGCTGGCAATCAGATGCAGGGAATCAGAGGCGGGGAATCAGAGGCAGGGAGTCAATAAAGAGTTATCAGAGGCAGGGTATCAGAGGCGGGGAATCAGAGGCGGGGTATCAGATGTGGGTCAACAGAGGCGGGGAATCAGAGGCGGGGAATCAGAGGCGGTGTATCAGAGGCGGGGAAAGATATGTGGGGTAACGTAGGCCAGGAAAGTTGAGCGGAAAGGGAGGCAGTGAATCAGAGGTGGGGAATCAGAGGCGGGGAAACAGGCGGGTAAACATCAGCGGGTAAACATAGGCGGGGAATCAGAGGCAGGGAATCAGAGGCGGGGAATCAGAGGCGGGGAATCAGAGGCAGGGAATCAGAGGCGGGGAATCAGAGGCGGGGAATCAGAGGCGGGGAATCAGAGGCGTGGAATCAGAGGCGGGGTATCAGAGGAGGGGAATCAGAGGCGGGGAATCAGAGGCGGGGTATCATAGGAGGGGAATCACAGGCGTGGAATCAGATGCGGGGAATCAGAGGCGGGGAATCAGAGGCGAGGAATCAGAGGCGGGGAATCAGAGGCGGGGAATCAGAGGCAGGGAATCAGAGTCAGGGAATCAGAGGCGGAGAATCAGAGGCGGGCAATCAGATGCAGGGGATCAGGGGCAGGGATCAGAGGCAGAGAATCAGAGGCAGGGAATCTGAGGCAGGGATTCAGAGGTGGGGAATCAGAGGCGGGGAATCAGAGGCAGGGAATCAGATGAAGGGAATCTGATGCAGGGATTCTGAGGCAGGGAATCTGAGGCAGGGAATCTGTGGCAGGGAATCTGATGCGGGTTATCAGAAGGGGGAAATGAGATGTGGGAAACGAGATGCAGAGAAAGAGGCACTTAAATAGAGGAAGGGAAAGAGAGGCAGGGAATCAGACGCGGGGAATCAGAGGCGGGGAATCAGAGGCGGGGAATCAGAGGCGGGGAATCAGAGGGTGGAATCAGAGGCGGGGAATCAGAGGCGGTGAATCAGAGGCGGGCAATCAGATGCAGGGAATCAGAGGCAGGGAATCAGAGGCAGGGATTCAGATGCAGGGAATCTGAGGTAGGGAATCTGAGGTGGGGAATCAGAGGCGGGGAAACAGGCGGGTAAACAGAGGCAGGTAAACATAGGCGGGGAATCAGAGGCGGGGAATCAGACGCGGGGAATCAGAGGTGGGGAATCAGAGGCGGGGAATCAGAGGCGGGGAATCAGAGGCAGGGAATCAGAGGCAGGTTATCAGAGGCAGGGAATCAGAGGCGGGGAATCAGAGGCGAGGAATCAGAGGCAGGGAATCAGAGGTGGGGAATCAGAGTCAGGGAATCAGAGGCGGAGAATCAGAGGCAGAGAATCAGAGGCAGGGAATCTGAGGCGGGGAATCAGAAGTGGGGAAACAGATGTGGGGAATCAGAGGCATGGAATCAGAGGCAGGGAATCAGAGGCGGGCAATCAGAAGTGGGGAATCAGAGGCGGGGATTCAGAGGCAGGGAATCAGAGGCGGTGAATCAGAGGCGGGGAATCAGAGGCGGGGAATCAGAGGTGGGGAATCAGAAGTGGGGAATCAGAGGTGGGGAATCAGAGGCGGGGAATCAGAGGCGGGGAATCAGAGGCGGGCAATCAGATGCAGGGAATCAGAGGCAGGGAATCAGAGGCAGGGAATCAGAGGTAGGGAATCTGTGGTGTGGAATCAGAGGCGGGAAAACAGGCGGGTAAACAGAGGCGGGTAATCATAGGTGGGGAATCAGAGGCGGGGAATCAGAGTCGGGGAATCAGAGGCGGGGAATCAGAGGCGGGGTATCAGAGGCGGGGAATCTGAGGCGGGGAATCAGATGCAGGGAATCAGATGCGGGGAATCAGAGGCGGGGTATCAGAGGCGGGGAATCAGAGGCGGGGAATCAAAGGCGGGGAATCAGAGGCGTGGAATCAGAGGCGGGGAATCAGAGGCGGGGAATCAGAAGTGGGGAATCAGAGGTGGGGAATCAGAGGCGGGGAATAAGAGGCGGGGAATCAGAGGCAGGGAATCAGAGGCGGGCAATCAGATGCAGGGAATCAGAGGCGGGGAATCAGAGGCAGGGAATCAATAAAGAGTTATCAGAGGCAGGGTATCAGAGGCGGGGAATCAGAGGCGGGGTATCAGATGCGGGTCATCAGAGGCGGGGAATCAGAGGCGGTGTATCAAAGGCGGGGAAAGATATGTGGGGTAACGTAGGCCAGGAAAGTTGAGCGGAAAGGGAGGCAGTAAATCAGAGGTGGGGAATCAGAGGCGGGGAAACAGGCGGGTAAACATCAGCGGGTAAACATAGGCGGGGAATCAGAGGCGGGGAATCAGAGGCGGGGAATCAGAGGCGGGGAATCAGAGGCAGGGAATCAGAGGCGGGGAATCAGAGGCGGGGAATCAGAGGTGGGGAATCAGAGGCGGGGAATCAAAGGCGGGGTATCAGAGGAGGGGAATCAGAGGCGGGGAATCAGAGGCGGGGTATCATAGGAGGGGAATCACAGGCGTGGAATCAGATGCGGGGAATCAGAGGCGGGGAATCAGAGGCGAGGAATCAGAGGCGGGGAATCAGAGGCGGGGAATCAGAGGCAGGGAATCAGAGTCAGGGAATCAGAGGCGGAGAATCAGAGGCGGGCAATCAGATGCAGGGGATCAGGGGCAGGGAATCAGAGGCAGAGAATCAGAGGCAGGGAATCTGAGGCAGGGATTCAGAGGTGGGGAATCAGAGGCGGGGAATCAGAGGCAGGGAATCAGATGAAGGGAATCTGATGCAGGGAATCTGAGGCAGGGAATCTGAGGCAGGGAATCTGTGGCAGGGAATCTAATTCGGGTTATCAGAAGGGGGAAATGATATGTGGGAAACGAGATGCAGAGAAAGAGGCACTTAAATAGAGGAAGGGAAAGAGAGGCAGGGAATCAGACGCGGGGAATCAGAGGCGGGGAATCAGAGGCGGGGAATCAGAGGCGGGGAATCAGAGGCGGGGAATCAGAGGGGGGAATCATAGGCGGTTAATCAGAGGCGGTGAATCAGAGGCGGGCAATCAGATGCAGGGAATCAGAGGCAGGGAATCAGAGGCAGGGATTCAGATGCAGGGAATCTGAGGTAGGGAATCTGAGGTGGGGAATCAGAGGCGGGGAAACAGGCGGGTAAACAGAGGCAGGTAAACATAGGCGGGGAATCAGAGGCGGGGAATCAGAGGCGGGGAATCAGAGGTGGGGAATCAGAGGCGGGGAATCAGAGGCGGGGAATCAGAGGCGGGGAATCAGAGGCGGGGTGTCAGAGGAGGGGAATCAGAGGCGGGGAATCAGAGGCGGGGAATCAGAGGCGGGGAATCAGAGGCGTGGAATCAGAGGCGGGGAATCAGAAGTGGGGAATCAGAGGCGGGGATTCAGAGGCAGGGAATCAGAGGCGGTGAATCAGAGGCGGGGAATCAGAGGCGGGGAATCAGAGGTGGGGAATCAGAAGTGGGGAATCAGAGGTGGGGAATCAGAGGCGGGGAATCAGAGGCGGGGAATCAGAGGCGGGCAATCAGATGCAGGGAATCAGAGGCAGGGAATCAGAGGCAGGGAATCAGAGGTAGGGAATCTGTGGTGTGGAATCAGAGGCGGGAAAACAGGCGGGTAAACAGAGGCGGGTAATCATAGGTGGGGAATCAGAGGCGGGGAATCAGAGTCGGGGAATCAGAGGCGGGGAATCAGAGGCGGGGTATCAGAGGCGGGGAATCTGAGGCGGGGAATCAGATGCAGGGAATCAGATGCGGGGAATCAGAGGCGGGGTATCAGAGGCGGGGAATCAGAGGCGGGGAATCAAAGGCGGGGAATCAGAGGCGTGGAATCAGAGGCGGGGAATCAGAGGCGGGGAATCAGAAGTGGGGAATCAGAGGTGGGGAATCAGAGGCGGGGAATAAGAGGCGGGGAATCAGAGGCAGGGAATCAGAGGCGGGCAATCAGATGCAGGGAATCAGAGGCGGGGAATCAGAGGCAGGGAATCAATAAAGAGTTATCAGAGGCAGGGTATCAGAGGCGGGGAATCAGAGGCGGGGTATCAGATGCGGGTCATCAGAGGCGGGGAATCAGAGGCGGTGTATCAAAGGCGGGGAAAGATATGTGGGGTAACGTAGGCCAGGAAAGTTGAGCGGAAAGGGAGGCAGTAAATCAGAGGTGGGGAATCAGAGGCGGGGAAACAGGCGGGTAAACATCAGCGGGTAAACATAGGCGGGGAATCAGAGGCGGGGAATCAGAGGCGGGGAATCAGAGGCGGGGAATCAGAGGCAGGGAATCAGAGGCGGGGAATCAGAGGCGGGGAATCAGAGGTGGGGAATCAGAGGCGGGGAATCAAAGGCGGGGTATCAGAGGAGGGGAATCAGAGGCGGGGAATCAGAGGCGGGGTATCATAGGAGGGGAATCACAGGCGTGGAATCAGATGCGGGGAATCAGAGGCGGGGAATCAGAGGCGAGGAATCAGAGGCGGGGAATCAGAGGCGGGGAATCAGAGGCAGGGAATCAGAGTCAGGGAATCAGAGGCGGAGAATCAGAGGCGGGCAATCAGATGCAGGGGATCAGGGGCAGGGAATCAGAGGCAGAGAATCAGAGGCAGGGAATCTGAGGCAGGGATTCAGAGGTGGGGAATCAGAGGCGGGGAATCAGAGGCAGGGAATCAGATGAAGGGAATCTGATGCAGGGAATCTGAGGCAGGGAATCTGAGGCAGGGAATCTGTGGCAGGGAATCTAATTCGGGTTATCAGAAGGGGGAAATGATATGTGGGAAACGAGATGCAGAGAAAGAGGCACTTAAATAGAGGAAGGGAAAGAGAGGCAGGGAATCAGACGCGGGGAATCAGAGGCGGGGAATCAGAGGCGGGGAATCAGAGGCGGGGAATCAGAGGCGGGGAATCAGAGGGGGGAATCATAGGCGGTTAATCAGAGGCGGTGAATCAGAGGCGGGCAATCAGATGCAGGGAATCAGAGGCAGGGAATCAGAGGCAGGGATTCAGATGCAGGGAATCTGAGGTAGGGAATCTGAGGTGGGGAATCAGAGGCGGGGAAACAGGCGGGTAAACAGAGGCAGGTAAACATAGGCGGGGAATCAGAGGCGGGGAATCAGAGGCGGGGAATCAGAGGCGGGGAATCAGAGGCGGGGAATCAGAGGCGGGGAATCAGAGGGGGGAATCATAGGCGGTTAATCAGAGGTGGGGAATCAGAGGCGGGGAATCAGAGGCGGGGAATCAGAGGCGGGGAATCAGAGGCGGGGTGTCAGAGGAGGGGAATCAGAGGCGGGGAATCAGAGGCGGGGAATCAGAGGCGGGGAATCAGAGGCGTGGAATCAGAGGCGGGGAATCAGAGGCGGGCAATCAGATGCAGGGAATCAGAGGCAGGGAATAAGAGGCAGGGAATCAGAGGCAGGGAATCTGTGGTGTGGAATCAGAGGCGGGGAATCAGAGGCGGGGAATCAGAGGCGGGGAATCAGAGGGGGGAATCAGAGGAGGGGAATCAGAGGCGGTGAATCAGAGGCGGGCAATCAGATGCAGGGAATCAGAGGCAGGGAATCAGAGACAGGGAATAAGATGCAGGGAATCTGAGGTAGGGAATCTGAGGTGGGGAATCAGAGGCGGGGAAACAGGCGGGTAAACAGAGGCGGGTAAACATAGGCGGGGTATCAGAGGAGGGGAATCAGAGGCGGGGAATCAGTGGCGGGGTATCAGAGGAGGGGAATCAGAGGCGGGGAATCTGAGGCGGGGAATCAGAGGCGGGGAATCAGAGGCGGGGTATCAGAGGAGGGGAATCAGAGGCGGGGAATCAGAGGCGGGGTATCAGAGGATGGGAATCAGAGGCGTGGAATCAGAGGCGGGGAATCAGAGGCGGGGAATCAGAGGCGGGGAATCAGAGGCGGGGAATCAGAGGCAGGGAATCAGAGTCAGGGAATCAGAGGTGGAGAAACAGAGGCGGGCAATCAGATGCAGCGGATCAGGGGCAGGGAATCAGAGGCAGAGAATCAGAGGCAGGGAATCTGAGGCAGGGACTCAGATGTGGGGAATCAGAGGCGGGGAATCAGAGGCAGGGAATCAGATGAAGGGAATCTGATGCAGGGAATCTGAGGCAGGGAATCTGAGGCAGGGAATCTGTGGCAGGGAATCTGATGCGGGTTATCAGAAGGGGGAAATGAGATGTGGGAAACGAGATGCAGAGAAAGAGACACGGAAATAGAGGAAGGGAAAGAGAGGCAGGGAATCAGACGCGGGGAATCAGAGGCGCGGAATCAGAGGCGGGGAATCAGAGGCGGGGAATCAGAGGCGGGGAATCAGAGGGAGGAATCAGAGGCGGGGAATCAGAGGCGGTGAATCAGAGGCGGGCAATCAGATGCAGGGAATCAGAGGCAGGGAATCAGAGGCAGGGAATCAGGTGCAGGGAATCTGAGGTAGGGAATCTGAGGTGGGGAATCAGAGGCGGGGAAACAGGTGGGTAAACAGAGGCGGGTAAACATAGGCGGGGAATCAGAGGCGGGGAATCAGAGGTGGGGAATCAGAGGCGGGGAATCAGAGGCGGGGAATCAGAGGCGGGGAATCAGAGGCGGGGAATCAGAGGCATTGAATCAGAGGCGGGGTGTCAGAGGAGGGGAATCAGAGGCGGGGAATCAGAGGCGGGTAATCAGAGGCGGGGAATCAGAGGCGTGGAATCAGAGGTGGGAAATCAGAGGCGGGCAATCAGATGCAGGGAATCATAGGCAGGGAATCAGAGGCAGGGAATCAGAGTCAGGGAATCTGTGGTGTGGAATCAGAGGCGGGAAAACAGGCGGGTAAAAAGAGGCGGGTAAACATAGGTGGGGAATCAGTGGCGGGGAATCAGAGTCGGGGAATCAGAGGCGGGGAATCAGAGGTGGGGAATCAGAGGCGGGGAATCTGAGGCGGGGAATCAGATGCAGGGAATCAGATGCAGGGAATCAGAGGCGGGGTATCAGAGGCGGGGAATCAGAGGCGGGGAATCAGAGGCGGGGAATCAGAGGCGTGGAATCAGAGGCGGGGAATCAGAGGCGGGGAATCAGAAGTGGGGAATCAGAGGTGGGGAATCAGAGGTGGGGAAACAGAGGCGGGGAATCAGAGGCAGGGAATCAGAGGCGGGCAATCAGATGCAGGGAATCAGAGGCAGGGAATCAGAGGCAGGGAATCAGTAAAGAGTTATCAGAGGCAGGGTATCAGAGGCGGGGAATCAGAGGGGGGTATCAGATGCGGGTCATCAGAGGCAGAGAATCAGAGGCAGGGAATCTGAGGCGGGGAATCAGAAGTGGGGAAACTGATGTGAGGAATCAGAGGCAGGGAATCAGAGGCAGGGAATCAGAGGCGGGCAATCAGAAGTGGGGAATCAGAGGCGGGGATTCAGAGGCGAGGAATCAGAGGCCGTGAATCAGAGGCGGGGAATCAGAGGCGGGGAATCAGAGGTGGGGAATCAGAAGTGGGGAATCAGAGGTGGGGAATCAGAGGCGGGGAATCAGAGGCGGGGAATCAGAGGCGGGCAATCAGATGCAGGGAATCAGAGGCAGGGAATCAGAGGCAGGGAATCAGAGGTAGGGAATCTGTGGTGTGGAATCAGAGGCGGGAAAACAGGCGGGTAAACAGAGGCGGGTAATCATAGGTGGGGAATCAGAGGCGGGGAATCAGAGTCGGGGAATCAGAGGCGGGGAATCAGAGGCGGGGTATCAGAGGCGGGGAATCAGAGGCGGGGAATCAGATGAAGGGAATCTGATGCAGGGAATCTGAGGCAGGGAATCTGAGGCAGGGAATCTGTAGCAGGGAATCTGATGCGGGTTATCAGAAGGGGGAAATGAGATGATGGAAACGAGATGCAGAGAAAGAGGCACGGAAATAGAGGCAGAGAAAGAGAGGCAGCGTATCAGAGGCGGGGAATCTGAGGCGGGGAATCAGATGCAGGGAATCAGATGCGGGGAATCAGAGGCGGGGTATCAGAGGCGGGGAATCAGAGGCGGGGAATCAAAGGCGCGGAATCAGAGGCGGGGAATCAGAGGCGGGGAATCAGAGGCGGGGAATCAGAGGGAGGAATCAGAGGCGGGGAATCAGAGGCGGTGAATCAGAGGCGGGCAATCAGATGCAGGGAATCAGAGGCAGGGAATCAGAGGCAGGGAATCAGGTGCAGGGAATCTGAGGTAGGGAATCTGAGGTGGGGAATCAGAGGCGGGGAAACAGGTGGGTAAACAGAGGCGGGTAAACATAGGCGGGGAATCAGAGGCGGGGAATCAGAGGTGGGGAATCAGAGGCGGGGAATCAGAGGCGGGGAATCAGAGGCGGGGAATCAGAGGCGGGGAATCAGAGGCATTGAATCAGAGGCGGGGTGTCAGAGGAGGGGAATCAGAGGCGGGGAATCAGAGGCGGGTAATCAGAGGCGGGCAATCAGATGCAGGGAATCATAGGCAGGGAATCAGAGGCAGGGAATCAGAGTCAGGGAATCTGTGGTGTGGAATCAGAGGCGGGAAAACAGGCGGGTAAAAAGAGGCAGGTAAACATAGGTGGGGAATCAGTGGCGGGGAATCAGAGTCGGGGAATCAGAGGCGGGGAATCAGAGGTGGGGAATCAGAGGCGGGGAATCTGAGGCGGGGAATCAGATGCAGGGAATCAGAGGCGGGGAATCAGAGGTGGGGAATCAGAGGCGGGGAATCAGAGGCGGGGTATCAGAGGAGGGGAATCAGAGGCGGGGAATCAGAGGCGGGGTATCATAGGAGGGGAATCACAGGCGTGGAATCAGAAGCGGGGAATCAGAGGCGGGGAATCAGAGGCGAGGAATCAGAGGCGGGGAATCAGAGGCGGGGAATCAGAGGCAGGGAATCAGAGTCAGGGAATCAGAGGCGGAGAATCAGAGGCGGGCAATCAGATGCAGGGGATCAGGGGCAGGGAATCAGAGGCAGAAAATCAGAGGCAGGGAATCTGAGGCAGGGATTCAGAGGTGGGGAATCAGAGGCGGGGAATCTGAGGCAGGGAATCTGAGGCAGGGAATCTGTGGCAGGGAATCTGATGCGGGTTATCAGAAGGGGGAAATGAGATGTGGGAAACGAGATGCAGAGAAAGAGGCACTTAAATAGAGGAAGGGAAAGAGAGGCAGGGAATCAGACGCGGGGAATCAGAGGCGGGGAATCAGAGGCGGGGAATCAGTGGCGGGGAATCAGAGGGGGGAATCAGAGGCGGGGAATCAGAGGCGGTGAATCAGAGGCGGGCAATCAGATGCAGGGAATCAGAGGCAGGGAATCAGAGGCAGGGATTCAGATGCAGGGAATCTGAGGTAGGGAATCTGAGGTGGGGAATCAGAGGCGGGGAAACAGGCGGGTAAACAGAGGCAGGTAAACATAGGCGGGGAATCAGAGGCGGGGAATCAGAGGCGGGGAATCGGAGGCGGGGAATCAGAGGCGGGGAATCAGAGGCGGGGAATCAGAGGCGGGGAATCAGAGGCGGGGTGTCAGAGGAGGGGAATCAGAGGCGGGGAATCAGAGGCGGGGAATCAGATGCGGGGAATCAGAGGCGTGGAATCAGAGGCGGGGAATCAGAGGCGGGCAATCAGATGCAGGGAATCAGAGGCAGGGAATCAGAGGCAGGGAATCAGAGACAGGGAATCTGTGGTGTGGAATCAGAGGCGGGGAATCAGAGGCGGGGAATCAGAGGCGGGGAATCAGAGGGGGGAATCAGAGGAGGGGAATCAGAGGCGGTGAATCAGAGGCGGGCAATCAGATGCAGGGAATCAGAGGCAGGGAATCAGAGACAGGGAATCAGATGCAGGGAATCTGAGGTAGGGAATCAGAGGCAGGGAATCAATAAAGAGTTATCAGAGGCAGGGTATCAGAGGCGGGGAATCAGAGGCGGGGTTTCAGATGCGGGTCATCAGAGGCGGGGAATCAGAGGCGGGGAATCAGAGGCGGTGTATCAGAGGCGGGGAAAGATATGTGGGGTAACGTAGGCCAGGAAAGTTGAGCGGAAAGGGAGGCAGTGAATCAGAGGTGGGGATTCAGAGGCGGGGAAACAGGCGGGTAAACATCGGCGTGTAAACATAGGCGGGGAATCAGAGGCGGGGAATCAGAGGCGGGGAATCAGAGGCGGGGAATCAGAGGCGGGGAATCAGAGGCAGGGAATCAGAGGCGGGGAATCAGAGGCGGGGAATCAGAGGCGGGGAATCAGAGGCGGGGAATCAGAGGCGGGGTATCAGAGGAGGGGAATCAGAGGCGGGGAATCAGAGGCGGGGTATCATAGGAGGGGAACCACAGGCGTGGAATCAGAAGCGGGGAATCAGTGGCGGGGAATCAGAGGCGAGGAATCAGAGGCGGGGAATCAGAGGCGGGGAAACAGGCGGGTAAACAGCGGCGGGTAAACATAGGCGGGGAATCAGAGGCAGGGAATCAGAGGCGGGGAATCAGAGGCGGGGAATCAAAGGCGTGGAATCAGAGGCGGTGAATCAGAGGCGGGGAATCAGAAGTGGGGATCAGAGGTGGGGAATCAGAGGCGGGGAATCAGAGGCGGGGAATCAGAGGCGGGGAATCAGAGGCAGGGAATCAGAGGCGGGCAATCAGATGCAGGGAATCAGAGGCAGGGAATCATGCAGGGAATCAGAGGCGGGGAATCAGAGGCAGGGAATCAGAGGCGGGCAATCAGATGCAGGGAATCAGAGGCAGGGAATCAGATGCAGGGAATCTGAGGCTGCGAATATGAGTTGGTGAATCAGAGGCGGGGAAACAGGCGGGTAAACAGAGGCGGGGAATCAGAGTCTGGGAATCAGAGGCGGGGAATCAGATGAAGGGAATCTGATGCAGGGAATCTGAGGCAGGGAATCTGAGGCAGGGAATCTGTAGCAGGGAATCTGATGCGGGTTATCAGAAGGGGGAAATGAGATGATGGAAACGAGATGCAGAGAAAGAGGCACGGAAATAGAGGCAGAGAAAGAGAGGCAGCGTATCAGAGGCGGGGAATCTGAGGCGGGGAATCAGATGCAGGGAATCAGATGCGGGGAATCAGAGGCGGGGTATCAGAGGCGGGGAATCAGAGGCGGGGAATCAAAGGCGCGGAATCAGAGGCGGGGAATCAGAGGCGGGGAATCAGAGGCGGGGAATCAGAGGGAGGAATCAGAGGCGGGGAATCAGAGGCGGTGAATCAGAGGCGGGCAATCAGATGCAGGGAATCAGAGGCAGGGAATCAGAGGCAGGGAATCAGGTGCAGGGAATCTGAGGTAGGGAATCTGAGGTGGGGAATCAGAGGCGGGGAAACAGGTGGGTAAACAGAGGCGGGTAAACATAGGCGGGGAATCAGAGGCGGGGAATCAGAGGTGGGGAATCAGAGGCGGGGAATCAGAGGCGGGGAATCAGAGGCGGGGAATCAGAGGCGGGGAATCAGAGGCATTGAATCAGAGGCGGGGTGTCAGAGGAGGGGAATCAGAGGCGGGGAATCAGAGGCGGGTAATCAGAGGCGGGCAATCAGATGCAGGGAATCATAGGCAGGGAATCAGAGGCAGGGAATCAGAGTCAGGGAATCTGTGGTGTGGAATCAGAGGCGGGAAAACAGGCGGGTAAAAAGAGGCAGGTAAACATAGGTGGGGAATCAGTGGCGGGGAATCAGAGTCGGGGAATCAGAGGCGGGGAATCAGAGGTGGGGAATCAGAGGCGGGGAATCTGAGGCGGGGAATCAGATGCAGGGAATCAGAGGCGGGGAATCAGAGGTGGGGAATCAGAGGCGGGGAATCAGAGGCGGGGTATCAGAGGAGGGGAATCAGAGGCGGGGAATCAGAGGCGGGGTATCATAGGAGGGGAATCACAGGCGTGGAATCAGAAGCGGGGAATCAGAGGCGGGGAATCAGAGGCGAGGAATCAGAGGCGGGGAATCAGAGGCGGGGAATCAGAGGCAGGGAATCAGAGTCAGGGAATCAGAGGCGGAGAATCAGAGGCGGGCAATCAGATGCAGGGGATCAGGGGCAGGGAATCAGAGGCAGAAAATCAGAGGCAGGGAATCTGAGGCAGGGATTCAGAGGTGGGGAATCAGAGGCGGGGAATCTGAGGCAGGGAATCTGAGGCAGGGAATCTGTGGCAGGGAATCTGATGCGGGTTATCAGAAGGGGGAAATGAGATGTGGGAAACGAGATGCAGAGAAAGAGGCACTTAAATAGAGGAAGGGAAAGAGAGGCAGGGAATCAGACGCGGGGAATCAGAGGCGGGGAATCAGAGGCGGGGAATCAGTGGCGGGGAATCAGAGGGGGGAATCAGAGGCGGGGAATCAGAGGCGGTGAATCAGAGGCGGGCAATCAGATGCAGGGAATCAGAGGCAGGGAATCAGAGGCAGGGATTCAGATGCAGGGAATCTGAGGTAGGGAATCTGAGGTGGGGAATCAGAGGCGGGGAAACAGGCGGGTAAACAGAGGCAGGTAAACATAGGCGGGGAATCAGAGGCGGGGAATCAGAGGCGGGGAATCGGAGGCGGGGAATCAGAGGCGGGGAATCAGAGGCGGGGAATCAGAGGCGGGGAATCAGAGGCGGGGTGTCAGAGGAGGGGAATCAGAGGCGGGGAATCAGAGGCGGGGAATCAGATGCGGGGAATCAGAGGCGTGGAATCAGAGGCGGGGAATCAGAGGCGGGCAATCAGATGCAGGGAATCAGAGGCAGGGAATCAGAGGCAGGGAATCAGAGACAGGGAATCTGTGGTGTGGAATCAGAGGCGGGGAATCAGAGGCGGGGAATCAGAGGCGGGGAATCAGAGGGGGGAATCAGAGGAGGGGAATCAGAGGCGGTGAATCAGAGGCGGGCAATCAGATGCAGGGAATCAGAGGCAGGGAATCAGAGACAGGGAATCAGATGCAGGGAATCTGAGGTAGGGAATCTGAGGTGGGGAATCAGAGGCGGGGAAACAGGCGGGTAAACAGCGGCGGGTAAACATAGGCGGGGAATCAGAGGCAGGGAATCAGAGGCGGGGAATCAGAGGTGGGGAATCAAAGGCGTGGAATCAGAGGCGGTCAATCAGAGGCGGGGAATCAGAAGTGGGGATCAGAGGTGGGGAATCAGAGGCGGGGAATCAGAGGCGGGGAATCAGAGGCGGGGAATCAGAGGCAGGGAATCAGAGGCGGGCAATCAGATGCAGGGAATCAGAGGCAGGGAATCAGATGCAGGGAATCTGAGGCTGCGAATATGAGGTGGTGAATCAGAGGCGGGGAAACAGGCGGGTAAACAGAGGCGGGGAATCAGAGTCTGGGAATCAGAGGCGGGGAATCAGAGGCAGGGAATCAGATGAAGGGAATCTGATGCAGGGAATCTGAGGCAGGGAATCTGAGGCAGGGAATCTGTGGCAGGGAATCTGATGCGGGTTATCAGAAGGGGGAAATGAGATGTGGGAAACGAGATGCAGAGAAAGAGGCACGGAAATAGAGGCAGAGAAAGAGAGGCAGCGTATCAGAGGCGGGTAATCAGAGGCGTGGAATCAGAGGCGGGGAATCAGAGACACAGAAAGAGAGGCGTGGAATCAGAGGTGCGGAATCAGAGCGGGTGAATCTGAGCCGGGGAATCAGAGTCAGGGAATCAGAGTCAGGGAATCAGAGGCGGAGAATCAGAGGCGGGCAATCAGATGCAGGGGATCAGGGGCAGGGAATCAGAGGCAGAAAATCAGAGGCAGGGAATCTGAGGCAGGGATTCAGAGGTGGGGAATCAGAGGCGGGGAATCTGAGGCAGGGAATCTGAGGCAGGGAATCTGTGGCAGGGAATCTGATGCGGGTTATCAGAAGGGGGAAATGAGATGTGGGAAACGAGATGCAGAGAAAGAGGCACTTAAATAGAGGAAGGGAAAGAGAGGCAGGGAATCAGACGCGGGGAATCAGAGGCGGGGAATCAGAGGCGGGGAATCAGTGGCGGGGAATCAGAGGGGGGAATCAGAGGCGGGGAATCAGAGGCGGTGAATCAGAGGCGGGCAATCAGATGCAGGGAATCAGAGGCAGGGAATCAGAGGCAGGGATTCAGATGCAGGGAATCTGAGGTAGGGAATCTGAGGTGGGGAATCAGAGGCGGGGAAACAGGCGGGTAAACAGAGGCAGGTAAACATAGGCGGGGAATCAGAGGCGGGGAATCAGAGGCGGGGAATCGGAGGCGGGGAATCAGAGGCGGGGAATCAGAGGCGGGGAATCAGAGGCGGGGAATCAGAGGCGGGGTGTCAGAGGAGGGGAATCAGAGGCGGGGAATCAGAGGCGGGGAATCAGATGCGGGGAATCAGAGGCGTGGAATCAGAGGCGGGGAATCAGAGGCGGGCAATCAGATGCAGGGAATCAGAGGCAGGGAATCAGAGGCAGGGAATCAGAGACAGGGAATCTGTGGTGTGGAATCAGAGGCGGGGAATCAGAGGCGGGGAATCAGAGGCGGGGAATCAGAGGGGGGAATCAGAGGAGGGGAATCAGAGGCGGTGAATCAGAGGCGGGCAATCAGATGCAGGGAATCAGAGGCAGGGAATCAGAGACAGGGAATCAGATGCAGGGAATCTGAGGTAGGGAATCTGAGGTGGGGAATCAGAGGCGGGGAAACAGGCGGGTAAACAGCGGCGGGTAAACATAGGCGGGGAATCAGAGGCAGGGAATCAGAGGCGGGGAATCAGAGGCGGGGAATCAAAGGCGTGGAATCAGAGGCGGTCAATCAGAGGCGGGGAATCAGAAGTGGGGATCAGAGGTGGGGAATCAGAGGCGGGGAATCAGAGGCGGGGAATCAGAGGCGGGGAATCAGAGGCAGGGAATCAGAGGCAGGCAATCAGATGCAGGGAATCAGAGGCAGGGAATCAGATGCAGGGAATCTGAGGCTGCGAATATGAGGTGGTGAATCAGAGGCGGGGAAACAGGCGGGTAAACAGAGGCGGGGAATCAGAGTCTGGGAATCAGAGGCGGGGAATCAGAGGCAGGGAATCAGATGAAGGGAATCTGATGCAGGGAATCTGAGGCAGGGAATCTGAGGCAGGGAATCTGTGGCAGGGAATCTGATGCGGGTTATCAGAAGGGGGAAATGAGATGTGGGAAACGAGATGCAGAGAAAGAGGCACGGAAATAGAGGCAGAGAAAGAGAGGCAGCGTATCAGAGGCGGGTAATCAGAGGCGTGGAATCAGAGGCGGGGAATCAGAGACACAGAAAGAGAGGCGTGGAATCAGAGGTGCGGAATCAGAGCGGGTGAATCTGAGCCGGGGAATCAGAGTCAGGGAATCAGAGGCGGAGAATCAGAGGCGGGCAATCAGATGCAGGGGATCAGGGGCAGGGAATCAGAGGCAGAGAATCAGAGGCAGGGAATCTGAGGCGGGGAATCAGAAGTGGGGAAACAGATGTGGGGAATCAGAGGCGGGGAATCAGAGGCAGGGAATCAGAGGCGGGCAATCAGAAGTGGGGAATCAGAGGCGGGGATTCAGAGGCGGGGAATCAGAGGCGGTGAATCAGAGGCGGGGAATCAGAGGCGGGGAATCAGAGGTGGGGAATCAGAAGTGGGGAATCAGAGGTGGGGAATCAGAGGCGGGGAATCAGAGGCGGGGAATCAGAGGCGGGCAATCAGATGCAGGGAATCAGAGGCAGGGAATCAGAGGCAGGGAATCAGAGGTAGGGAATCTGTGGTGTGGAATCAGAGGCGGGAAAACAGGCGGGTAAACAGAGGCGGGTAATCATAGGTGGGGAATCAGAGGCGGGGAATCAGAGTCGGGGAATCAGAGGCGGGGAATCAGAGGCGGAGTATCAGAGGCGGGGAATCTGAGGCGGGGAATCAGATGCAGGGAATCAGATGCGGGGAATCAGAGGCGGGGTATCAGAGGCGGGGAATCAGAGGCGGGGAATCAAAGGCGGGGAATCAGAGGCGTGGAATCAGAGGCGGGGAATCAGAGGCGGGGAATCAGAAGTGGGGAATCAGAGGTGGGGAATCAGAGGCGGGGAATCAGAGGCGGGGAATCAGAGGCAGGGAATCAGAGGCGGGCAATCAGATGCAGGGAATCAGAGGCAGGGAATCAGAGGCAGGGAATCAATAAAGAGTTATCAGAGGCAGGGTATCAGAGGCGGGGAATCAGAGGCGGGGTATCAGATGCGGGTCATCAGAGGCGGGGAATCAGAGGCGGGGAATCAGAGGCGGTGTATCAGAGGCGGGGAAAGATATGTGGGGTAACGTAGGCCAGGAAAGTTGAGCGGAAAGGGAGGCAGTGAATCAGAGGTGGGGAATCAGAGGCGGGGAAACAGGCGGGTAAACATCGGCGGGTAAACATAGGCGGGGAATCAGAGGCGGGGAATCAGAGGCGGGGAATCAGAGGCGGGGAATCAGAGGCGGGGAATCAGAGGCAGGGAATCAGAGGCGGGGAATCAGAGGCGGGGAATCAGAGGCGGGGAATCAGAGGCGGGGAATCAGAGGCGGGGTATCAGAGGAGGGGAATCAGAGGCGGGGAATCAGAGGCGGGGTATCATAGGAGGGGAACCACAGGCGTGGAATCAGAAGCGGGGAATCAGTGGCGGGGAATCAGAGGCGAGGAATCAGAGGCGGGGAATCAGAGGCGGGGAAACAGGCGGGTAAACAGCGGCGGGTAAACATAGGCGGGGAATCAGAGGCAGGGAATCAGAGGCGGGGAATCAGAGGCGGGGAATCAAAGGCGTGGAATCAGAGGCGGTGAATCAGAGGCGGGGAATCAGAAGTGGGGATCAGAGGTGGGGAATCAGAGGCGGGGAATCAGAGGCGGGGAATCAGAGGCGGGGAATCAGAGGCAGGGAATCAGAGGCGGGCAATCAGATGCAGGGAATCAGAGGCAGGGAATCATGCAGGGAATCAGAGGCGGGGAATCAGAGGCAGGGAATCAGAGGCGGGCAATCAGATGCAGGGAATCAGAGGCAGGGAATCAGATGCAGGGAATCTGAGGCTGCGAATATGAGTTGGTGAATCAGAGGCGGGGAAACAGGCGGGTAAACAGAGGCGGGGAATCAGAGTCTGGGAATCAGAGGCGGGGAATCAGATGAAGGGAATCTGATGCAGGGAATCTGAGGCAGGGAATCTGAGGCAGGGAATCTGTAGCAGGGAATCTGATGCGGGTTATCAGAAGGGGGAAATGAGATGATGGAAACGAGATGCAGAGAAAGAGGCACGGAAATAGAGGCAGAGAAAGAGAGGCAGCGTATCAGAGGCGGGTAATCAGAGGCGTGGAATCAGAGGCGGGGAATCAGAGACACAGAAAGAGAGGCGTGGAATCAGAGGTGCGGAATCAGAGCGGGTGAATCTGAGCCGGGAAATCAGAAGCAGAGCAACAGAGGCTGTGAAACATGGGTGCGGAATCGGACGCGGGGAATCAGAAGTGGGGACTCAGAGGCAGGGAATCAGAGGCAGGGAATCAGAGGCAGGTTATCAGAGGCAGGGAATCAGAGGCGGGGAATCAGAGGCGAGGAATCAGAGGCGGGGAATCAGAGGCGGAGAATCAGAGTCAGGGAATCAGAGGCGGAGAATCAGAGGCGGGCAATCAGATGCAGGGGATCAGGGGCAGGGAATCAGAGGCAGAGAATCAGAGGCAGGGAATCTGAGGCGGGGAATCAGAAGTAGGGAAACAGATGTGGGGAATCAGAGGCGGGGAATCAGAGGCAGGGAATCAGAGGCAGGTTATCAGAGGCAGGGAATCAGAGGCGGGGAATCAGAGGCGAGGAATCAGAGGCGGGGAATCAGAGGCGGGGAATCAGAGTCAGGGAATCAGAGGCGGAGAATCAGAGGCGGGCAATCAGATGCAGGGGATCAGGTGCAGGGAATCAGAGGCAGAGAATCAGAGGCAGGGAATCTGAGGCGGGGAATCAGAAGTGGGGAAACAGATGTGGGGAATCAGAGGCGGGGAATCAGAGGCAGGGAATCAGAGGCGGGCAATCAGAAGTGGGGAATCAGAGGTGGGGATTCAGAGGCGGGGAATCAGAGGCGGTGAATCAGAGGCAGGGAATCAGAGGCGGGGAATCAGAGGTTGGGAATCAGAAGTGGGGAATCAGAGGTGGGGAATCAGAGGTGGGGAATCAGAGGCGGGGAATCAGAGGCGGGCAATCAGATGCAGGGAATCAGAGGCAGGGAATCAGAGGCAGGGAATCAGAGGTAGGGAATCTGTGGTGTGGAATCAGAGGCGGGAATACAGGCGGGTAAACAGAGGCGGGTAATCATAGGTGGGGAATCAGAGGCGGGGAATCAGAGTCGGGGAATCAGAGGCGGGGAATCAGAGGCGGGGTATCAGAGGCGGGGAATCTGAGGCGGGGAATCAGATGCAGGAAATCAGATGCGGGGAATCAGAGGCGGGGTATCAGAGGCGGGGAATCAGAGGCGGGGAATCAAAGGTGGGGAATCAGAGGCGTGGAATCAGAGGCGGGGAATCAGAGGCGGGGAATCAGAAGTGGGGAATCTGAGGTGGGGAATCAGAGGCGGGAAAACAGGCGGGTAAACAGAGGCGGGTAATCATAGGTGGGGAATCAGAGGCGGGGAATCGGAGTCGGGGAATCAGAGGCGGGGAATCAGAGGCGGAGTATCAGAGGCGGGGAATCTGAGGCGGGGAATCAGATGCAGGGAATCAGATGCGGGGAATCAGAGGCGGGGTATCAGAGGCGGGGAATCAGAGGCGGGGAATCAAAGGCGGGGAATCAGAGGCGTGGAATCAGAGGCGGGGAATCAGAGGCGGGGAATCAGAAGTGGGGAATCAGAGGTGGGGAATCAGAGGCGGGGAATCAGAGGCGGGGAATCAGAGGCAGGGAATCAGAGGCGGGCAATCAGATGCAGGGAATCAGAGGCAGGGAATCAGAGGCAGGGAATCAATAAAGAGTTATCAGAGGCAGGGTATCAGAGGCGGGGAATCAGAGGCGGGGTATCAGATGCGGGTCATCAGAGGCGGGGAATCAGAGGCGGGGAATCAGAGGCGGTGTATCAGAGGCGGGGAAAGATATGTGGGGTAACGTAGGCCAGGAAAGTTGAGCGGAAAGGGAGGCAGTGAATCAGAGGTGGGGAATCAGAGGCGGGGAAACAGGCGGGTAAACATCGGCGGGTAAACATAGGCGGGGAATCAGAGGCGGGGAATCAGAGGCGGGGAATCAGAGGCGGGGAATCAGAGGCAGGGAATCAGAGGCGGGGAATCAGAGGCGGGGAATCAGAGGCGGGGAATCAGAGGCGGGGAATCAGAGGCGGGGTATCAGAGGAGGGGAATCAGAGGCAGGGAATCAGAGGCGGGGTATCATAGGAGGGGAACCACAGGCGTGGAATCAGAAGCGGGGAATCAGTGGCGGGGAATCAGAGGCGAGGAATCAGAGGCGGGGAATCAGAGGCGGGGAAACAGGCGGGTAAACAGCGGCGGGTAAACATAGGCGGGGAATCAGAGGCAGGGAATCAGAGGCGGGGAATCAGAGGCGGGGAATCAAAGGCGTGGAATCAGAGGCGGTGAATCAGAGGCGGGGAATCAGAAGTGGGGATCAGAGGTGGGGAATCAGAGGCGGGGAATCAGAGGCGGGGAATCAGAGGCGGGGAATCAGAGGCAGGGAATCAGAGGCGGGCAATCAGATGCAGGGAATCAGAGGCAGGGAATCATGCAGGGAATCAGAGGCGGGGAATCAGAGGCAGGGAATCAGAGGCGGGCAATCAGATGCAGGGAATCAGAGGCAGGGAATCAGATGCAGGGAATCTGAGGCTGCGAATATGAGTTGGTGAATCAGAGGCGGGGAAACAGGCGGGTAAACAGAGGCGGGGAATCAGAGTCTGGGAATCAGAGGCGGGGAATCAGATGAAGGGAATCTGATGCAGGGAATCTGAGGCAGGGAATCTGAGGCAGGGAATCTGTAGCAGGGAATCTGATGCGGGTTATCAGAAGGGGGAAATGAGATGATGGAAACGAGATGCAGAGAAAGAGGCACGGAAATAAAGGCAGAGAAAGAGAGGCAGCGTATCAGAGGCGGGTAATCAGAGGCGTGGAATCAGAGGCGGGGAATCAGAGACACAGAAAGAGAGGCGTGGAATCAGAGGTGCGGAATCAGAGCGGGTGAATCTGAGCCGGGAAATCAGAAGCAGAGCAACAGAGGCTGTGAAACATGGGTGCGGAATCGGACGCGGGGAATCAGAAGTGGGGACTCAGAGGCAGGGAATCAGAGGCAGGGAATCAGAGGCAGGTTATCAGAGGCAGGGAATCAGAGGCGGGGAATCAGAGGCGAGGAATCAGAGGCGGGGAATCAGAGGCGGAGAATCAGAGTCCGGGAATCAGAGGCGGAGAATCAGAGGCGGGCAATCAGATGCAGGGGATCAGGGGCAGGGAATCAGAGGCAGAGAATCAGAGGCAGGGAATCTGAGGCGGGGAATCAGAAGTAGGGAAACAGATTTGGGGAATCAGAGGCGGGGAATCAGAGGCAGGGAATCAGAGGCAGGTTATCAGAGGCAGGGAATCAGAGGCGGGGAATCAGAGGCGAGGAATCAGAGGCGGGGAATCAGAGGCGGGGAATCAGAGTCAGGGAATCAGAGGCGGAGAATCAGAGGCGGGCAATCAGATGCAGGGGATCAGGTGCAGGGAATCAGAGGCAGAGAATCAGAGGCAGGGAATCTGAGGCGGGGAATCAGAAGTGGGGAAACAGATGTGGGGAATCAGAGGCGGGGAATCAGAGGCAGGGAATCAGAGGCGGGCAATCAGAAGTGGGGAATCAGAGGTGGGGATTCAGAGGCGGGGAATCAGAGGCGGTGAATCAGAGGCAGGGAATCAGAGGCGGGGAATCAGAGGTTGGGAATCAGAAGTGGGGAATCAGAGGTGGGGAATCAGAGGTGGGGAATCAGAGGCGGGGAATCAGAGGCGGGCAATCAGATGCAGGGAATCAGAGGCAGGGAATCAGAGGCAGGGAATCAGAGGTAGGGAATCTGTGGTGTGGAATCAGAGGCGGGAATACAGGCGGGTAAACAGAGGCGGGTAATCATAGGTGGGGAATCAGAGGCGGGGAATCAGAGTCGGGGAATCAGAGGCGGGGAATCAGAGGCGGGGTATCAGAGGCGGGGAATCTGAGGCGGGGAATCAGATGCAGGAAATCAGATGCGGGGAATCAGAGGCGCGGTATCAGAGGCGGGGAATCAGAGGCGGGGAATCAAAGGTGGGGAATCAGAGGCGTGGAATCAGAGGCGGGGAATCAGAGGCGGGGAATCAGAAGTGGGGAATCTGAGGTGGGGAATCAGAGGCGGGGAATAAGAGGCGGGGAATCAGAGGCAGGGAATCAGAGGCGGGCAATCAGATGCAGGGAATCAGAGGCGGGGAATCAGAGGCAGGGAGTCAATAAAGAGTTATCAGAGGCAGGGTATCAGAGGCGGGGAATCAGAGGCGGGGTATCAGATGTGGGTCAACAGAGGCGGGGAATCAGAGGCGGGGAATCAGAGGCGGTGTATCAGAGGCGGGGAAAGATATGTGGGGTAACGTAGGCCAGGAAAGTTGAGCGGAAAGGGAGGCAGTGAATCAGAGGTGGGGAATCAGAGGCGGGGAAACAGGCGGGTAAACATCAGCGGGTAAACATAGGCGGGGAATCAGAGGCAGGGAATCAGAGGCGGGGAATCAGAGGCGGGGAATCAGAGGCAGGGAATCAGAGGCGGGGAATCAGAGGCGGGGAATCAGAGGCGGGGAATCAGAGGCGTGGAATCAGAGGCGGGGTATCAGAGGAGGGGAATCAGAGGCGGGGAATCAGAGGCGGGGTATCATAGGAGGGGAATCAGAGGCGTGGAATCAGATGCGGGGAATCAGAGGCGGGGAATCAGAGGCGAGGAATCAGAGGCGGGGAATCAGAGGCGGGGAATCAGAGGCAGGGAATCAGAGTCAGGGAATCAGAGGCGGAGAATCAGAGGCGGGCAATCAGATGCAGGGGATCAGGGGCAGGGATCAGAGGCAGAGAATCAGAGGCAGGGAATCTGAGGCAGGGATTCAGAGACACAGAAAGAGAGGCGTGGAATCAGAGGTGCGGAATCAGAGCGGGTGAATCTGAGCCGGGAAATCAGAAGCAGAGCAACAGAGGCTGTGAAACATGGGTGCGGAATCGGACGCGGGGAATCAGAAGTGGGGACTCAGAGGCAGGGAATCAGAGGCAGGGAATCAGAGGCAGGTTATCAGAGGCAGGGAATCAGAGGCGGGGAATCAGAGGCGAGGAATCAGAGGCGGGGAATCAGAGGCGGAGAATCAGAGTCAGGGAATCAGAGGCGGAGAATCAGAGGCGGGCAATCAGATGCAGGGGATCAGGGGCAGGGAATCAGAGGCAGAGAATCAGAGGCAGGGAATCTGAGGCGGGGAATCAGAAGTAGGGAAACAGATTTGGGGAATCAGAGGCGGGGAATCAGAGGCAGGGAATCAGAGGCAGGTTATCAGAGGCAGGGAATCAGAGGCGGGGAATCAGAGGCGAGGAATCAGAGGCGGGGAATCAGAGGCGGGGAATCAGAGTCAGGGAATCAGAGGCGGAGAATCAGAGGCGGGCAATCAGATGCAGGGGATCAGGTGCAGGGAATCAGAGGCAGAGAATCAGAGGCAGGGAATCTGAGGCGGGGAATCAGAAGTGGGGAAACAGATGTGGGGAATCAGAGGCGGGGAATCAGAGGCAGGGAATCAGAGGCGGGCAATCAGAAGTGGGGAATCAGAGGTGGGGATTCAGAGGCGGGGAATCAGAGGCGGTGAATCAGAGGCAGGGAATCAGAGGCGGGGAATCAGAGGTTGGGAATCAGAAGTGGGGAATCAGAGGTGGGGAATCAGAGGTGGGGAATCAGAGGCGGGGAATCAGAGGCGGGCAATCAGATGCAGGGAATCAGAGGCAGGGAATCAGAGGCAGGGAATCAGAGGTAGGGAATCTGTGGTGTGGAATCAGAGGCGGGAATACAGGCGGGTAAACAGAGGCGGGTAATCATAGGTGGGGAATCAGAGGCGGGGAATCAGAGTCGGGGAATCAGAGGCGGGGAATCAGAGGCGGGGTATCAGAGGCGGGGAATCTGAGGCGGGGAATCAGATGCAGGAAATCAGATGCGGGGAATCAGAGGCGCGGTATCAGAGGCGGGGAATCAGAGGCGGGGAATCAAAGGTGGGGAATCAGAGGCGTGGAATCAGAGGCGGGGAATCAGAGGCGGGGAATCAGAAGTGGGGAATCTGAGGTGGGGAATCAGAGGCGGGGAATAAGAGGCGGGGAATCAGAGGCAGGGAATCAGAGGCGGGCAATCAGATGCAGGGAATCAGAGGCGGGGAATCAGAGGCAGGGAGTCAATAAAGAGTTATCAGAGGCAGGGTATCAGAGGCGGGGAATCAGAGGCGGGGTATCAGATGTGGGTCAACAGAGGCGGGGAATCAGAGGCGGGGAATCAGAGGCGGTGTATCAGAGGCGGGGAAAGATATGTGGGGTAACGTAGGCCAGGAAAGTTGAGCGGAAAGGGAGGCAGTGAATCAGAGGTGGGGAATCAGAGGCGGGGAAACAGGCGGGTAAACATCAGCGGGTAAACATAGGCGGGGAATCAGAGGCAGGGAATCAGAGGCGGGGAATCAGAGGCGGGGAATCAGAGGCAGGGAATCAGAGGCGGGGAATCAGAGGCGGGGAATCAGAGGCGGGGAATCAGAGGCGTGGAATCAGAGGCGGGGTATCAGAGGAGGGGAATCAGAGGCGGGGAATCAGAGGCGGGGTATCATAGGAGGGGAATCAGAGGCGTGGAATCAGATGCGGGGAATCAGAGGCGGGGAATCAGAGGCGAGGAATCAGAGGCGGGGAATCAGAGGCGGGGAATCAGAGGCAGGGAATCAGAGTCAGGGAATCAGAGGCGGAGAATCAGAGGCGGGCAATCAGATGCAGGGGATCAGGGGCAGGGATCAGAGGCAGAGAATCAGAGGCAGGGAATCTGAGGCAGGGATTCAGAGGTGGGGAATCAGAGGCGGGGAATCAGAGGCAGGGAATCAGATGAAGGGAATCTGATGCAGGGATTCTGAGGCAGGGAATCTGAGGCAGGGAATCTGTGGCAGGGAATCTGATGCGGGTTATCAGAAGGGGGAAATGAGATGTGGGAAACGAGATGCAGAGAAAGAGGCACTTAAATAGAGGAAGGGAAAGAGAGGCAGGGAATCAGACGTGGGGAATCAGAGGCGGGGAATCAGAGGCGGGGAATCAGAGGCGGGGAATCAGAGGGGGGAATCAGAGGCGGGGAATCAGAGGCGGTGAATCAGAGGCGGGCAATCAGATGCAGGGAATCAGAGGCAGGGAATCAGAGGCAGGGATTCAGATGCAGGGAATCTGAGGTAGGGAATCTGAGGTGGGGAATCAGAGGCGGGGAAACAGGCGGGTAAACAGAGGCAGGTAAACATAGGCGGGGAATCAGAGGCGGGGAATCAGACGCGGGGAATCAGAGGTGGGGAATCAGAGGCGGGGAATCAGAGGCGGGGAATCAGAGGCAGGGAATCAGAGGCAGGTTATCAGAGGCAGGGAATCAGAGGCGGGGAATCAGAGGCGAGGAATCAGAGGCGGGGAATCAGAGGTGGGGAATCAGAGTCAGGGAATCAGAGGCGGAGAATCAGATGCAGAGAATCAGAGGCAGGGAATCTGAGGCGGGGAATCAGAAGTGGGGAAACAGATGTGGGGAATCAGAGGCATGGAATCAGAGGCAGGGAATCAGAGGCGGGCAATCAGAAGTGGGGAATCAGAGGCGGGGATTCAGAGGCAGGGAATCAGAGGCGGTGAATCAGAGGCGGGGAATCAGAGGCGGGGAATCAGAGGTGGGGAATCAGAAGTGGGGAATCAGAGGTGGGGAATCAGAGGCGGGGAATCAGAGGCGGGGAATCAGAGGCGGGCAATCAGATGCAGGGAATCAGAGGCAGGGAATCAGAGGCAGGGAATCAGAGGTAGGGAATCTGTGGTGTGGAATCAGAGGCGGGAAAACAGGCGGGTAAACAGAGGCGGGTAATCATAGGTGGGGAATCAGAGGCGGGGAATCAGAGTCGGGCAATCAGAGGCGGGGAATCAGAGGCGGGGTATCAGAGGCGGGGAATCTGAGGCGGGGAATCAGATGCAGGGAATCAGATGCGGGGAATCAGAGGCGGGGTATCAGAGGCGGGGAATCAGAGGCGGGGAATCAAAGGCGGGGAATCAGAGGCATGGAATCAGAGGCGGGGAATCAGAGGCGGGGAATCAGAAGTGGGGAATCAGAGGTGGGGAATCAGAGGCGGGGAATAAGAGGCGGGGAATCAGAGGCAGGGAATCAGAGGCGGGCAATCAGATGCAGGGAATCAGAGGCGGGGAATCAGAGGCAGGGAATCAATAAAGAGTTATCAGAGGCAGGGTATCAGAGGCGGGGAATCAGAGGCGGGGTATCAGATGCGGGTCATCAGAGGCGGGGAATCAGAGGCGGGGAATCAGAGGCGGTGTATCAAAGGCGGGGAAAGATATGTGGGGTAACGTAGGCCAGGAAAGTTGAGCGGAAAGGGAGGCAGTAAATCAGAGGTGGGGAATCAGAGGCGGGGAAACAGGCGGGTAAACATCAGCGGGTAAACATAGGCGGGGAATCAGAGGCGGGGAATCAGAGGCGGGGAATCAGAGGCGGGGAATCAGAGGCAGGGAATCAGAGGCGGGGAATCAGAGGCGGGGAATCAGAGGTGGGGAATCAGAGGCGGGGAATCAGAGGCGGGGTATCAGAGGAGGGGAATCAGATGCGGGGAATCAGAGGCGGGGTATCATAGGAGGGGAATCACAGGCGTGGAATCAGATGCGGGGAAGCAGAGGCGGGGAATCAGAGGCGAGGAATCAGAGGCGGGGAATCAGAGGCGGGGAATCAGAGGCAGGGAATCAGAGTCAGGGAATCAGAGGTGGAGAATCAGAGGCGGGCAATCAGATGCAGGGGATCAGGGGCAGGGAATCAGAGGCAGAGAATCAGAGGCAGGGAATCTGAGGCAGGGATTCAGAGGTGGGGAATCAGAGGCGGGGAATCAGAGGCAGGGAATCAGATGAAGGGAATCTGATGCAGGGAATCTGAGGCAGGGAATCTGAGGCAGGGAATCTGTGGCAGGGAATCTAATTCGGGTTATCAGAAGGGGGAAATGATATGTGGGAAACGAGATGCAGAGAAAGAGGCACTTAAATAGAGGAAGGGAAAGAGAGGCAGGGAATCAGACGCGGGGAATCAGAGGCGGGGAATCAGAGGCGGGGAATCAGAGGCGGGGAATCAGAGGGGGGAATCATAGGCGGTTAATCAGAGGCGGTGAATCAGAGGCGGGCAATCAGATGCAGGGAATCAGAGGCAGGGAATCAGAGGCAGGGATTCAGATGCAGGGAATCTGAGGTAGGGAATCTGAGGTGGGGAATCAGAGGCGGGGAAACAGGCGGGTAAACAGAGGCAGGTAAACATAGGCGGGGAATCAGAGGCGGGGAATCAGAGGCGGGGAATCAGAGGTGGGGAATCAGAGGCGGGGAATCAGAGGCGGGGAATCAGAGGCGGGGAATCAGAGGCGGGGTGTCAGAGGAGGGGAATCAGAGGCGGGGAATCAGAGGCGGGGAATCAGAGGCGGGGAATCAGAGGCGTGGAATCAGAGGCGGGGAATCAGAGGCGGGCAATCAGATGCAGGGAATCAGAGGCAGGGAATCAGAGGCAGGGAATCAGAGGCAGGGAATCTGTGGTGTGGAATCAGAGGCGGGGAATCAGAGGCGGTGAATCAGAGGCGGGGAATCAGAGGGGGGAATCAGAGGAGGGGAATCAGAGGCGGTGAATCAGAGGCGGGCAATCAGATGCAGGGAATCAGAGGCAGGGAATCAGAGACAGGGAATAAGATGCAGGGAATCTGAGGTAGGGAATCTGAGGTGGGGAATCAGAGGCGGGGAAACAGGCGGGTAAACAGAGGCGGGTAAACATAGGCGGGGTATCAGAGGAGGGGAATCAGAGGCGGGGAATCAGTGGCGGGGTATCAGAGGAGGGGAATCAGAGGCGGGGAATCTGAGGCGGGGAATCAGAGGCGGGGAATCAGAGGCGGGGTATCAGAGGAGGGGAATCAGAGGCGGGGAATCAGAGGCGGGGTATCAGAGGATGGGAATCAGAGGCGTGGAATCAGAGGCGGGGAATCAGAGGCGGGGAATCAGAGGTGGAGAAACAGAGGCGGGCAATCAGATGCAGCGGATCAGGGGCAGGGAATCAGAGGCAGAGAATCAGAGGCAGGGAATCTGAGGCAGGGACTCAGATGTGGGGAATCAGAGGCGGGGAATCAGAGGCAGGGAATCAGATGAAGGGAATCTGATGCAGGGAATCTGAGGCAGGGAATCTGAGGCAGGGAATCTGTGGCAGGGAATCTGATGCGGGTTATCAGAAGGGGGAAATGAGATGTGGGAAACGAGATGCAGAGAAAGAGGCACGGAAATAGAGGAAGGGAAAGAGAGGCAGGGAATCAGACGCGGGGAATCAGAGGCGCGGAATCAGAGGCGGGGAATCAGAGGCGGGGAATCAGAGGCGGGGAATCAGAGGGAGGAATCAGAGGCGGGGAATCAGAGGCGGTGAATCAGAGGCGGGCAATCAGATGCAGGGAATCAGAGGCAGGGAATCAGAGGCAGGGAATCAGGTGCAGGGAATCTGATGTAGGGAATCTGAGGTGGGGAATCAGAGGCGGGGAAACAGGTGGGTAAACAGAGGCGGGTAAACATAGGCGGGGAATCAGAGGCGGGGAATCAGAGGTGGGGAATCAGAGGCGGGGAATCAGAGGCGGGGAATCAGAGGCGGGGAATCAGAGGCGGGGAATCAGAGGCATTGAATCAGAGGCGGGGTGTCAGAGGAGGGGAATCAGAGGCGGGGAATCAGAGGCGGGGAATCAGAGGCGGGTAATCAGAGGCGGGGAATCAGAGGCGTGGAATCAGAGGTGGGAAATCAGAGGCGGGCAATCAGATGCAGGGAATCATAGGCAGGGAATCAGAGGCAGGGAATCAGAGTCAGGGAATCTGTGGTGTGGAATCAGAGGCGGGAAAACAGGCGGGTAAAAAGAGGCGGGTAAACATAGGTGGGGAATCAGTGGCGGGGAATCAGAGTCGGGGAATCAGAGGCGGGGAATCAGAGGTGGGGAATCAGAGGCGGGGAATCTGAGGCGGGGAATCAGATGCAGGGAATCAGATGCAGGGAATCAGAGGCGGGGTATCAGAGGCGGGGAATCAGAGGCGGGGAATCAGAGGCGGGGAATCAGAGGCGTGGAATCAGAGGCGGGGAATCAGAGGAGGGGAATCAGAAGTGGGGAATCAGAGGTGGGGAATCAGAGGTGGGGAAACAGAGGCGGGGAATCAGAGGCAGGGAATCAGAGGCGGGCAATCAGATGCAGGGAATCAGAGGCAGGGAATCAGAGGCAGGGAATCAATAAAGAGTTATCAGAGGCAGGGTATCAGAGGCGGGGAAACAGAGGGGGGTATCAGATGCGGGTCATCAGAGGCAGAGAATCAGAGGCAGGGAATCTGAGGCGGGGAATCAGAAGTGGGGAAACTGATGTGAGGAATCAGAGGCAGGGAATCAGAGGCAGGGAATCAGAGGCGGGCAATCAGAAGTGGGGAATCAGAGGCGGGGATTCAGAGGCGGGGAATCAGAGGCGGTGAATCAGAGGCGGGGAATCAGAGGCGGGGAATCAGAGGTGGGGAATCAGAAGTGGGGAATCAGAGGTGGGGAATCAGAGGCGGGGAATCAGAGGCGGGGAATCAGAGGCGGGCAATCAGATGCAGGGAATCAGAGGCAGGGAATCAGAGGCAGGGAATCAGAGGTAGGGAATCTGTGGTGTGGAATCAGAGGCGGGAAAACAGGCGGGTAAACAGAGGCGGGTAATCATAGGTGGGGAATCAGAGGCGGGGAATCAGAGTCGGGGAATCAGAGGCGGGGAATCAGAGGCGGGGTATCAGAGGCGGGGAATCTGAGGCGGGGAATCAGATGCAGGGAATCAGATGCGGGGAATCAGAGGCGGGGTATCAGAGGCGGGGAATCAGAGGCGGGGAATCAAAGGCGCGGAATCAGAGGCGGGGAATCAGAGGCGGGGAATCAGAGGCGGGGAATCAGAGGGAGGAATCAGAGGCGGGGAATCAGAGGCGGTGAATCAGAGGCGGGCAATCAGATGCAGGGAATCAGAGGCAGGGAATCAGAGGCAGGGAATCAGGTGCAGGGAATCTGAGGTAGGGAATCTGAGGTGGGGAATCAGAGGCGGGGAAACAGGTGGGTAAACAGAGGCGGGTAAACATAGGCGGGGAATCAGAGGCGGGGAATCAGAGGTGGGGAATCAGAGGCGGGGAATCAGAGGCGGGGAATCAGAGGCGGGGAATCAGAGGCGGGGAATCAGAGGCATTGAATCAGAGGCGGGGTGTCAGAGGAGGGGAATCAGAGGCGGGGAATCAGAGGCGGGTAATCAGAGGCGGGGAATCAGAGGCGTGGAATCAGAGGTGGGAAATCAGAGGCGGGCAATCAGATGCAGGGAATCATAGGCAGGGAATCAGAGGCAGGGAATCAGAGTCAGGGAATCTGTGGTGTGGAATCAGAGGCGGGAAAACAGGCGGGTAAAAAGAGGCGGGTAAACATAGGTGGGGAATCAGTGGCGGGGAATCAGAGTCGGGGAATCAGAGGCAGGGAATCAGAGGTGGGGAATCAGAGGCGGGGAATCTGAGGCGGGGAATCAGATGCAGGGAATCAGATGCAGGGAATCAGAGGCGGGGTATCAGAGGCGGGGAATCAGAGGCGGGGAATCAGAGGCGGGGAATCAGAGGCGTGGAATCAGAGGCGGGGAATCAGAGGCGGGGAATCAGAAGTGGGGAATCAGAGGTGGGGAATCAGAGGTGGGGAAACAGAGGCGGGGAATCAGAGGCAGGGAATCAGAGGCGGGCAATCAGATGCAGGGAATCAGAGGCAGGGAATCAGAGGCAGGGAATCAGTAAAGAGTTATCAGAGGCAGGGAATCAGAGGCGGGGAATCAGAGGCGGGGAATCAGAGGCGGGCAATCAGATGCAGGGAATCAGAGGCAGGGAATCAGAGGCAGGGAATCAGAGGTAGGGAATCTGTGGTGTGGAATCAGAGGCGGGAAAACAGGCGGGTAAACAGAGGCGGGTAATCATAGGTGGGGAATCAGAGGCGGGGAATCAGAGTCGGGCAATCAGAGGCGGGGAATCAGAGGCGGGGTATCAGAGGCGGGGAATCTGAGGCGGGGAATCAGATGCAGGGAATCAGATGCGGGGAATCAGAGGCGGGGTATCAGAGGCGGGGAATCAGAGGCGGGGAATCAAAGGCGGGGAATCAGAGGCATGGAATCAGAGGCGGGGAATCAGAGGCGGGGAATCAGAAGTGGGGAATCAGAGGTGGGGAATCAGAGGCGGGGAATAAGAGGCGGGGAATCAGAGGCAGGGAATCAGAGGCGGGCAATCAGATGCAGGGAATCAGAGGCGGGGAATCAGAGGCAGGGAATCAATAAAGAGTTATCAGAGGCAGGGTATCAGAGGCGGGGAATCAGAGGCGGGGTATCAGATGCGGGTCATCAGAGGCGGGGAATCAGAGGCGGGGAATCAGAGGCGGTGTATCAAAGGCGGGGAAAGATATGTGGGGTAACGTAGGCCAGGAAAGTTGAGCGGAAAGGGAGGCAGTAAATCAGAGGTGGGGAATCAGAGGCGGGGAAACAGGCGGGTAAACATCAGCGGGTAAACATAGGCGGGGAATCAGAGGCGGGGAATCAGAGGCGGGGAATCAGAGGCGGGGAATCAGAGGCAGGGAATCAGAGGCGGGGAATCAGAGGCGGGGAATCAGAGGTGGGGAATCAGAGGCGGGGAATCAGAGGCGGGGTATCAGAGGAGGGGAATCAGATGCGGGGAATCAGAGGCGGGGTATCATAGGAGGGGAATCACAGGCGTGGAATCAGATGCGGGGAAGCAGAGGCGGGGAATCAGAGGCGAGGAATCAGAGGCGGGGAATCAGAGGCGGGGAATCAGAGGCAGGGAATCAGAGTCAGGGAATCAGAGGTGGAGAATCAGAGGCGGGCAATCAGATGCAGGGGATCAGGGGCAGGGAATCAGAGGCAGAGAATCAGAGGCAGGGAATCTGAGGCAGGGATTCAGAGGTGGGGAATCAGAGGCGGGGAATCAGAGGCAGGGAATCAGATGAAGGGAATCTGATGCAGGGAATCTGAGGCAGGGAATCTGAGGCAGGGAATCTGTGGCAGGGAATCTAATTCGGGTTATCAGAAGGGGGAAATGATATGTGGGAAACGAGATGCAGAGAAAGAGGCACTTAAATAGAGGAAGGGAAAGAGAGGCAGGGAATCAGACGCGGGGAATCAGAGGCGGGGAATCAGAGGCGGGGAATCAGAGGCGGGGAATCAGAGGGGGGAATCATAGGCGGTTAATCAGAGGCGGTGAATCAGAGGCGGGCAATCAGATGCAGGGAATCAGAGGCAGGGAATCAGAGGCAGGGATTCAGATGCAGGGAATCTGAGGTAGGGAATCTGAGGTGGGGAATCAGAGGCGGGGAAACAGGCGGGTAAACAGAGGCAGGTAAACATAGGCGGGGAATCAGAGGCGGGGAATCAGAGGCGGGGAATCAGAGGTGGGGAATCAGAGGCGGGGAATCAGAGGCGGGGAATCAGAGGCGGGGAATCAGAGGCGGGGTGTCAGAGGAGGGGAATCAGAGGCGGGGAATCAGAGGCGGGGAATCAGAGGCGGGGAATCAGAGGCGTGGAATCAGAGGCGGGGAATCAGAGGCGGGCAATCAGATGCAGGGAATCAGAGGCAGGGAATCAGAGGCAGGGAATCAGAGGCAGGGAATCTGTGGTGTGGAATCAGAGGCGGGGAATCAGAGGCGGTGAATCAGAGGCGGGGAATCAGAGGGGGGAATCAGAGGAGGGGAATCAGAGGCGGTGAATCAGAGGCGGGCAATCAGATGCAGGGAATCAGAGGCAGGGAATCAGAGACAGGGAATAAGATGCAGGGAATCTGAGGTAGGGAATCTGAGGTGGGGAATCAGAGGCGGGGAAACAGGCGGGTAAACAGAGGCGGGTAAACATAGGCGGGGTATCAGAGGAGGGGAATCAGAGGCGGGGAATCAGTGGCGGGGTATCAGAGGAGGGGAATCAGAGGCGGGGAATCTGAGGCGGGGAATCAGAGGCGGGGAATCAGAGGCGGGGTATCAGAGGAGGGGAATCAGAGGCGGGGAATCAGAGGCGGGGTATCAGAGGATGGGAATCAGAGGCGTGGAATCAGAGGCGGGGAATCAGAGGCGGGGAATCAGAGGTGGAGAAACAGAGGCGGGCAATCAGATGCAGCGGATCAGGGGCAGGGAATCAGAGGCAGAGAATCAGAGGCAGGGAATCTGAGGCAGGGACTCAGATGTGGGGAATCAGAGGCGGGGAATCAGAGGCAGGGAATCAGATGAAGGGAATCTGATGCAGGGAATCTGAGGCAGGGAATCTGAGGCAGGGAATCTGTGGCAGGGAATCTGATGCGGGTTATCAGAAGGGGGAAATGAGATGTGGGAAACGAGATGCAGAGAAAGAGGCACGGAAATAGAGGAAGGGAAAGAGAGGCAGGGAATCAGACGCGGGGAATCAGAGGCGCGGAATCAGAGGCGGGGAATCAGAGGCGGGGAATCAGAGGCGGGGAATCAGAGGGAGGAATCAGAGGCGGGGAATCAGAGGCGGTGAATCAGAGGCGGGCAATCAGATGCAGGGAATCAGAGGCAGGGAATCAGAGGCAGGGAATCAGGTGCAGGGAATCTGATGTAGGGAATCTGAGGTGGGGAATCAGAGGCGGGGAAACAGGTGGGTAAACAGAGGCGGGTAAACATAGGCGGGGAATCAGAGGCGGGGAATCAGAGGTGGGGAATCAGAGGCGGGGAATCAGAGGCGGGGAATCAGAGGCGGGGAATCAGAGGCGGGGAATCAGAGGCATTGAATCAGAGGCGGGGTGTCAGAGGAGGGGAATCAGAGGCGGGGAATCAGAGGCGGGGAATCAGAGGCGGGTAATCAGAGGCGGGGAATCAGAGGCGTGGAATCAGAGGTGGGAAATCAGAGGCGGGCAATCAGATGCAGGGAATCATAGGCAGGGAATCAGAGGCAGGGAATCAGAGTCAGGGAATCTGTGGTGTGGAATCAGAGGCGGGAAAACAGGCGGGTAAAAAGAGGCGGGTAAACATAGGTGGGGAATCAGTGGCGGGGAATCAGAGTCGGGGAATCAGAGGCGGGGAATCAGAGGTGGGGAATCAGAGGCGGGGAATCTGAGGCGGGGAATCAGATGCAGGGAATCAGATGCAGGGAATCAGAGGCGGGGTATCAGAGGCGGGGAATCAGAGGCGGGGAATCAGAGGCGGGGAATCAGAGGCGTGGAATCAGAGGCGGGGAATCAGAGGAGGGGAATCAGAAGTGGGGAATCAGAGGTGGGGAATCAGAGGTGGGGAAACAGAGGCGGGGAATCAGAGGCAGGGAATCAGAGGCGGGCAATCAGATGCAGGGAATCAGAGGCAGGGAATCAGAGGCAGGGAATCAATAAAGAGTTATCAGAGGCAGGGTATCAGAGGCGGGGAAACAGAGGGGGGTATCAGATGCGGGTCATCAGAGGCAGAGAATCAGAGGCAGGGAATCTGAGGCGGGGAATCAGAAGTGGGGAAACTGATGTGAGGAATCAGAGGCAGGGAATCAGAGGCAGGGAATCAGAGGCGGGCAATCAGAAGTGGGGAATCAGAGGCGGGGATTCAGAGGCGGGGAATCAGAGGCGGTGAATCAGAGGCGGGGAATCAGAGGCGGGGAATCAGAGGTGGGGAATCAGAAGTGGGGAATCAGAGGTGGGGAATCAGAGGCGGGGAATCAGAGGCGGGGAATCAGAGGCGGGCAATCAGATGCAGGGAATCAGAGGCAGGGAATCAGAGGCAGGGAATCAGAGGTAGGGAATCTGTGGTGTGGAATCAGAGGCGGGAAAACAGGCGGGTAAACAGAGGCGGGTAATCATAGGTGGGGAATCAGAGGCGGGGAATCAGAGTCGGGGAATCAGAGGCGGGGAATCAGAGGCGGGGTATCAGAGGCGGGGAATCTGAGGCGGGGAATCAGATGCAGGGAATCAGATGCGGGGAATCAGAGGCGGGGTATCAGAGGCGGGGAATCAGAGGCGGGGAATCAAAGGCGCGGAATCAGAGGCGGGGAATCAGAGGCGGGGAATCAGAGGCGGGGAATCAGAGGGAGGAATCAGAGGCGGGGAATCAGAGGCGGTGAATCAGAGGCGGGCAATCAGATGCAGGGAATCAGAGGCAGGGAATCAGAGGCAGGGAATCAGGTGCAGGGAATCTGAGGTAGGGAATCTGAGGTGGGGAATCAGAGGCGGGGAAACAGGTGGGTAAACAGAGGCGGGTAAACATAGGCGGGGAATCAGAGGCGGGGAATCAGAGGTGGGGAATCAGAGGCGGGGAATCAGAGGCGGGGAATCAGAGGCGGGGAATCAGAGGCGGGGAATCAGAGGCATTGAATCAGAGGCGGGGTGTCAGAGGAGGGGAATCAGAGGCGGGGAATCAGAGGCGGGTAATCAGAGGCGGGGAATCAGAGGCGTGGAATCAGAGGTGGGAAATCAGAGGCGGGCAATCAGATGCAGGGAATCATAGGCAGGGAATCAGAGGCAGGGAATCAGAGTCAGGGAATCTGTGGTGTGGAATCAGAGGCGGGAAAACAGGCGGGTAAAAAGAGGCGGGTAAACATAGGTGGGGAATCAGTGGCGGGGAATCAGAGTCGGGGAATCAGAGGCAGGGAATCAGAGGTGGGGAATCAGAGGCGGGGAATCTGAGGCGGGGAATCAGATGCAGGGAATCAGATGCAGGGAATCAGAGGCGGGGTATCAGAGGCGGGGAATCAGAGGCGGGGAATCAGAGGCGGGGAATCAGAGGCGTGGAATCAGAGGCGGGGAATCAGAGGCGGGGAATCAGAAGTGGGGAATCAGAGGTGGGGAATCAGAGGTGGGGAAACAGAGGCGGGGAATCAGAGGCAGGGAATCAGAGGCGGGCAATCAGATGCAGGGAATCAGAGGCAGGGAATCAGAGGCAGGGAATCAGTAAAGAGTTATCAGAGGCAGGGTATCAGAGGCGGGGAATCAGAGGGGGGTATCAGATGCGGGTCATCAGAGGCAGAGAATCAGAGGCAGGGAATCTGAGGCGGGGAATCAGAAGTGGGGAAACAGATGTGGGGAATCAGAGGCAGGGAATCAGAGGCAGGGAATCAGAGGCGGGCAATCAGAAGTGGGGAATCAGAGGCGGGGATTCAGAGGCGGGGAATCAGAGGCGGTGAATCAGAGGCGGGGAATCAGAGGCGGGGAATCAGAGGTGGGGAATCAGAAGTGGGGAATCAGAGGTGGGGAATCAGAGGCGGGGAATCAGAGGCGGGGAATCAGAGGCGGGCAATCAGATGCAGGGAATCAGAGGCAGGGAATCAGAGGCAGGGAATCAGAGGTAGGGAATCTGTGGTGTGGAATCAGAGGCGGGAAAACAGGCGGGTAAACAGAGGCGGGTAATCATAGGTGGGGAATCAGAGGCGGGGAATCAGAATCGGGGAATCAGAGGCGGGGAATCAGAGGCGTGGTATCAGAGGCGGGGAATCTGAGGCGGGGAATCAGATGCAGGGAATCAGATGTGGGGAATCAGAGGCGGGGTATCAGAGGCGGGGAATCAGAGGCGGGGAATCAAAGGCGGGGAATCAGAGGCGTGGAATCAGAGGCGGGGAATCAGAGGCGGGGAATCAGAAGTGGGGAATCAGAGGTGGGGAATCAGAGGCGGGGAATAAGAGGCGGGGAATCAGAGGCAGGGAATCAGAGGCGGGCAATCAGATGCAGGGAATCAGAGGCGTGGAATCAGAGGCAGGGAGTCAATAAAGAGTTATCAGAGGCAGGGTATCAGAGGCGGGGAATCAGAGGCGGGGTATCAGATGTGGGTCATCAGAGGCGGGGAATCAGAGGCGGGGAATCAGAGGCGGTGTATCAGAGGCGTGGAAAGATATGTGGGGTAACGTAGGCCAGGAAAGTTGAGCGGAAAGGGAGGCAGTGAATCAGAGGTGGGGAATCAGAGGCGGGGAAACAGGCGGGTAAACATCAGCGGGTAAACATAGGCGGGGAATCATAGGCGGGGAATCAGAGGCGGGGAATCAGAGGCGGGGAATCAGAGGCAGGGAATCAGAGGCAGGGAATCAGAGGCGGGGAATCAGAGGCGGGGAATCAGAGGCGGGGAATCAGAGGCGGGGTATCAGAGGAGGGGAATCAGAGGCGGGGAATCAGAGGCGGGGTATCATAGGAGGGGAATCACAGGCGTGGAATCAGATGCGGGGAATCAGAGGCGGGGAATCAGAGGCGAGGAATCAGAGGCGGGGAATCAGAGGCGGGGAATCAGAGGCAGGGAATCAGAGTCAGGGAATCAGAGGCGGAGAATCAGAGGCGGGCAATCAGATGCAGGGGATCAGGGGCAGGGAATCAGAGGCAGAGAATCAGAGGAAGGGAATCTGAGGCAGGGATTCAGAGGTGGGGAATCAGAGGCGGGGAATCAGAGGCAGGGAATCAGATGAAGGGAATCTGATGCAGGGAATCTGAGGCAGGGAATCTGAGGCAGGGAATCTGTGGCAGGGAATCTGATGCGGGTTATCAGAAGGGGGAAATGAGATGTGGGAAACGAGATGCAGAGAAAGAGGCACTTAAATAGAGGAAGGTAAAGAGAGGCAGGGAATCAGACGCGGGGAATCAGAGGCGGGGAATCAGAGGCGGGGAATCAGAGGCGGGGATTCAGAGGGGGGAATCAGAGGCGGGGAATCAGAGGCGGTGAATCAGAGGCGGGCAATCAGATGCAGGGAATCAGAGGCAGGGAATCAGAGGCAGGGATTCAGATGCAGGGAATCTGAGGTAGGGAATCTGAGGTGGGGAATCAGAGGCGGGGAAACAGGCGGGTAAACAGAGGCAGGTAAACATAGGCGGGGAATCAGAGGCGGGGAATCAGACGCGGGGAATCAGAGGTGGGGAATCAGAGGCGGGGAATCAGAGGCGGGGAATCAGAGGCAGGGAATCAGAGGCAGGTTATCAGAGGCAGGGAATCAGAGGCGGGGAATCAGAGGCGAGGAATCAGAGGCGGGGAATCAGAGGCGGGGAATCAGAGTCAGGGAATCAGAGGCGGAGAATCAGAGGCAGAGAATCAGAGGCAGGGAATCTGAGGCGGGGAATCAGAAGTGGGGAAACAGAAGTGGGGAATCAGAGGCGGGGATTCAGAGGCGGGGAATCGGAGGCGGTGAATCAGAGGCGGGGAATCAGAGGCGGGGAATCAGAGGTGGGGAAACAGAAGTGGGGAATCAGAGGTGGGGAATCAGAGGCGGGGAATCAGAGGCGGGGAATCAGAGGCGGGCAATCAGATGCAGGGAATCAGAGGCAGGGAATCAGAGGCAGGGAATCAGAGGTAGGGAATCTGTGGTGTGGAATCAGAGGCGGGAAAACAGGCGGGTAAACAGTGGCGGGTAATCATAGGTGGGGAATCAGAGGCGGGGAATCAGAGTCGGGGAATCAGAGGCGGGGAATCAGAGGCGGGGTATCAGAGGCGGGGAATCTGAGGCGGGGAATCAGATGCAGGGAATCAGATGCGGGGAATCAGAGGCGGGGTATCAGAGGCGGGGAATCAGAGGCGGGGAATCAAAGGCGGGGAATCAGAGGCGTGGAATCAGAGGCGGGGTATCAGAGGCGGGGAATCAGAAGTGGGGAATCAGAGGCGGGGAATAAGAGGCGGGGAATCAGAGGCAGGGAATCAGAGGCGGGCAATCAGATGCAGGGAATCAGAGGCGGGGAATCAGAGGCAGGGAATCAATAAAGAGTTATCAGTGGCAGGGTATCAGAGGCGGGGAATCAGAGGCGGGGTATCAGATGCGGGTCATCAGAGGCGGGGAATCAGAGGCGGGGAATCAGAGGCGGTGTATCAAAGGCGGGGAAAGATATGTGGGGTAACGTAGGCCAGGAAAGTTGAGCGGAAAGGGAGGCAGTGAATCAGAGGTGGGGAATCAGAGGCGGGGAAACAGGCGGGTAAACATCAGCGGGTAAACATAGGCGGGGAATCAGAGGCGGGGAATCAGAGGCGGGGAATCAGAGGCGGGGAATCAGAGGCAGGGAATCAGAGGCGGGGAATCAGAGGCGGGGAATCAGAGGCGGGGAATCAGAGGCGGGGAATCAGAGGCGGGGTATCAGAGGAGGGGAATCAGAGGCGGGGAATCAGAGGCGGGGTATCATAGGAGGGGAATCACAGGCGTGGAATCAGATGCGGGGAATCAGAGGCGGGGAATCAGAGGCGAGGAATCAGAGGCGGGGAATCAGAGGCGGGGAATCAGAGGCAGGGAATCAGAGTCAGGGAATCAGAGGCGGAGAATCAGAGGCGGGCAATCAGATGCAGGGGATCAGGGGCAGGGAATCAGAGGCAGAGAATCAGAGGCAGGGAATCTGAGGCAGGGATTCAGAGGTGGGGAATCAGAGGCGGGGAATCAGAGGCAGGGAATCAGATGAAGGGAATCTGATGCAGGGAATCTGAGGCAGGGAATCTGAGGCAGGGAATCTGTGGCAGGGAATCTGATGCGGGTTATCAGAAGGGGGAAATGAGATGTGGGAAACGAGATGCAGAGAAAGAGGCACTTAAATAGAGGAAGGGAAAGAGAGGCAGGGAATCAGACGCGGGGAATCAGAGGCGGGGAATCAGAGGCGGGGAATCAGAGACGGGGAATCAGAGGGGGGAATCAGAGGCGGGGAATCAGAGGCGGTGAATCAGAGGCGGGCAATCAGATGCAGGGAATCAGAGGCAGGGAATCAGAGGCAGGGATTCAGATGCAGGGAATCTGAGGTAGGGAATCTGAGGTGGGGAATCAGAGGCGGGGAAACAGGCGGGTAAACAGAGGCAGGTAAACATAGGCGGGGAATCAGAGGCGGGGAATCAGAGGCGGGGAATCAGAGGTGGGGAATCAGAGGCGGGGAATCAGAGGCGGGGAATCAGAGGCGGGGAATCAGAGGCGGGGAATCCGAGGCGGGGAATCAGAGGCGGGGAATCAGAGGCGGGGAATCAGAGGCGGGGAATCAGAGGCGGGGAATCAGAGGCGGGGAATCAGAGGCGGGGAATCAGAGGCATTGAATCAGAGGCGGGGTGTCAGAGGAGGGGAATCAGAGGCGGGTAATCAGAGGCGGGGAATCAGAGGCGTGGAATCAGAGGCGGGAAATCAGAGGCGGGCAATCAGATGCAGGGAATCATAGGCAGGGAATCAGAGGCAGGGAATCAGAGTCAGGGAATCTGTGGTGTGGAATCAGAGGCGGGAAAACAGGCGGGTAAACAGAGGCGGGTAATCATAGGTGGGGAATCAGAGGCGGGGAATCAGAGTCGGGGAATCAGAGGCGGGGAATCAGAGGTGGGGAATCAGAGGCGGGGAATCTGAGGCGGGGAATCAGATGCAGGGAATCAGATGCAGGGAATCAGAGGCGGGGTATCAGAGGCGGGGAATCAGAGGCGGGGAATCAGAGGCGGGGAATCAGAGGCGTGGAATCAGAGGCGGGGAATCAGAGGCGGGGAATCAGAAGTGGGGAATCAGAGGTGGGGAATCAGAGGTGGGGAAACAGAGGCGGGGAATCAGAGGCAGGGAATCAGAGGTAGGGAATCTGTGGTGTGGAATCAGAGGCGGGAAAACAGGCGGGTAAACAGAGGCGGGTAATCATAGGTGGGGAATCAGAGGCGGGGAATCAGAGTCGGGGAATCAGAGGCGGGGAATCAGAGGCGGGGAATCAGAGGCGGGGAATCAGAGGCGGGAAATCAGAGGCGGGGAATCAGAGGCGGGGAATCAGAGGCATTGAATCAGAGGCGGGGTGTCAGAGGAGGGGAATCAGAGGCGGGGAATCAGAGGCGGGTAATCAGAGGCGGGGAATCAGAGGCGTGGAATCAGAGGCGGGAAATCAGAGGCGGGCAATCAGATGCAGGGAATCATAGGCAGGGAATCAGAGGCAGGGAATCAGAGTCAGGGAATCTGTGGTGTGGAATCAGAGGCGGGAAAACAGGCGGGTAAAAAGAGGCGGGTAAACATAGGTGGGGAATCAGTGGCGGGGAATCAGAGTCGGGGAATCAGAGGCGGGGAATCAGAGGTGGCGAATCAGAGGCGGGGAATCTGAGGCGGGGAATCAGATGCAGGGAATCAGATGCAGGGAATCAGAGGCGGGGTATCAGAGGCGGGGAATCAGAGGCGGGGAATCAGAGGCGGGGAATCAGAGGCGTGGAATCAGAGGCGGGGAATCAGAGGCGGGGAATCAGAAGTGGGGAATCAGAGGTGGGGAATCAGAGGTGGGGAAACAGAGGCGGGGAATCAGAGGCAGGGAATCAGAGGCGGGCAATCAGATGCAGGGAATCAGAGGCAGGGAATCAGAGGCAGGGAATCAGTAAAGAGTTATCAGAGGCAGGGTATCAGAGGCGGGGAATCAGAGGGGGGTATCAGATGCGGGTCATCAGAGGCAGAGAATCAGAGGCAGGGAATCTGAGGCGGGGAATCAGAAGTGGGGAAACAGATGTGGGGAATCAGAGGCAGGGAATCAGAGGCAGGGAATCAGAGGCGGGCAATCAGGTGGGGAATCAGAGGCGGGGATTCAGAGGCGGGGAATCAGAGGCGGTGAATCAGAGGCGGGGAATCAGAGGCGGGGAATCAGAGGTGGGGAATCAGAAGTGGGGAATCAGAGGTGGGGAATCAGAGGCGGGGAATCAGAGGCGGGGAATCAGAGGCGGGCAATCAGATGCAGGGAATCAGAGGCAGGGAATCAGAGGCAGGGAATCAGAGGCAGGGAATCAGAGGCAGGGAATCTGTGGTGTGGAATCAGAGGCGGGGAATCAGAGGCGGGGAATCAGAGGCGGGGAATCAGAGGGGGGAATCAGAGGAGGGGAATCAGAGGCGGTGAATCAGAGGCGGGCAATCAGATGCAGGGAATCAGAGGCAGGGAATCAGAGACAGGGAATCAGATGCAGGGAATCTGAGTTAGGGAATCTGAGGTGGGGAATCAGAGGCGGGGAAACAGGCGGGTAAACAGAGGCGGGTAAACATAGGCGGGGTATCAGAGGAGGGGAATCAGAGGCGGGGAATCAGTGGCGGGGTATCAGAGGAGGGGAATCAGAGGCGGGGAATCTGAGGCGGGGAATCAGAGGCGGGGAATCAGAGGCGGGGTATCAGAGGAGGGGAATCAGAGGCGGGGAATCAGAGGCGGGGTATCAGAGGATGGGAATCGGAGGCGTGGAATCAGAGGCGGGGAATCAGAGGCGGGGAATCAGAGGCGGGGAATCAGAGGCGGGGAATCAGAGGCAGGGAATCAGAGTCAGGGAATCAGAGGTGGAGAAACAGAGGCGGGCAATCAGATGCAGCGGATCAGGGGCAGGGAATCAGAGGCAGAGAATCAGAGGCAGGGAATCTGAGGCAGGGACTCAGATGTGGGGAATCAGAGGCGGGGAATCAGAGGCAGGGAATCAGATGAAGGGAATCTGATGCAGGGAATCTGAGGCAGGGAATCTGAGGCAGGGAATCTGTGGCAGGGAATCTGATGCGGGTTATCAGAAGGGGGAAATGAGATGTGGGAAACGAGATGCAGAGAAAGAGGCACGGAAATAGAGGAAAGGAAAGAGAGGCAGGGAATCAGACGCGGGGAATCAGAGGCGCGGAATCAGAGGCGGGGAATCAGAGGCGGGGAATCAGAGGCGGGGAATCAGAGGGGGGGATCAGAGGCGGGGAATCAGAGGCGGTGAATCAGAGGCGGGCAATCAGATGCAGGGAATCAGAGGCAGGGAATCAGAGGCAGGGAATCAGGTGCAGGGAATCTGAGGTAGGGAATCTGAGGTGGGGAATCAGAGGCGGGGAAACAGGCGGGTAAAAAGAGGCGGGTAAACATAGGTGGGGAATCAGTGGCGGGGAATCAGAGTCGGGGAATCAGAGGCGGGGAATCAGAGGTGGGATATCAGAGGCGGGGAATCTGAGGCGGGGAATCAGATGCAGGGAATCAGATGCAGGGAATCAGAGGCGGGGTATCAGAGGCGGGGAATCAGAGGCGGGGAATCAGAGGCGGGGAATCAGAGGCGTGGAATCAGAGGCGGGGAATCAGAGGCGGGGAATCAGAAGTGGGGAATCAGAGGTGGGGAATCAGTGGTGGGGAAACAGAGGCGGGGAATCAGAGGCAGGGAATCAGAGGCGGGCAATCAGATGCAGGGAATCAGAGGCAGGGAATCAGAGGCAGGGAATCAGTAAAGAGTTATCAGAGGCAGGGTATCAGAGGCGGGGAATCAGAGGGGGGTATCAGATGCGGGTCATCAGAGGCAGAGAATCAGAGGCAGGGAATCTGAGGCGGGGAATCAGAAGTGGGGAAACAGATGTGGGGAATCAGAGGCAGGGAATCAGAGGCAGGGAATCAGAGGCGGGCAATCAGGTGGGGAATCAGAGGCGGGGATTCAGAGGCGGGGAATCAGAGGCGGTGAATCAGAGGCGGGGAATCAGAGGCGGGGAATCAGAGGTGGGGAATCAGAAGTGGGGAATCAGAGGTGGGGAATCAGAGGCGGGGAATCAGAGGCGGGGAATCAGAGGCGGGCAATCAGATGCAGGGAATCAGAGGCAGGGAATCAGAGGCAGGGAATCAGAGGCAGGGAATCAGAGGCAGGGAATCTGTGGTGTGGAATCAGAGGCGGGGAATCAGAGGCGGGGAATCAGAGGCGGGGAATCAGAGGGGGGAATCAGAGGAGGGGAATCAGAGGCGGTGAATCAGAGGCGGGCAATCAGATGCAGGGAATCAGAGGCAGGGAATCAGAGACAGGGAATCAGATGCAGGGAATCTGAGTTAGGGAATCTGAGGTGGGGAATCAGAGGCGGGGAAACAGGCGGGTAAACAGAGGCGGGTAAACATAGGCGGGGTATCAGAGGAGGGGAATCAGAGGCGGGGAATCAGTGGCGGGGTATCAGAGGAGGGGAATCAGAGGCGGGGAATCTGAGGCGGGGAATCAGAGGCGGGGAATCAGAGGCGCGGAATCAGAGGCGCGGAATCAGAGGCGGGGAATCAGAGGCGGGGAATCAGAGGGGGGGATCAGAGGCGGGGAATCAGAGGCGGTGAATCAGAGGCGGGCAATCAGATGCAGGGAATCAGAGGCAGGGAATCAGAGGCAGGGAATCAGGTGCAGGGAATCTGAGGTAGGGAATCTGAGGTGGGGAATCAGAGGCGGGGAAACAGGCGGGTAAACAGAGGCGGGTAAACATAGGCGGGGAATCAGAGGCGGGGAATCAGAGGTGGGGAATCAGAGGCGGGGAATCAGAGGCGGGGAATCAGAGGCGGGGAATCAGAGGCGGGGAATCAGAGGCATTGAATCAGAGGCGGGGTGTCAGAGGAGGGGAATCAGAGGCGGAAAATCAGAGGCGGGTAATCAGAGGCGGGGAATCAGAGGCGTGGAATCAGAGGTGGGAAATCAGAGGCGGGGAATCAGAGGCGGGGAATCAGAGACGGGGAATCAGAGGCATTGAATCAGAGGCGGGGTGTCAGAGGAGGGGAATCAGAGGCGGAAAATCAGAGGCGGGTAATCAGAGGCGGGGAATCAGAGGCGTGGAATCAGAGGCGGGGAATCAGAGGCATTGAATCAGAGGCGGGGTGTCAGAGGAGGGGAATCAGAGGCGGAAAATCAGATGCAGGGAATCATAGGCAGGGAATCAGAGGCAGGGAATCAGAGTCAGGGAATCTGTGGTGTGGAATCAGAGGCGGGAAAACAGGCGGGTAAAAAGAGGCGGGTAAACATAGGTGGGGAATCAGTGGCGGGGAATCAGAGTCGGGGAATCAGAGGCGGGGAATCAGAGGTGGGGAATCAGAGGCGGGGAATCTGAGGCGGGGAATCAGATGCAGGGAATCAGATGCAGGGAATCAGAGGCGGGGTATCAGAGGCGGGGAATCAGAGGCGGAGAATCAGAGGCGGGGAATCAGAGGCGTGGAATCAGAGGCGGGGAATCAGAGGCGGGGAATCAGAAGTGGGGAATTAGAGGTGGGGAATCAGAGGTGGGGAAACAGAGGCGGGGAATCAGAGGCAGGGAATCAGAGGCGGGCAATCAGATGCAGGGAATCAGAGGCAGGGAATCAGAGGCAGGGAATCAGTAAAGAGTTATCAGAGGCAGGGTATCAGAGGCGGGGAATCAGAGGGGGGTATCAGATGCGGGTCATCAGAGGCAGAGAATCAGAGGCAGGGAATCTGAGGCGGGGAATCAGAAGTGGGGAAACAGATGTGGGGAATCAGAGGCAGGGAATCAGAGGCAGGGAATCAGAGGCGGGCAATCAGAAGTGGGGAATCAGAGGCGGGGATTCAGAGGCGGGGAATCAGAGGCGGTGAATCAGAGGCAAGGAATCAGAGGCGGGGAATCAGAGGTGGGGAATCAGAAGTGGGGAATCAGAGGTGGGGAATCAGAGGCGGGGAATCAGAGGCGGGGAATCAGAGGCGGGCAATCAGATGCAGGGAATCAGAGGCAGGGAATCAGAGGCAGGGAATCAGAGGTAGGAAATCTGTGGTGTGGAATCAGAGGCGGGAAAACAGGCGGGTAAACAGAGGCGGGTAATCATAGGTGGGGAATCAGAGGCGGGGAATCAGAGTCGGGGAAACAGAGGCGGGGAATCAGAGGCCGGGTATCAGAGGCGGGGAATCTGAGGCGGGGAATCAGATGCAGGGAATCAGATGCGGGGAATCAGAGGCGGGGTATCAGAGGCGGGGAATCAGAGGCGGGGAATCAAAGGCGGGGAATCAGAGGCGTGGAATCAGAGGCGGGGAATCAGAGGCGGGGAATCAGAAGTGGGGAATCAGAGGTGGGGAATCAGAGGCGGGGAATAAGAGGCGGGGAATCAGAGGCAGGGAATCAGAGGCGGGCAATCAGATGCAGGGAATCAGAGGCGGGGAATCAGAGGCAGGGAGTCAATAAAGAGTTATCAGAGGCAGGGTATCAGAGGCGGGGAATCAGAGGCGGGGTATCAGATGTGGGTCATCAAAGGCGGGGAATCAGAGGCGGGGAATCAGAGGCGGTGTATCAGAGGCGGGGAAAGATATGTGGGGTAACGTAGGCCAGGAAAGTTGAGCGGAAAGGGAGGCAGTGAATCAGAGGTGGGGAATCAAAGGCGGGGAAACAGGCGGGTAAACATCAGCGGGTAAACATAGGCGGGGAATCAGAGGCGGGGAATCAGAGGCGGGGAATCAGAGGCGGGGAATCAGAGGCAGGGAATCAGAGGCAGGGAATCAGAGGCGGGGAATCAGAGGCGGGGAATCAGAGGCGGGGAATCAGAGGCGGGGTATCAGAGGAGGGGAATCAGAGGCGGGGAATCAGAGGCGGGGTATCATAGGAGGGGAATCACAGGCGTGGAATCAGATGCGGGGAATCAGAGGCGGGGAATCAGAGGCGAGGAATCAGAGGCGGGGAATCAGAGGCGGGGAATCAGAGGCAGGGAATCAGAGTCAGGGAATCAGAGGCGGAGAATCAGAGGCGGGCAATCAGATGCAGGGGATCAGGGGCAGGGAATCAGAGGCAGAGAATCAGAGGCAGGGAATCTGAGGCAGGGATTCAGAGGTGGGGAATCAGAGGCGGGGAATCAGAGGCAGGGAATCAGATGAAGGGAATCTGATGCAGGGAATCTGAGGCAGGGAATCTGAGGCAGGGAATCTGTGGCAGGGAATCTGAAGCGGGTTATCAGAAGGGGGAAATGAGATGTGGGAAACGAGATGCAGAGAAAGAGGCACTTAAATAGAGGAAGGGAAAGAGAGGCAGGGAATCAGACGCGGGGAATCAGAGGCGGGGAATCAGAGGCGGGGAATCAGAGGCGGGGAATCAGAGGGGGGAATCAGAGGCGGGGAATCAGAGGCAGTGAATCAGAGGCGGGCAATCAGATGCAGGGAATCAGAGGCAGGGAATCAGAGGCAGGGATTCAGATGCAGGGAATCTGAGGTAGGGAATCTGAGGTGGGGAATCAGAGGCGGGGAAACAGGCGGGTAAACAGAGGCAGGTAAACATAGGCGGGGAATCAGAGGCGGGGAATCAGACGCGGGGAATCAGAGGTGAGGAATCAGAGGCGGGGAATCAGAGGCGGGGAATCAGAGGCAGGGAATCAGAGGCAGGTTATCAGAGGCAGGGAATCAGAGGCGGGGAATCAGAGGCGAGGAATCAGAGGCGGGGAATCTGAGGCGGGGAATCAGAGTCAGGGAATCAGAGGCGGAGAATCAGAGGCAGAGAATCAGAGGCAGGGAATCTGAGGCGGGGAATCAGAAGTGGGGAAACAGAAGTGGGGAATCAGAGGCGGGGATTCAGAGGCGGGGAATCAGAGGCGGTGAATCAGAGGCGGGGAATCAGAGGCGGGGAATCAGAGGTGGGGAAACAGAAGTGGGGAATCAGAGGTGGGGAATCAGAGGCGGGGAATCAGAGGCGGGGAATCAGAGGCGGGCAATCAGATGAAGGGAATCAGAGGCAGGGAATCAGAGGCAGGGAATCAGAGGTAGGGAATCTGTGGTGTGGAATCAGAGGCGGGAAAACAGGCGGGTAAACAGAGGTGGGTAAACATAGGCGGGGAATCAGAGGCGGGGAATCAGAGGTGGGGAATCAGAGGCGGGGAATCAGAGGCGGGGAATCAGAGGCGGGGAATCAGAGGCGGGGAATCAGAGGTGGGAAATCAGAGGCGGGCAATCAGATGCAGGGAATCATAGGCAGGGAATCAGAGGCAGGGAATCAGAGTCAGGGAATCTGTGGTGTGGAATCAGAGGCGGGAAAACAGGCGGGTAAAAAGAGGCGGGTAAACATAGGTGGGGAATCAGTGGCGGGGAATCAGAGTCGGGGAATCAGAGGCGGGGAATCAGAGGTGGGGAATCAGAGGCGGGGAATCTGAGGCGGGGAATCAGATGCAGGGAATCAGATGCAGGGAATCAGAGGCGGGGTATCAGAGGCGGGGAATCAGAGGCGGGGAATCAGAGGCGGGGAATCAGAGGCGTGGAATCAGAGGCGGGGAATCAGAGGCGGGGAATCAGAAGTGGGGAATCAGAGGTGGGGAATCAGAGGTGGGGAAACAGAGGCGGGGAATCAGAGGCAGGGAATCAGAGGCGGGCAATCAGATGCAGGGAATCAGAGGCAGGGAATCAGAGGCAGGGAATCAGTAAAGAGTTATCAGAGGCAGGGTATCAGAGGCGGGGAATCAGAGGGGGGTATCAGATGCGGGTCATCAGAGGCAGAGAATCAGAGGCAGGGAATCTGAGGCGGGGAATCAGAAGTGGGGAAACAGATGTGGGGAATCAGAGGCAGGGAATCAGAGGCAGGGAATCAGAGGCGGGCAATCAGAAGTGGGGAATCAGAGGCGGGGATTCAGAGGCGGGGAATCAGAGGCGTTGAATCAGAGGCGGGGAATCAGAGGCGGGGAATCAGAGGTGGGGAATCAGAAGTGGGGAATCAGAGGTGGGGAATCAGAGGCGGGGAATCAGAGGCGGGGAATCAGAGGCGGGCAATCAGATGCAGGGAATCAGAGGCAGGGAATCAGAGGCAGGGAATCAGAGGTAGGGAATCTGTGGTGTGGAATCAGAGGCGGGAAAACAGGCGGGTAAACAGAGGCGGGTAATCATAGGTGGGGAATCAGAGGCGGGGAATCAGAGTCGGGGAAACAGAGGCGGGGAATCAGAGGCGGGGTATCAGAGGCGGGGAATCTGAGGCGGGGAATCAGATGCAGGGAATCAGATGCGGGGAATCAGAGGCGGGGTATCAGAGGCGGGGAATCAGAGGCGGGGAATCAAAGGCGGGGAATCAGAGGCGTGGAATCAGAGGCGGGGAATCAGAGGCGGGGAATCAGAAGTGGGGAATCAGAGGTGGGGAATCAGAGGCGGGGAATAAGAGGCGGGGAATCAGAGGCAGGGAATCAGAGGCGGGCAATCAGATGCAGGGAATCAGAGGTGGGGAATCAGAGGCAGGGAGTCAATAAAGAGTTATCAGAGGCAGGGTATCAGAGGCGGGGAATCAGAGGCGGGGTATCAGATGTGGGTCATCAAAGGCGGGGAATCAGAGGCGGGGAATCAGAGGCGGTGTATCAGAGGCGGGGAAAGATATGTGGGGTAACGTAGGCCAGGAAAGTTGAGCGGAAAGGGAGGCAGTGAATCAGAGGTGGGGAATCAAAGGCGGGGAAACAGGCGGGTAAACATCAGCGGGTAAACATAGGCGGGGAATCAGAGGCGGGGAATCAGAGGCGGGGAATCAGAGGCGGGGAATCAGAGGCAGGGAATCAGAGGCAGGGAATCAGAGGCGGGGAATCAGAGGCGGGGAATCAGAGGCGGGGAATCAGAGGCGGGGTATCAGAGGAGGGGAATCAGAGGCGGGGAATCAGAGGCGGGGTATCATAGGAGGGGAATCACAGGCGTGGAATCAGATGCGGGGAATCAGAGGCGGGGAATCAGAGGCGAGGAATCAGAGGCGGGGAATCAGAGGCGGGGAATCAGAGGCAGGGAATCAGAGTCAGGGAATCAGAGGCGGAGAATCAGAGGCGGGCAATCAGATGCAGGGGATCAGGGGCAGGGAATCAGAGGCAGAGAATCAGAGGCAGGGAATCTGAGGCAGGGATTCAGAGGTGGGGAATCAGAGGCGGGGAATCAGAGGCAGGGAATCAGATGAAGGGAATCTGATGCAGGGAATCTGAGGCAGGGAATCTGAGGCAGGGAATCTGTGGCAGGGAATCTGAAGCGGGTTATCAGAAGGGGGAAATGAGATGTGGGAAACGAGATGCAGAGAAAGAGGCACTTAAATAGAGGAAGGGAAAGAGAGGCAGGGAATCAGACGCGGGGAATCAGAGGCGGGGAATCAGAGGCGGGGAATCAGAGGCGGGGAATCAGAGGGGGGAATCAGAGGCGGGGAATCAGAGGCAGTGAATCAGAGGCGGGCAATCAGATGCAGGGAATCAGAGGCAGGGAATCAGAGGCAGGGATTCAGATGCAGGGAATCTGAGGTAGGGAATCTGAGGTGGGGAATCAGAGGCGGGGAAACAGGCGGGTAAACAGAGGCAGGTAAACATAGGCGGGGAATCAGAGGCGGGGAATCAGACGCGGGGAATCAGAGGTGAGGAATCAGAGGCGGGGAATCAGAGGCGGGGAATCAGAGGCAGGGAATCAGAGGCAGGTTATCAGAGGCAGGGAATCAGAGGCGGGGAATCAGAGGCGAGGAATCAGAGGCGGGGAATCTGAGGCGGGGAATCAGAGTCAGGGAATCAGAGGCGGAGAATCAGAGGCAGAGAATCAGAGGCAGGGAATCTGAGGCGGGGAATCAGAAGTGGGGAAACAGAAGTGGGGAATCAGAGGCGGGGATTCAGAGGCGGGGAATCAGAGGCGGTGAATCAGAGGCGGGGAATCAGAGGCGGGGAATCAGAGGTGGGGAAACAGAAGTGGGGAATCAGAGGTGGGGAATCAGAGGCGGGGAATCAGAGGCGGGGAATCAGAGGCGGGCAATCAGATGAAGGGAATCAGAGGCAGGGAATCAGAGGCAGGGAATCAGAGGTAGGGAATCTGTGGTGTGGAATCAGAGGCGGGAAAACAGGCGGGTAAACAGAGGCGGGTAATCATAGGTGGGGAATCAGAGGCGGGGAATCAGAGTCGGGGAATCAGAGGCGGGGAATCAGAGGCGGGGTATCAGAGGCGGGGAATCTGAGGCGGGGAATCAGATGCAGGGAATCAGATGCGGGGAATCAGAGGCGGGGTATCAGAGGCGGGGAATCAGAGGCGGGGAATCAAAGGCGGGGAATCAGAGGCGTGGAATCAGAGGCGGGGTATCAGAGGCGGGGAATCAGAAGTGGGGAATCAGAGGTGGGGAATCAGAGGCGGGGAATAAGAGGCGGGGAATCAGAGGCAGGGAATCAGAGGCGGGCAATCAGATGCAGGGAATCAGAGGCGGGGAATCAGAGGCAGGGAATCAATAAAGAGTTATCAGTGGCAGGGTATCAGAGGCGGGGAATCAGAGGCGGGGTATCAGATGCGGGTCATCAGAGGCGGGGAATCAGAGGCGGGGAATCAGAGGCGGTGTATCAAAGGCGGGGAAAGATATGTGGGGTAACGTAGGCCAGGAAAGTTGAGCGGAAAGGGAGGCAGTGAATCAGAGGTGGGGAATCAGAGGCGGGGAAACAGGCGGGTAAACATCAGCGGGTAAACATAGGCGGGGAATCAGAGGCGGGGAATCAGAGGCGGGGAATCAGAGGCGGGGAATCAGAGGCAGGGAATCAGAGGCGGGGAATCAGAGGCGGGGAATCAGAGGCGGGGAATCAGAGGCGGGGAATCAGAGGCGGGGTATCAGAGGAGGGGAATCAGAGGCGGGGAATCAGAGGCGGGGTATCATAGGAGGGGAATCACAGGCGTGGAATCAGATGCGGGGAATCAGAGGCGGGGAATCAGAGGCGAGGAATCAGAGGCGGGGAATCAGAGGCGGGGAATCAGAGGCAGGGAATCAGAGTCAGGGAATCAGAGGCGGAGAATCAGAGGCGGGCAATCAGATGCAGGTGATCAGGGGCAGGGAATCAGAGGCAGAGAATCAGAGGCAGGGAATCTGAGGCAGGGATTCAGAGGTGGGGAATCAGAGGCGGGGAATCAGAGGCAGGGAATCAGATGAAGGGAATCTGATGCAGGGAATCTGAGGCAGGGAATCTGAGGCAGGGAATCTGAGGCAGGGAATCTGTGGCAGGGAATCTGATGCGGGTTATCAGAAGGGGGAAATGAGATGTGGGAAACGAGATGCAGAGAAAGAGGCACTTAAATAGAGGAAGGGAAAGAGAGGCAGGGAATCAGACGCGGGGAATCAGAGGCGGGGAATCAGAGGCGGGGAATCAGAGGCGGGGAATCAGAGGGGGGAATCAGAGGCGGGGAATCAGAGGCGGTGAATCAGAGGCGGGCAATCAGATGCAGGGAATCAGAGGCAGGGAATCAGAGGCAGGGATTCAGATGCAGGGAATCTGAGGTAGGGAACCTGAGGTGGGGAATCAGAGGCGGGGAAACAGGCGGGTAAACAGAGGCAGGTAAACATAGGCGGGGAATCAGAGGCGGGGAATCAGAGGCGGGGAATCAGAGGTGGGGAATCAGAGGCGGGGAATAAGAGGCGGGGAATCAGAGGCGGGGAATCAGAGGCGGGGAATCAGAGGCGGGGAATCAGAGGCATTGAATCAGAGGCGGGGTGTCAGAGGAGGGGAATCAGAGGCGGGGAATCAGAGGCGGGTAATCAGAGGCGGGGAATCAGAGGCGTGGAATCAGAGGCGGGAAATCAGAGGCGGGCAATCAGATGCAGGGAATCATAGGCAGGGAATCAGAGGCAGGGAATCAGAGTCAGGGAATCTGTGGTGTGGAATCAGAGGCGGGAAAACAGGCGGGTAAAAAGAGGCGGGTAAACATAGGTGGGGAATCAGTGGCGGGGAATCAGAGTCGGGGAATCAGAGGCGGGGAATCAGAGGTGGGGAATCAGAGGCGGGGAATCTGAGGCGGGGAATCAGATGCAGGGAATCAGATGCAGGGAATCAGAGGCGGGGTATCAGAGGCGGGGAATCAGAGGCGGGGAATCAGAGGCGGGGAATCAGAGGCGTGGAATCAGAGGCGGGGAATCAGAGGCGGGGAATCAGAAGTGGGGAATCAGAGGTGGGGAATCAGAGGTGGGGAAACAGAGGCGGGGAATCAGAGGCAGGGAATCAGAGGAGGGCAATCAGATGCAGGGAATCAGAGGCAGGGAATCAGAGGCAGGGAATCAGTAAAGAGTTATCAGAGGCAGGGTATCAGAGGCGGGGAATCAGAGGGGGGTATCAGATGCGGGTCATCAGAGGCAGAGAATCAGAGGCAGGGAATCTGAGGTGGGGAATCAGAAGTGGGGAAACAGATGTGGGGAATCAGAGGCAGGGAATCAGAGGCAGGGAATCAGAGGCGGGCAATCAGAAGTGGGGAATCAGAGGCGGGGATTCAGAGGCGGGGAATCAGAGGCGGTGAATCAGAGGCGGGGAATCAGAGGCGGGGAATCAGAGGTGGGGAATCAGAAGTGGGGAATATGAGGTGGGGAATCAGAGGCGGGGAATCAGAGGCGGGGAATCAGAGGCGGGCAATCAGATGCAGGGAATCAGAGGCAGGGAATCAGAGGCAGGGAATCAGAGGTAGGGAATCTGTGGTGTGGAATCAGAGGCGGGAAAACAGGCGGGTAAACAGAGGCGGGTAATCATAGGTGGGGAATCAGAGGCGGGGAATCAGAGTCGGGGAATCAGAGGCGGGGAATCAGAGGCGGGGTATCAGAGGCGGGGAATCTGAGGCGGGGAATCAGATGCAGGGAATCAGATGCGGGGAATCAGAGGCGGGGTATCAGAGGCGGGGAATCAGAGGCGGGGAATCAAAGGCGGGGAATCAGAGGCGTGGAATCAGAGGCGGGGAATCAGAGGCGGGGAATCAGAAGTGGGGAATCAGAGGTGGGGAATCAGAGGCGGGGAATAAGAGGCGGGGAATCAGAGGCAGGGAATCAGAGGCGGGCAATCAGATGCAGGGAATCAGAGGCGGGGAATCGGAGGCAGGGAGTCAATAAAGAGTTATCAGAGGCAGGGTATCAGAGGCGGGGAATCAGAGGCGGGGTATCAGATGTGGGTCATCAGAGGCGGGGAATCAGAGGCGGGGAATCAGAGGCGGTGTATCAGAGGCGGGGAAAGATATGTGGGGTAACGTAGGCCAGGAAAGTTGAGCGGAAAGGGAGGCAGTGAATCAGAGGTGGGGAATCAGAGGCGGGGAAACAGGCGGGTAAACATCAGCGGGTAAACATAGGCGGGGAATCAGAGGCGGGGTATCAGAGGCGGGGAATCAGAGGCGGGGAATCAGAGGCAGGGAATCAGAGGCGGGGAATCAGAGGCGGGGAATCAGAGGCGGGGAATCAGAGGCGGGGAATCAGAGGCGGGGTATCAGAGGAGGGGAATCAGAGGCGGGGAATCAGAGGCGGGGTATCATAGGAGGGGAATCACAGGCGTGGAATCAGATGCGGGGAATCAGAGGCGGGGAATCAGAGGCGAGGAATCAGAGGCGGGGAATCAGAGGCGGGGAATCAGAGGCAGGGAATCAGAGTCAGGGAATCAGAGGCGGAGAATCAGAGGCGGGCAATCAGATGCAGGGGATCAGGGGCAGGGAATCAGAGGCAGAGAATCAGAGGCAGGGAATCTGAGGCAGGGATTCAGAGGTGGGGAATCAGAGGCGGGCAATCAGATGCAGGGAATCAGAGGTAGGGAATCAGAGGCAGGGATTCAGATGCAGGGAATCTGAGGTAGGGAATCTGAGGTGGGGAATCAGAGGCGGGGAAACAGGCGGGTAAACAGAGGCAGGTAAACATAGGCGGGGAATCAGAGGCGGGGAATCAGACGCGGGGAATCAGAGGTGGGGAATCAGAGGCGGGGAATCAGAGGCGGGGAATCAGAGGCAGGGAATCAGAGGCAGGTTATCAGAGGCAGGGAATCAGAGGCGGGGAATCAGAGGCGAGGAATCAGAGGCGGGGAATCAGAGGCGGGGAATCAGAGTCAGGGAATCAGAGGCGGAGAATCAGAGGCAGAGAATCAGAGGCAGGGAATCTGAGGCGGGGAATCAGAAGTGGGGAAACAGAAGTGGGGAATCAGAGGCGGGGATTCAGAGGCGGGGAATCAGAGGCGGTGAATCAGAGGCGGGGAATCAGAGGCGGGGAATCAGAGGTGTGGAAACAGAAGTGGGGAATCAGAGGTGGGGAATCAGAGGCGGGGAATCAGAGGCGGGGAATCAGAGGCGGGCAATCAGATGCAGGGAATCAGAGGCAGGGAATCAGAGCCAGGGAATCAGAGGTAGGGAATCTGTGGTGTGGAATCAGAGGCGGGAAAACAGGCGGGTAAACAGAGGCGCGTAATCATAGGTGGGGAATCAGAGGCGGGGAATCAGAGTCGGGGAATCAGAGGCGGGGAATCAGAGGCGGGGTATCAGAGGCGGGGAATCTGAGGCGGGGAATCAGATGAAGGGAATCAGATGCGGGGAATCAGAGGCGGGGTATCAGAGGCGGGGAATCAGAGGCGGGGAATCAAAGGCGGGGAATCAGAGGCGTGGAATCAGAGGCGGGGTATCAGAGGCGGGGAATCAGAAGTGGGGAATCAGAGGTGGGGAATCAGAGGCGGGGAATAAGAGGCGGGGAATCAGAGGCAGGGAATCAGAGGCGGGCAATCAGATGCAGGGAATCAGAGGCGGGGAATCAGAGGCAGGGAATCAATAAAGAGTTATCAGTGGCAGGGTATCAGAGGCGGGGAATCAGAGGCGGGGTATCAGATGCGGGTCATCAGAGGCGGGGAATCAGAGGCGGGGAATCAGAGGCGGTGTATCAAAGGCGGGGAAAGATATGTGGGGTAACGTAGGCCAGGAAAGTTGAGCGGAAAGGGAGGCAGTGAATCAGAGGTGGGGAATCAGAGGCGGGGAAACAGGCGGGTAAACATCAGCGGGTAAACATAGGCGGGGAATCAGAGGCGGGGAATCAGAGGCGGGGAATCAGAGGCGGGGAATCAGAGGCAGGGAATCAGAGGCGGGGAATCAGAGGCGGGGAATCAGAGGCGGGGAATCAGAGGCGGGGAATCAGAGGCGGGGTATCAGAGGAGGGGAATCAGAGGCGGGGAATCAGAGGCGGGGTATCATAGGAGGGGAATCACAGGCGTGGAATCAGATGCGGGGAATCAGAGGCGGGGAATCAGAGGCGAGGAATCAGAGGCGGGGAATCAGAGGCGGGGAATCAGAGGCAGGGAATCAGAATCAGGGAATCAGAGGCGGAGAATCAGAGGCGGGCAATCAGATGCAGGGGATCAGGGGCAGGGAATCAGAGGCAGAGAATCAGAGGCAGGGAATCTGAGGCAGGGATTCAGAGGTGGGGAATCAGAGGCGGGGAATCAGAGGCAGGGAATCAGATGAAGGGAATCAGAGGCGGGGAATCAGAGGCGGGGAATCAGAAGTGGGGAATCAGAGATGGGGAATCAGAGGCGGGGAAACAGAGGCGGGGAATCAGAGGCAGGGAATCAGAGGCGGGCAATCAGATGCAGGGAATCAGAGGCAGGGAATCAGAGGCAGGGAATCAGTAAAGAGTTATCAGAGGCAGGGTATCAGAGGCGGGGAATCAGAGGGGGGTATCAGATGCGGGTCATCAGAGGCGGGGAATCAGAGGCGGGGAATCAGAGGCGGGTATCAGAGGCGGGGAAAGATATGTGGGGAAACGTAGGCCAGGAAAGTTGAGCGGAAAGGGAGGCAGTGAATCAGAGGTGGAGAATCAGAGGCGGGGAATCAGAGGCTGGGAATCAAAGGTGGGGAAACAGAGGCGGGGAATCAGAAGCGGGGAATCAGAGGTGGGGAATCAGAGGCGGGGAATCAGAGGCGGAGAATCAGAGGCGGGCAATCAGATGCAGGGAATGAGAGGCAGGGAATCAAAGGCAGGGAATCAGAGGCAGGGAATGTGAGGTAGGGAATCTGAGGTGGGGAATCAGAGGCTGGAAAACAGGCGGGTAAACAGCGGCGGGTAAACATAGGCGGGGAATCAGAGGCGGGGAATCAGATGCGGGGAATCAGAGGCGGGGAATCAGAGGCAGGAAATCAGAGGCGGGGAATCAGAGGCGGGGAATCAGAGGCAGGGAATCAGAGGCAGGGAATCAGAGGCGGGGAATCAGAGGCAGGGAAACAGGCGGGTGAACATCGGCGGGTAAACATAGGCGGGGAATCAGAGGCGGGGAATCAGAGGCGGGGAATCAGAGGCGGGGAATCAGAGGCAGGGAATCAGAGGCGGGGAATCAGAGGCGGGGAATCAGAGGCGGGGAATCAGAGGCGTGGTATCAGAGGAGGGGAATCAGAGGCGGGGAATCAGAGGCGGGGTATCATAGGAGGGGAATCACAGGCGTGGAATCAGAAGCGGGGATTCAGAGGCGGGGAATCAGAGGCGGGGAGTCAGAGGCGGGGAATCAGAGGCGGGGAATCAGAGGCAGGGAATCAGAGTCAGGGAATCAGAGGCGGAGAATCAGAGGCGGGCAATCAGATGCAGGGGATCAGGGGCAGGGAATCAGAGGCAGAGAATCAGAGGCAGGGAATCTGAGGCAGGGACTCAGAGGTGGGGAATCAGAGGCGGGGAATCAGAGGCAGGGAATCAGATGAAGGGAATCTGATGCAGGGAATCTGAGGCAGGGAATCTGAGGCAGGGAATCTGTGGCAGGGAATCTGATGCGGGTTATCAGAAGGGGAAAATGAGATGTGGGAAACGAGATGCAGAGAAAGAGGCACTTAAATAGAGGAAGGGAAAGAGAGGCAGGGAATCAGACGCGGGGAATCAGAGGCGGGGAATCAGAGGCGTGGAATCAGAGGCGGGGAATCAGAGGGGGGAATCAGAGGCGGGGAATCAGAGGCTGTGAATCAGAGGCGGGCAATCAGATGCAGGGAATCAGAGGCAGGGAATCAGAGGCAGGGATTCAGATGCAGGGAATCTGAGGTAGGGAATCTGAGGTGGCGAATCAGAGGCGGGGAAACAGGCGGGTAAACAGAGGCAGGTAAACATAGGCGGGGAATCAGAGGCGGGGAATCAGAGGCGGGGAATCAGATGCAGGGAATCAGAGGCAGGGAATCAGAGGCAGGGAATCAGAGGTAGGGAATCTGTGGTGTGGAATCAGAGGCGGGAAAACAGGCGGGTAAACAGAGGCGGGTAATCATAGGTGGGGAATCAGAGGCGGGGAATCAGAGTCGGGGAATCAGAGGCGGGGAATCAGAGGCGGGGTATCAGAGGCGGGGAATCTGAGGCGGGGAATCAGATGCAGGGAATCAGATGCGGGGAATAAGAGGCGGGGTATCAGAGGCGGGGAATCAGAGGCGGGGAATCAAAGGCGGGGAATCAGAGGCGTGGAATCAGAGGCGGGGTATCAGAGGCGGGGAATCAGAAGTGGGGAATCAGAGGTGGGGAATCAGAGGCGGGGAATAAGAGGCGGGGAATCAGAGGCAGGGAATCAGAGGCGGGCAATCAGATGCAGGGAATCAGAGGCGGGGAATCAGAGGCAGGGAATCAATAAAGAGTTATCAGAGGCAGGGTATCAGAGGCGGGGAATCAGAGGCGGGGTATCAGATGCGGGTCATCAGAGGCGGGGAATCAGAGGCGGGGAATCAGAGGCGGTGTATCAAAGGCGGGGAAAGATATGTGGGGTAACGTAGGCCAGGAAAGTTGAGCGGAAAGGGAGGCAGTGAATCAGAGCTGGGGAATCAGAGGCGGGGAAACAGGCGGGTAAACATCAGCGGGTAAACATAGGCGGGGAATCAGAGGCGGGGAATCAGAGGCGGGGAATCAGAGGCGGGGAATCAGAGGCAGGGAATCAGAGGCGGGGAATCAGAGGCGGGGAATCAGAGGCGGGGAATCAGAGGCTTGGAATCAGAGGCGGGGTATCAGAGGAGGGGAATCAGAGGCGGGGAATCAGAGGCGGGGTATCATAGGAGGGGAATCACAGGCGTGGAATCAGATGCGGGGAATCAGAGGCGGGGAATCAGAGGCGAGGAATCAGAGGCGGGGAATCAGAGGCGGGGAATCAGAGGCAGGGAATCAGAGTCAGGGAATCAGAGGCGGAGAATCAGAGGCGGGCAATCAGATGCAGGGGATCAGGGGCAGGGAATCAGAGGCAGAGAATCAGAGGCAGGGAATCTGAGGCAGGGCTTCAGAGGTGGGGAATCAGAGGCGGGGAATCAGAGGCAGGGAATCAGATGAAGGGAATCTGATGCAGGGAATCTGAGGCAGGGAATCTGAGGCAGGGAATCTGTGGCAGGGAATCTGATGCGGGTTATCGGAAGGGGGAAATGAGATGTGGGAAACGAGATGCAGAGAAAGAGGCACTTAAATAGAGGAAGGGAAAGAGAGGCAGGGAATCAGACGCGGGGAATCAGAGGCGGGGAATCAGAGGCGGGGAATCAGAGGCGGGGAATCAGAGGGGGGAATCAGAGGCGGGGAATCAGAGGCGGTGAATCAGAGGCGGGCAATCAGATGCAGGGAATCAGAGGCAGGGAATCAGAGGCAGGGATTCAGATGCAGGGAATCTGAGGTAGGGAATCTGAGGTGGGTAATCAGAGGCGGGGAAACAGGCGGGTAAACAGAGGCAGGTAAACATAGGCGGGGAATCAGAGGCGGGGAATCAGAGGCGGGGAATCAGAGGTGGGGAATCAGAGGCGGGGAATCAGAGGCGGGGAATCAGAGGCGGGGAATCAGAGGCGGGGTGTCAGAGGAGGGGAATCAGAGGCGGGGAATCAGAGGCGGGGAATCAGAGGCGGGGAATCAGAGGCGTGGAATCAGAGGCGGGGAATCAGAGGCGGGCAATCAGATGCAGGGAATCAGAGGCAGGGAATCAGAGGCAGGGAATCAGAGGCAGGGAATCTGTGGTGTGGAATCAGAGGCGTGGAATCAGAGGCGGGGAATCAGAGGCGGGGAATCAGAGGGGGGAATCAGAGGAGGGGAATCAGAGGCGGTGAATCAGAGGCGGGCAATCAGATGCAGGGAATCAGAGGCAGGGAATCAGAGACAGGGAATCAGATGCAGGGAATCTGAGGTAGGGAATCTGAGGTGGGGAATCAGAGGCGGGGAAACAGGCGGGTAAACAGAGGCGGGTAAACATAGGCGGGGTATCAGAGGAGGGGAATCAGAGGCGGGGAATCAGTGGCGGGGTATCAGAGGAGGGGAATCAGAGGCGGGGAATCAGAGGCGGGGAATCAGAGGCGGGGAATCAGAGGCGGGGTATCAGAGGAGGGGAATCAGAGGCGGGGAATCAGAGGCGGGGAATCAGAGGCGGGGAATCAGAGGCGGGGAATCAGAGGCAGGGAATCAGAGGCGTGGAATCAGAGGCGGGAAATCAGAGGCGGGCAATCAGATGCAGGGAATCATAGGCAGGGAATCAGAGGCAGGGAATCAGAGTCAGGGAATCTGTGGTGTGGAATCAGAGGCGGGAAAACAGGCGGGTAAACAGAGGCAGGTAAACATAGGTGGGGAATCAGTGGCGGGGAATCAGAGTCGGGGAATCAGAGGCGGGGAATCAGAGGTGGGGAATCAGAGACGGGGAATCTGAGGCGGGGAATCTGAGGCGGGGAATCAGATGCAGGGAATCAGATGCGGGGAATCAGAGGCGGGGTATCAGAGGCGGGGATTCAGAGGCGGGGAATCAGAGGCGGGGAATCAGAGGCGTGGAATCAGAGGCGGGGAATCAGAGGCGGGGAATCAGAAGTGGGGAATCAGAGGTGGGGAATCAGAGGCGGGGAAACAGAGGCGGGGAATCAGAGGCAGGGAATCAGAGGCGGGCAATCAGATGCAGGGAATCAGAGGCAGGGAATCAGAGGCAGGGAATCAGTAAAGAGTTATCAGAGGCAGGGTATCAGAGGCGCGGAATCAGAGGTGGGTATCAGATGCGGGTCATCAGAGGCGGGGAATCAGAGGCGGGGAATCAGAGGCGGGTATCAGAGGCGGGGAAAGATATGTGGGGAAACATAGGCCAGGAAAGTTGAGCGGAAAGGGAGGCAGTGAATCAGAGGTGGAGAATCAGAGGCGGGGAATCAGAGGCTGGGAATCAAAGGTGGGGAAACAGAGGCGGGGAATCAGAAGCGTGGAATCAGAGGTGGGGAATCAGAGGCGGGGAATCAGAGGCGGAGAATCAGAGGCGGGCAATCAGATGCAGGGAATGAGAGGCAGGGAATCAAAGGCAGGGAATCAGAGGCAGGGAATGTGAGGTAGGGAATCTGAGGTGGGGAATCAGAGGCTGGGAAACAGGCGGGTAAACATAGGCGGGGAATCAGAGGCGGGGAATCAGATGCGGGGAATCAGAGGTGGGGAATCAGAGGCAGGGAATCAGAGGCGGGGAATCAGAGGCGGGGAATCAGAGGGGGGAATCAGAGGAGGGGAATCAGAGGTGGTGAATCAGAGGCGGGCAATCAGATGCAGGGAATCAGAGGCAGGGAATCAGAGACAGGGAATCAGATGCAGGGAATCTGAGGTAGGGAATCTGAGGTGGGGAATCAGAGGCGGGGAAACAGGCGGGTAAACAGAGGCGGGTAAACATAGGCGGGGTATCAGAGGAGGGGAATCAGAGGCGGGGAATCAGTGGCGGGGTATCAGAGGAGGGGAATCAGAGGCGGGGAATCAGAGGCGGGGAATCAGAGGCGGGGAATCAGAGGCGGGGTATCAGAGGAGGGGAATCAGAGGCGGGGAATCAGAGGCGGGGAATCAGAGGCGGGGAATCAGAGGCGGGGAATCAGAGGCAGGGTATCAGAGGCGTGGAATCAGAGGCGGGAAATCAGAGGCGGGCAATCAGATGCAGGGAATCATAGGCAGGGAATCAGAGGCAGGGAATCAGAGTCAGGGAATCTGTGGTGTGGAATCAGAGGCGGTTAAACAGGCGGGTAAACAGAGGCAGGTAAACATAGGTGGGGAATCAGTGGCGGGGAATCAGAGTCGGGGAATCAGAGGCGGGGAATCAGAGGTGGGGAATCAGAGACGGGGAATCAGATGCAGGGAATCAGATGCGGGGAATCAGAGGCGGGGTATCAGAGGCGGGGATTCAGAGGCGGGGAATCAGAGGCGGGGAATCAGAGGCGGGGAATCAGAGGCGGGGAATCAGAGGCGTGGAATCAGAGGCGGGGAATCAGAGGCGGGGAATCAGAAGTGGGGAATCAGAGGTGGGGAATCAGAGGCGGGGAAACAGAGGCGGGGAATCAGAGGCAGGGAATCAGAGGCGGGCAATCAGATGCAGGGAATCAGAGGCAGGGAATCAGAGGCAGGGAATCAGTAAAGAGTTATCAGAGGCAGGGTATCAGAGTCGGGGAATCAGAGGTGGGTATCAGATGCGGGTCATCAGAGGCGGGGAATCAGAGGCGGGGAATCAGAGGCGGGTATCAGAGGCGGGGAAAGATATGTGGGGAAACGTAGGCCAGGAAAGTTGAGCGGAAAGGGAGGCAGTGAATCAGAGGTGGAGAATCAGAGGCGGGGAATCAGAGGCTGGGAATCAAAGGTGGGGAAACAGAGGCGGGGAATCAGAAGCGTGGAATCAGAGGTGGGGAATCAGAGGCGGGGAATCAGAGGCGGAGAATCAGAGGCGGGCAATCAGATGCAGGGAATGAGAGGCAGGGAATCAAAGGCAGGGAATCAGAGGCAGGGAATGTGAGGTAGGGAATCTGAGGTGGGGAATCAGAGGCTGGGAAACAGGCGGGTAAACAGCGGCGGGTAAACATAGGCGGGGAATCAGAGGCGGGGAATCAGATGCGGGGAATCAGAGGTGGGGAATCAGAGGCAGGGAATCAGAGGCGGGGAATCAGAGGCGGGGAATCAGAGGCGGGGAATCAGAGGCAGGGAATCAGAGGCGGGGAATCAGAGGCGGGGAAACAGGCGGGTAAACATCGGCGGGTAAACATAGGCGGGGAATCAGAGGCGGGGAATCAGAGGCGGGGAATCAGAGGCGGGGAATCAGAGGCAGGGAATCAGAGGCGGGGAATCAGAGGCGGGGAATCAGAGGCGGGGAATCAGAGGCGGGGTATCAGAGGAGGGGAATCAGAGGCGGGGAATCAGAGGCGGGGTATCATAGGAGGGGAATCACAGGCGTGGAATCAGAAGCGGGGATTCAGAGGCGGGGAATCAGAGGCGGGGAGTCAGAGGCGGGGAATCAGAGGCGGGGAATCACTGGCAGGGAATCAGAGTCAGGGAATCAGAGGCGGAGAATCAGAGGCGGGCAATCAGATGCAGGGGATCAGGGGCAGGGAATCAGAGGCAGAGAATCAGAGGCTGGGAATCTGAGGCAGGGACTCAGAGGTGGGGAATCAGAGGCGGGGAATCAGAGGCAGGGAATCAGATGAAGGGAATCTGATGCAGGGAATCTGAGGCAGGGAATCTGAGGCAGGGAATCTGTGGCAGGGAATCTGATGCGGGTTATCAGAAGGGGGAAATGAGATGTGGGAAACGAGATGCAGAGAAAGAGGCACTTAAATAGAGGAAGGGAAAGAGAGGCAGGGAATCAGACGCGGGGAATCAGAGGCGGGGAATCAGAGGCGTTGAATCAGAGGCGGGGAATCAGAGGGGGGAATCAGAGGCGGGGAATCAGAGGCGGTGAATCAGAGGCGGGCAATCAGATGCAGGGAATCAGAGGCAGGGAATCAGAGGCAGGGATTCAGATGCAGGGAATCTGAGGTAGGGAATCTGAGGTGGCGAATCAGAGGCGGGGAAACAGGCGGGTAAACAGAGGCAGGTAAACATAGGCGGGGAATCAGAGGCGGGGAATCAGAGGCGGGGAATCAGAGGCGGGGAATCAGAGGCGTGGAATCAGAGGCGGGGAATCAGAGGCGGGGAATCAGAGGCGGGGTGTCAGAGGAGGGGAATCAGAGGCGGGGAATCAGAGGCAGGGAATCAGAGGCGGGGAATCAGAGGCGTGGAATCAGAGGCAAGGAATCAGAGGCGGGCAATCAGATGCAGGGAATCAGAGGCAGGGAATCAGAGGCAGGAAATCAGAGGCAGGGAATCTGTGGTGTGGAATCAGAGGCGGGGAATCAGAGGCGGGGAATCAGAGGCGGGGAATCAGAGGGGGGAATCAGAGGAGGGGAATCAGAGGCTGTGAATCAGAGGCGGGCAATCAGATGCAGGGAATCAGAGGCAGGGAATCAGAGGCAGGGAATCAGATGCAGGGAATCTGAGGTAGGGAATCTGAGGTGGGGAATCAGAGGCGGGGAAACAGGCGGGTAAACAGAGGCGGGTAAACATAGGCGGGGAATCAGAGGCGGGGAATCAGAGGCGGGAAATCAGAGGCGGGGAATCAGAGGCGTGGAATCAGAGGCGGGGAAAGAGAGGCGGGCAATCAGATGCAGGGAATCAGAGGCAGGGAATCAGAGGCGGGGAATCAGAGGCAGGGAATCAGAGGCGGGGAATCAGAGGCGGGGAATCAGAGGCGGGGTATCAGAGGAGGGGAATCAGAGGCGGGGAATCAGAGGCGGGGTATCAGAGGAGGGGAATCGGAGGCGTGTAATCAGAGGCGGGGAATCAGAGGCGGGGAATCAGAGGCGGGGAATCAGAGGCGGGGAATCAGAGGCAGGGAATCAGAGTCAGGGTATCAGAGGCGGAGAAACAGAGGCGGGCAATCAGATGCAGGGGATCAGGGGCAGTGAATCAGAGGCAGAGAATCAGATGCAGGGAATCTGAGGCAGGGACTCAGATGTGGGGAATCAGAGGCGGGGAATCAGAGGCAGGGAATCAGATGAAGGGAATCTGATGCAGGGAATCTGAGGCAGGGAATCTGAGGCAGGGAATCTGTGGCAGGGAATCTGATGCGGGTTATCAGAAGGGGGAAATGAGATGTGGGAAACGAGATGCAGAGAAAGAGGCACGGAAATAGAGGAAGGGAAAGAGAGGCAGGGAATCAGACGCGGGGAATCAGAGGCGCGGAATCAGAGGCGGGGAATCAGAGGCGGGGAATCAGAGGCGGGGAATCAGAGGGGGGGATCAGAGGCGGGGAATCAGAGGCGGGCAATCAGAGGCGGGCAATCAGATGCAGGGAATCAGAGGCATGGAATCAGAGGCAGGGAATCAGGTGCAGGGAATCTGAGGTAGGGAATCTGAGGTGGGGAATCAGAGGCGGGGAAACAGGCGGGTAAACAGAGGCGGGTAAACATAGGCGGGGAATCAGAGGCGGGGAATCAGAGGTGGGGAATCAGAGGCGGGGAATCAGAGGCTGGGAATCAGAGGCGGGGAATCAGAGGCGGGGAATCAGAGGCCTTGAATCAGAGGCGGGGTGTCAGAGGAGGGGAAACAGAGGCGGGGAATCAGAGGCGGGGAATCAGAGGCGGGGAATCAGAGGCAGGGAATCAGAGGCGGGCAATCAGATACAGGGAATCAGAGGCAGGGAATCAGAGGCAGGGAATCAGTAAAGAGTTATCAGAGGCGGGCAATCAGATGCAGGGAATCATAGGCAGGGAATCAGAGCCAGGGAACCAGAGGCAGGGAATCTGTGGTGTGGAATCAGAGGCGGGAAAACAGGCGGGTAAACAGAGGCGGGTAAACATAGGTGGGGAATCAGCGGCGGGGAATCAGAGTCGGGGAATCAGAGGCGGGGAATCAGAGGTGGGGAATCAGAGGCGGGGAATCTGAGGCGGGGAATCAGATGCAGGGAATCAGATGCGGGGAATCAGAGGCGGGTATCAGAGGCGGGGAATCAGAGGCGGGGAATCAGAGGCGGGGAATCAGAGGCGTGGAATCAGAGGCGGGGAATCAGAGGCGGGGAATCAGAAGTGGGGAATCAGAGGTGGGGAATCAGAGGCGGGGAAACAGAGGCGGGGAATCAGAGGCAGGGAATCAGAGGCAGGGAATCAGAGGCAGGGAATCAGTAAAGAGTTATCAGAGGCAGGGTATCAGAGGCGGGGAATCAGAGGCGGGTATCAGAGGCGGGGAAAGATATGTGGGGAAACGTAGGCCAGGAAAGTTGAGCGGAAAGGGAGGCAGTGAGTCAGAGGTGGAGAATCAGAGGCGGGGAATCAGAGGCTGGGAATCAAAGGTGGGGAAACAGAGGCGGGGAATCAGAAGCGGGGAATCAGAGGTGGGGAATCAGAGGCGGGGAATCAGAGGCGGAGAATCAGAGGCGGGCAAACAGATGCAGGGAATCAGAGGCAGGGAATCAAAGGCAGGGAATCAGAGGCAGGGAATCTGAGTTAGGGAATCTGAGGTGGGGAATCAGAGGCTGGGAAACAGGCGGGTAAACAGCGGCGGGTAAACATAGGCGGGGAATCAGAGGCGGGGAATCAGAGGCGGGGAATCAGAGGCGGGGAATCAGAGGCAGGGAATCAGAGGCGGGGAATCAGAGGCGGGGAATCAGAGGCGGGGACTCAGAGGCGGCGAATCAGAGGCGGGGTATCAGAGGAGAGGAATCAGAGGCGGGGAATAAGAGGCGGAGAGTCAGAGGCGGGGAATCAGAGGCGTGGAATCAAAGGCGGCGAATCAGATGCGGGGAATCAGAAGTGGGGAATCAGATGTGGGGAATCAGAGGCAGGGAATCAGAGGCAGGGAATCAGAAGCGGGCAATCAGAAGTGGGGAATCAGAGGCAGGGAATCAGAGGCGGGGAATCAGAGGCGGTGAATCAGAGGCGGGGAATCAGAGGCGGGGAATCAGAGGCGGGGAATCAGAAGTGGGGAATCAGAGGTGGGGAATCAGAGGCGGGGAATCAGAGGCGGGGTATCAGAGGCGGGCAATCAGATGCAGGGAATCAGAGGCAGGGAATCAGAGGCAGGGAATCTGAGGCAGGGAATCTGTGGTGTGGAATCAGAGGCGGGAAAACAGGTGGGTAAACAGAGGCAGGTAAACATAGCTGGGGAATCAGAGGCGGGGAATCAGAGGCAGGGAATCTGAGGCGGGGGATCAGATGCAGGGAATCAGATGCGGGGAATCAGAGGTGGGGTATCAGAGGCGGGGAATCAGAGTCGGGGAATCAGAGGCGGGGAATCAGAGGTGGGGAATCAGAGGCGGGGAATCTGAGGCGGGGAATCAGATGCAGGGAATCAGATGCGGGGAATCAGAGGCGGGTATCAGAGGCGGGGAATCAGAGGCGGGGAATCAGAGGCGGGGAATCAGAGGCGTGGAATCAGAGGCGGGGAATCAGAGGCAGGGAATCAGAAGTGGGGAATCAGAGGTGGGGAATCAGAGGCGGGGAAACAGAGGCCGGGAATCAGAGGCAGGGAATCAGAGGCGGGCAATAAGATGCAGGGAATCAGAGGCAGGGAATCAGAGGCAGGGAATCAGTAAAGAGTTATCAGAGGCAGGGTATCAGAGGCGGGGAATCAGAGGGGGGTATCAGATGCGGGTCATCAGAGGCGGGGAATCAGAGGCGGGGAATCAGAGGCGGGTATCAGAGGCGGGGAAAGATATGTGGGGAAACGTAGGCCAGGAAAGATGAGCGGAAAGGGAGGCAGTGAGTCAGAGGTGGAGAATCAGAGGCGGGGAATCAGAGGCTGGGAATCAAAGGTGGGGAAACAGAGGCGGGGAATCAGAAGCGGGGAATCAGAGGTGGGGAATCAGAGGCGGGGAATCAGAGGCGGAGAATCAGAGGCGGGCAATCAGATGCAGGGAATCAGAGGCAGGGAATCAAAGGCAGGGAATCAGAGGCAGGGAATCTGAGTTAGGGAATCTGAGGTGGGGAATCAGAGGCTGGGAAACAGGCGGGTAAACAGCGGCGGGTAAACATAGGCGGGGAATCAGAGGCGGGGAATCAGAGGTGGGGAATCAGAGGCGGGGAAACAGAGGCGGGGAATCAGAGGCAGGGAATCAGAGGCGGGCAATAAGATGCAGGGAATCAGAGGCAGGGAATCAGAGGCAGGGAATCAGTAAAGAGTTATCAGAGGCAGGGTATCAGAGGCGGGGAATCAGAGGGGGGTATCAGATGCGGGTCATCAGAGGCGGGGAATCAGAGGCGGGGAATCAGAGGCGGGGAATCAGAGGCGGGGAATCAGAGGCAGGGAATCAGAGTCAGGGTATCAGAGGCGGAGAAACAGAGGCGGGCAATCAGATGCAGGGGATCAGGGGCAGTGAATCAGAGGCAGAGAATCAGAGGCAGGGAATCTGAGGCAGGGACTCAGATGTGGGGAATCAGAGGCGGGGAATCAGAGGCAGGGAATCAGATGAAGGGAATCTGATGCAGGGAATCTGAGGCAGGGAATCTGAGGCAGGGAATCTGTGGCAGGGAATCTGATGCGGGTTATCAGAAGGGGGAAATGAGATGTGGGAAACGAGATGCAGAGAAAGAGGCATGGAAATAGAGGAAGGGAAAGAGAGGCAGGGAATCAGACGCGGGGAATCAGAGGCGCGGAATCAGAGGCGGGGAATCAGAGGCGGGGAATCAGAGGCGGGGAATCAGAGGGGGGGATCAGAGGCGGGGAATCAGAGGCGGGCAATCAGAGGCGGGCAATCAGATGCAGGGAATCAGAGGCATGGAATCAGAGGCAGGGAATCAGGTGCAGGGAATCTGAGGTAGGGAATCTGAGGTGGGGAATCAGAGGCGGGGAAACAGGCGGGTAAACAGAGGCGGGTAAACATAGGCGGGGAATCAGAGGCGGGGAATCAGAGGTGGGGAATCAGAGGCGGGGAATCAGAGGCGGGGAATCAGAGGCGGGGAATCAGAGGCGGGGAATCAGAGGCCTTGAATCAGAGGCGGGGTGTCAGAGGAGGGGAAACAGAGGCGGGGAATCAGAGGCGGGGAATCAGAGGCGGGGTGTCAGAGGAGGGGAATCAGAGGCGGGCAATCAGATGCAGGGAATCAGAGGCAGGGAATCAGAGGCAGGGAATCAGTAAAGAGTTATCAGAGGCGGGCAATCAGATGCAGGGAATCATAGGCAGGGAATCAGAGCCAGGGAATCAGAGGCAGGGAATCTGTGGTGTGGAATCAGAGGCGGGAAAACAGGCGGGTAAACAGAGGCGGGTAAACATAGGTGGGGAATCAGCGGCGGGGAATCAGAGTCGGGGAATCAGAGGCGGGGAATCAGAGGTGGGGAATCAGAGGCGGGGAATCTGAGGCGGGGAATCAGATGCAGGGAATCAGATGCGGGGAATCAGAGGCGGGTATCAGAGGCGGGGAATCAGAGGCGGGGAATCAGAGGCGGGGAATCAGAGGCGTGGAATCAGAGGCGGGGAATCAGAGGCGGGGAATCAGAAGTGGGGAATCAGAGGTGGGGAATCAGAGGCGGGGAAACAGAGGCGGGGAATCAGAGGCAGGGAATCAGAGGCGGGCAATAAGATGCAGGGAATCAGAGGCAGGGAATCAGAGGCAGGGAATCAGTAAAGAGTTATCAGAGGCAGGGTATCAGAGGCGGGGAATCAGAGGGGGGTATCAGATGCGGGTCATCAGAGGCGGGGAATCAGAGGCGGGGAATCAGAGGCGGGTATCAGAGGCGGGGAAAGATATGTGGGGAAACGTAGGCCAGGAAAGTTGAGCGGAAAGGGAGGCAGTGAGTCAGAGGTGGAGAATCAGAGGCGGGGAATCAGAGGCTGGGAATCAAAGGTGGGGAAACAGAGGCGGGGAATCAGAAGCGGGGAATCAGAGGTGGGGAATCAGAGGCGGGGAATCAGAGGCGGAGAATCAGAGGCGGGCAATCAGATGCAGGGAATCAGAGGCAGTGAATCAAAGGCAGGGAATCAGAGGCAGGGAATCTGAGTTAGGGAATCTGAGGTGGGGAATCAGAGGCTGGGAAACAGGCGGGTAAACAGCGGCGGGTAAACATAGGCGGGGAATCAGAGGCGGGGAATCAGAGGCGGGGAATCAGAGGCGGGGAATCAGAGGCAGGGAAACAGAGGCGGGGAATCAGAGGCGGGGAATCAGAGGCGGGGACTCAGAGGCGGCGAATCAGAGGCGGGGTATCAGAGGAGAGGAATCAGAGGCGGGGAATAAGAGGCGGAGAGTCAGAGGCGGGGAATCAGAGGCGTGGAATCAAAGGCGGGGAATCAGAGGCGGGGAATCAGAAGTGGGGAATCAGATGTGGGGAATCAGAGGCAGGGAATCAGAGGCAGGGAATCAGAAGCGGGCAATCAGAAGTGGGGAATCAGAGGCAGGGAATCAGAGGCGGGGAATCAGAGGCGGTGAATCAGAGGCGGGGAATCAGAGGCGGGGAATCAGAGGCGGGGAATCAGAAGTGGGGAATCAGAGGTGGGGAATCAGAGGCGGGGAATCAGAGGCGGGGTATCAGAGGCGGGCAATCAGATGCAGGGAATCAGAGGCAGGGAATCAGAGGCAGGGAATCTGAGGCAGGGAATCTGAGGCAGGGAATCTGTGGTGTGGAATCAGAGGCGGGAAAACAGGTGGGTAAACAGAGGCAGGTAAACATAGCTGGGGAATCAGAGGCGGGGAATCAGAGGCAGGGAATCTGAGGCGGGGGATCAGATGCAGGGAATCAGATGCGGGGAATCAGAGGTGGGGTATCAGAGGCGGGGAATCAGAGTCGGGGAATCAGAGGCGGGGAATCAGAGGTGGGGAATCAGAGGCGGGGAATCTGAGGCGGGGAATCAGATGCAGGGAATCAGATGCGGGGAATCAGAGGCGGGTATCAGAGGCGGGGAATCAGAGGCGGGGAATCAGAGGCGGGGAATCAGAGGCGTGGAATCAGAGGCGGGGAATCAGAGGCGGGGAATCAGAAGTGGGGAATCAGAGGTGGGGAATCAGAGGCGGGGAAACAGAGGCGGGGAATCAGAGGCAGGGAATCAGAGGCGGGCAATAAGATGCAGGGAATCAGAGGCAGGGAATCAGAGGCAGGGAATCAGTAAAGAGTTATCAGAGGCAGGGTATCAGAGGCGGGGAATCAGAGGGGGGTATCAGATGCGGGTCATCAGAGGCGGGGAATCAGAGGCGGGGAATCAGAGGCTGGGAATCAAAGGTGGGGAAACAGAGGCGGGGAATCAGAAGCGGGGAATCAGAGGTGGGGAATCAGAGGCGGGGAATCAGAGGCGGAGAATCAGAGGCGGGCAATCAGATGCAGGGAATCAGAGGCAGGGAATCAAAGGCAGGGAATCAGAGGCAGGGAATCTGAGTTAGGGAATCTGAGGTGGGGAATCAGAGGCTGGGAAACAGGCGGGTAAACAGCGGCGGGTAAACATAGGCGGGGAATCAGAGGCGGGGAATCAGAGGTGGGGAATCAGAGGCGGGGAAACAGAGGCGGGGAATCAGAGGCAGGGAATCAGAGGCGGGCAATAAGATGCAGGGAATCAGAGGCAGGGAATCAGAGGCAGGGAATCAGTAAAGAGTTATCAGAGGCAGGGTATCAGAGGCGGGGAATCAGAGGGGGGTATCAGATGCGGGTCATCAGAGGCGGGGAATCAGAGGCGGGGAATCAGAGGCGGGTATCAGAGGCGGGGAAAGATATGTGGGGAAACGTAGGCCAGGAAAGTTGAGCGGAAAGGGAGGCAGTGAGTCAGAGGTGGAGAATCAGAGGCGGGGAATCAGAGGCTGGGAATCAAAGGTGGGGAAACAGAGGCGGGGAATCAGAAGCGGGGAATCAGAGGTGGGGAATCAGAGGCGGGGAATCAGAGGCGGAGAATCAGAGGCGGGCAATCAGATGCAGGGAATCAGAGGCAGGGAATCAAAGGCAGGGAATCAGAGGCAGGGAATCTGAGTTAGGGAATCTGAGGTGGGGAATCAGAGGCTGGGAAACAGGCGGGTAAACAGCGGCGGGTAAACATAGGCGGGGAATCAGAGGCGGGGAATCAGAGGCAGGGAATCTGAGGCGGGGGATCAGATGCAGGGAATCAGATGCGGGGAATCAGAGGTGGGGTATCAGAGGCGGGGAATCAGAGTCGGGGAATCAGAGGCGGGGAATCAGAGGTGGGGAATCAGAGGCGGGGAATCTGAGGCGGGGAATCAGATGCAGGGAATCAGATGCGGGGAATCAGAGGCGGGTATCAGAGGCGGGGAATCAGAGGCGGGGAATCAGAGGCGGGGAATCAGAGGCGGGGACTCAGAGGCGGCGAATCAGAGGCGGGGTATCAGAGGAGAGGAATCAGAGGCGGGGAATAAGAGGCGGAGAGTCAGAGGCGGGGAATCAGAGGCGTGGAATCAAAGGCGGGGAATCAGAGGCGGGGAATCAGAAGTGGGGAATCAGATGTGGGGAATCAGAGGCAGGGAATCAGAGGCAGGGAATCAGAAGCGGGCAATCAGAAGTGGGGAATCAGAGGCAGGGAATCAAAGGCAGGGAATCAGAGGCAGGGAATCTGAGTTAGGGAATCTGAGGTGGGGAATCAGAGGCTGGGAAACAGGCGGGTAAACAGCGGCGGGTAAACATAGGCGGGGAATCAGAGGCGGGGAATCAGAGGTGGGGAATCAGAGGCGGGGAAACAGAGGCGGGGAATCAGAGGCAGGGAATCAGAGGCGGGCAATAAGATGCAGGGAATCAGAGGCAGGGAATCAGAGGCAGGGAATCAGTAAAGAGTTATCAGAGGCAGGGTATCAGAGGCGGGGAATCAGAGGGGGGTATCAGATGCGGGTCATCAGAGGCGGGGAATCAGAGGCGGGGAATCAGAGGCGGGGAATCAGAGGCGGGGAATCAGAGGCAGGGAATCAGAGTCAGGGTATCAGAGGCGGAGAAACAGAGGCGGGCAATCAGATGCAGGGGATCAGGGGCAGTGAATCAGAGGCAGAGAATCAGAGGCAGGGAATCTGAGGCAGGGACTCAGATGTGGGGAATCAGAGGCGGGGAATCAGAGGCAGGGAATCAGATGAAGGGAATCTGATGCAGGGAATCTGAGGCAGGGAATCTGAGGCAGGGAATCTGTGGCAGGGAATCTGATGCGGGTTATCAGAAGGGGGAAATGAGATGTGGGAAACGAGATGCAGAGAAAGAGGCATGGAAATAGAGGAAGGGAAAGAGAGGCAGGGAATCAGACGCGGGGAATCAGAGGCGCGGAATCAGAGGCGGGGAATCAGAGGCGGGGAATCAGAGGCGGGGAATCAGAGGGGGGGATCAGAGGCGGGGAATCAGAGGCGGGCAATCAGAGGCGGGCAATCAGATGCAGGGAATCAGAGGCATGGAATCAGAGGCAGGGAATCAGGTGCAGGGAATCTGAGGTAGGGAATCTGAGGTGGGGAATCAGAGGCGGGGAAACAGGCGGGTAAACAGAGGCGGGTAAACATAGGCGGGGAATCAGAGGCGGGGAATCAGAGGTGGGGAATCAGAGGCGGGGAATCAGAGGCGGGGAATCAGAGGCGGGGAATCAGAGGCGGGGAATCAGAGGCCTTGAATCAGAGGCGGGGTGTCAGAGGAGGGGAAACAGAGGCGGGGAATCAGAGGCGGGGAATCAGAGGCGGGGTGTCAGAGGAGGGGAATCAGAGGCGGGCAATCAGATGCAGGGAATCAGAGGCAGGGAATCAGAGGCAGGGAATCAGTAAAGAGTTATCAGAGGCGGGCAATCAGATGCAGGGAATCATAGGCAGGGAATCAGAGCCAGGGAATCAGAGGCAGGGAATCTGTGGTGTGGAATCAGAGGCGGGAAAACAGGCGGGTAAACAGAGGCGGGTAAACATAGGTGGGGAATCAGCGGCGGGGAATCAGAGTCGGGGAATCAGAGGCGGGGAATCAGAGGTGGGGAATCAGAGGCGGGGAATCTGAGGCGGGGAATCAGATGCAGGGAATCAGATGCGGGGAATCAGAGGCGGGTATCAGAGGCGGGGAATCAGAGGCGGGGAATCAGAGGCGGGGAATCAGAGGCGTGGAATCAGAGGCGGGGAATCAGAGGCGGGGAATCAGAAGTGGGGAATCAGAGGTGGGGAATCAGAGGCGGGGAAACAGAGGCGGGGAATCAGAGGCAGGGAATCAGAGGCGGGCAATAAGATGCAGGGAATCAGAGGCAGGGAATCAGAGGCAGGGAATCAGTAAAGAGTTATCAGAGGCAGGGTATCAGAGGCGGGGAATCAGAGGGGGGTATCAGATGCGGGTCATCAGAGGCGGGGAATCAGAGGCGGGGAATCAGAGGCGGGTATCAGAGGCGGGGAAAGATATGTGGGGAAACGTAGGCCAGGAAAGTTGAGCGGAAAGGGAGGCAGTGAGTCAGAGGTGGAGAATCAGAGGCGGGGAATCAGAGGCTGGGAATCAAAGGTGGGGAAACAGAGGCGGGGAATCAGAAGCGGGGAATCAGAGGTGGGGAATCAGAGGCGGGGAATCAGAGGCGGAGAATCAGAGGCGGGCAATCAGATGCAGGGAATCAGAGGCAGTGAATCAAAGGCAGGGAATCAGAGGCAGGGAATCTGAGTTAGGGAATCTGAGGTGGGGAATCAGAGGCTGGGAAACAGGCGGGTAAACAGCGGCGGGTAAACATAGGCGGGGAATCAGAGGCGGGGAATCAGAGGCGGGGAATCAGAGGCGGGGAATCAGAGGCAGGGAAACAGAGGCGGGGAATCAGAGGCGGGGAATCAGAGGCGGGGACTCAGAGGCGGCGAATCAGAGGCGGGGTATCAGAGGAGAGGAATCAGAGGCGGGGAATAAGAGGCGGAGAGTCAGAGGCGGGGAATCAGAGGCGTGGAATCAAAGGCGGGGAATCAGAGGCGGGGAATCAGAAGTGGGGAATCAGATGTGGGGAATCAGAGGCAGGGAATCAGAGGCAGGGAATCAGAAGCGGGCAATCAGAAGTGGGGAATCAGAGGCAGGGAATCAGAGGCGGGGAATCAGAGGCGGTGAATCAGAGGCGGGGAATCAGAGGCGGGGAATCAGAGGCGGGGAATCAGAAGTGGGGAATCAGAGGTGGGGAATCAGAGGCGGGGAATCAGAGGCGGGGTATCAGAGGCGGGCAATCAGATGCAGGGAATCAGAGGCAGGGAATCAGAGGCAGGGAATCTGAGGCAGGGAATCTGAGGCAGGGAATCTGTGGTGTGGAATCAGAGGCGGGAAAACAGGTGGGTAAACAGAGGCAGGTAAACATAGCTGGGGAATCAGAGGCGGGGAATCAGAGGCAGGGAATCTGAGGCGGGGGATCAGATGCAGGGAATCAGATGCGGGGAATCAGAGGTGGGGTATCAGAGGCGGGGAATCAGAGTCGGGGAATCAGAGGCGGGGAATCAGAGGTGGGGAATCAGAGGCGGGGAATCTGAGGCGGGGAATCAGATGCAGGGAATCAGATGCGGGGAATCAGAGGCGGGTATCAGAGGCGGGGAATCAGAGGCGGGGAATCAGAGGCGGGGAATCAGAGGCGTGGAATCAGAGGCGGGGAATCAGAGGCGGGGAATCAGAAGTGGGGAATCAGAGGTGGGGAATCAGAGGCGGGGAAACAGAGGCGGGGAATCAGAGGCAGGGAATCAGAGGCGGGCAATAAGATGCAGGGAATCAGAGGCAGGGAATCAGAGGCAGGGAATCAGTAAAGAGTTATCAGAGGCAGGGTATCAGAGGCGGGGAATCAGAGGGGGGTATCAGATGCGGGTCATCAGAGGCGGGGAATCAGAGGCGGGGAATCAGAGGCTGGGAATCAAAGGTGGGGAAACAGAGGCGGGGAATCAGAAGCGGGGAATCAGAGGTGGGGAATCAGAGGCGGGGAATCAGAGGCGGAGAATCAGAGGCGGGCAATCAGATGCAGGGAATCAGAGGCAGGGAATCAAAGGCAGGGAATCAGAGGCAGGGAATCTGAGTTAGGGAATCTGAGGTGGGGAATCAGAGGCTGGGAAACAGGCGGGTAAACAGCGGCGGGTAAACATAGGCGGGGAATCAGAGGCGGGGAATCAGAGGTGGGGAATCAGAGGCGGGGAAACAGAGGCGGGGAATCAGAGGCAGGGAATCAGAGGCGGGCAATAAGATGCAGGGAATCAGAGGCAGGGAATCAGAGGCAGGGAATCAGTAAAGAGTTATCAGAGGCAGGGTATCAGAGGCGGGGAATCAGAGGGGGGTATCAGATGCGGGTCATCAGAGGCGGGGAATCAGAGGCGGGGAATCAGAGGCGGGTATCAGAGGCGGGGAAAGATATGTGGGGAAACGTAGGCCAGGAAAGTTGAGCGGAAAGGGAGGCAGTGAGTCAGAGGTGGAGAATCAGAGGCGGGGAATCAGAGGCTGGGAATCAAAGGTGGGGAAACAGAGGCGGGGAATCAGAAGCGGGGAATCAGAGGTGGGGAATCAGAGGCGGGGAATCAGAGGCGGAGAATCAGAGGCGGGCAATCAGATGCAGGGAATCAGAGGCAGGGAATCAAAGGCAGGGAATCAGAGGCAGGGAATCTGAGTTAGGGAATCTGAGGTGGGGAATCAGAGGCTGGGAAACAGGCGGGTAAACAGCGGCGGGTAAACATAGGCGGGGAATCAGAGGCGGGGAATCAGAGGCAGGGAATCTGAGGCGGGGGATCAGATGCAGGGAATCAGATGCGGGGAATCAGAGGTGGGGTATCAGAGGCGGGGAATCAGAGTCGGGGAATCAGAGGCGGGGAATCAGAGGTGGGGAATCAGAGGCGGGGAATCTGAGGCGGGGAATCAGATGCAGGGAATCAGATGCGGGGAATCAGAGGCGGGTATCAGAGGCGGGGAATCAGAGGCGGGGAATCAGAGGCGGGGAATCAGAGGCGGGGACTCAGAGGCGGCGAATCAGAGGCGGGGTATCAGAGGAGAGGAATCAGAGGCGGGGAATAAGAGGCGGAGAGTCAGAGGCGGGGAATCAGAGGCGTGGAATCAAAGGCGGGGAATCAGAGGTGGGGAATCAGAAGTGGGGAATCAGATGTGGGGAATCAGAGGCAGGGAATCAGAGGCAGGGAATCAGAAGCGGGCAATCAGAAGTGGGGAATCAGAGGCAGGGAATCAGAGGCGGGGAATCAGAGGCGGTGAATCAGAGGCGGGGAATCAGAGGCGGGGAATCAGAGGCGGGGAATCAGAAGTGGGGAATCAGAGGTGGGGAATCAGAGGCGGGGAATCAGAGGCGGGGTATCAGAGGCGGGCAATCAGATGCAGGGAATCAGAGGCAGGGAATCAGAGGCAGGGAATCTGAGGCAGGGAATCTGAGGCAGGGAATCTGTGGTGTGGAATCAGAGGCGGGAAAACAGGTGGGTAAACAGAGGCAGGTAAACATAGCTGGGGAATCAGAGGCGGGGAATCAGAGGGAGGGAATCTGAGGCGGGGGATCAGATGCAGGGAATCAGATGCGGGGAATCAGAGGTGGGGTATCAGAGGCGGGGAATCAGAGTCGGGGAATCAGAGGCGGGGAATCAGAGGTGGGGAATCAGAGGCGGGGAATCTGAGGCGGGGAATCAGATGCAGGGAATCAGATGCGGGGAATCAGAGGCGGGTATCAGAGGCGGGGAATCAGAGGTGGGGAATCAGAGGCGGGGAATCAGAGGCGTGGAATCAGAGGCGGGGAATCAGAGGCGGGGAATCAGATGTGGGGAATCAGAGGTGGGGAATCAGAGGCGGGGAAACAGAGGCGGGGAATCAGAGGCAGGGAATCAGAGGCGGGCAATAAGATGCAGGGAATCAGAGGCAGGGAATCAGAGGCAGGGAATCAGTAAAGAGTTATCAGAGGCAGGGTATCAGAGGCGGGGAATCAGAGGGGGGTATCAGATGCGGGTCATCAGAGGCGGGGAATCAGAGGCGGGGAATCAGAGGCGGGTATCAGAGGCGGGGAAAGATATGTGGGGAAACGTAGGCCAGGAAAGTTGAGCGGAAAGGGAGGCAGTGAGTCAGAGGTGGAGAATCAGAGGCGGGGAATCAGAGGCTGGGAATCAAAGGTGGGGAAACAGAGGCGGGGAATCAGAAGCGGGGAATCAGAGGTGGGGAATCAGAGGCGGGGAATCAGAGGCGGAGAATCAGAGGCGGGCAATCAGATGCAGGGAATCAGAGGCAGGGAATCAAAGGCAGGGAATCAGAGGCAGGGAATCTGAGTTAGGGAATCTGAGGTGGGGAATCAGAGGCTGGGAAACAGGCGGGTAAACAGCGGCGGGTAAACATAGGCGGGGAATCAGAGGCGGGGAATCAGAGGTGGGGAATCAGAGGCGGGGAAAAAGAGGCGGGGAATCAGAGGCAGGGAATCAGAGGCGGGCAATAAGATGCAGGGAATCAGAGGCAGGGAATCAGAGGCAGGGAATCAGTAAAGAGTTATCAGAGGCAGGGTATCAGAGGCGGGGAATCAGAGGGGGGTATCAGATGCGGGTCATCAGAGGCGGGGAATCAGAAGCGGGGAATCAGAGGCGGGTATCAGAGGCGGGGAAAGATATGTGGGGAAACGTAGGCCAGGAAAGTTGAGCGGAAAGGGAGGCAGTGAGTCAGAGGTGGAGAATCAGAGGCGGGGAATCAGAGGCTGGGAATCAAAGGTGGGGAAACAGAGGCGGGGAATCAGAAGCGGGGAATCAGAGGTGGGGAATCAGAGGCGGGGAATCAGAGGCGGAGAATCAGAGGCGGGCAATCAGATGCAGGGAATCAGAGGCAGGGAATCAAAGGCAGGGAATCAGAGGCAGGGAATCTGAGTTAGGGAATCTGAGGTGGGGAATCAGAGGCTGGGAAACAGGCGGGTAAACAGCGGCGGGTAAACATAGGCGGGGAATCAGAGGCGGGGAATCAGAGGCGGGGAATCAGAGGCGGGGAATCAGAGGCAGGGAATCAGAGGCGGGGAATCAGAGGCGGGGAATCAGAGGCGGGGACTCAGAGGCGGCGAATCAGAGGCGGGGTATCAGAGGAGAGGAATCAGAGGCGGGGAATAAGAGGCGGAGAGTCAGAGGCGGGGAATCAGAGGCGTGGAATCAAAGGCGGGGAATCAGAGGCGGGGAATCAGAAGTGGGGAATCAGATGTGGGGAATCAGAGGCAGGGAATCAGAGGCAGGGAATCAGAAGCGGGCAATCAGAAGTGGGGAATCAGAGGCAGGGAATCAGAGGCGGGGAATCAGAGGCGGTGAATCAGAGGCGGGGAATCAGAGGCGGGGAATCAGAGGCGGGGAATCAGAAGTGGGGAATCAGAGGTGGGGAATCAGAGGCGGGGAATCAGAGGCGGGGTATCAGAGGCGGGCAATCAGATGCAGGGAATCAGAGGCAGGGAATCAGAGGCAGGGAATCTGAGGCAGGGAATCTGAGGCAGGGAATCTGTGGTGTGGAATCAGAGGCGGGAAAACAGGTGGGTAAACAGAGGCAGGTAAACATAGCTGGGGAATCAGAGGCGGGGAATCAGAGGCAGGGAATCTGAGGCGGGCGATCAGATGCAGGGAATCAGATGCGGGGAATCAGAGGTGGGGTATCAGAGGCGGGGAATCAGAGTCGGGGAATCAGAGGCGGGGAATCAGAGGTGGGGAATCAGAGGCGGGGAATCTGAGGCGGGGAATCAGATGCAGGGAATCAGATGCGGGGAATCAGAGGCGGGTATCAGAGGCGGGGAATCAGAGGCGGGGAATCAGAGGCGGGGAATCAGAGGCGTGGAATCAGAGGCGGGGAATCAGAGGCGGGGAATCAGAAGTGGGGAATCAGAGGTGGGGAATCAGAGGCGGGGAATCAGAGGCGGGGTATCAGAGGCGGGCAATCAGATGCAGGGAATCAGAGGCAGGGAATCAGAGGCAGGGAATCTGAGGCAGGGAATCTGAGGCAGGGAATCTGTGGTGTGGAATCAGAGGCGGGAAAACAGGTGGGTAAACAGAGGCAGGTAAACATAGCTGGGGAATCAGAGGCGGGGAATCAGAGGCAGGGAATCTGAGGCGGGGGATCAGATGCAGGGAATCAGAGGCGGGGAATCAGAGGCGGGGAATCAGAGGCGGGGAATCAGAGGGGGGAATCAGAGGCGGGGAATCAGAGGCGGTGAATCAGAGGCGGGCAATCAGATGCAGGGAATCAGAGGCAGGGAATCAGAGGCAGGGATTCAGATGCAGGGAATCTGAGGTAGGGAATCTGAGGTGGGTAATCAGAGGCGGGGAAACAGGCGGGTAAACAGAGGCAGGTAAACATAGGCGGGGAATCAGAGGCGGGGAATCAGAGGCGGGGAATCAGAGGTGGGGAATCAGAGGCGGGGAATCAGAGGCGGGGAATCAGAGGCGGGGAATCAGAGGCGGGGTGTCAGAGGAGGGGAATCAGAGGCGGGGAATCAGAGGCGGGGAATCAGAGGCGGGGAATCAGATGCGTGGAATCAGAGGCGGGGAATCAGAGGCGGGCAATCAGATGCAGGGAATCAGAGGCAGGGAATCAGAGGCAGGGAATCAGAGGCAGGGAATCTGTGGTGTGGAATCAGAGGCGGGGAATCAGAGGCGGGGAATCAGAGGCGGGGAATCAGAGGGGGGAATCAGAGGAGGGGAATCAGAGGCGGTGAATCAGAGGCGGGCAATCAGATGCAGGGAATCAGAGGCAGGGAATCAGAGACAGGGAATCAGATGCAGGGAATCTGAGGTAGGGAATCTGAGGTGGGGAATCAGAGGCGGGGAAACAGGCGGGTAAACAGAGGCGGGTAAACATAGGCGGGGTATCAGAGGAGGGGAATCAGAGGCGGGGAATCAGTGGCGGGGTATCAGAGGAGGGGAATCAGAGGCGGGGAATCAGAGGCGGGGAATCTGAGGCGGGGAATCAGATGCAGGGAATCAGATGCGGGGAATCAGAGGCGGGTATCAGAGGCGGGGAATCAGAGGCGGGGAATCAGAGGCGGGGAATCAGAGGCGTGGAATCAGAGGCGGGGAATCAGAGGCGGGGAATCAGAAGTGGGGAATCAGAGGTGGGGAATCAGAGGCGGGGAAGCAGAGGCGGGGAATCAGAGGCAGGGAATCAGAGGCGGGCAATAAGATGCAGGGAATCAGAGGCAGGGAATCAGAGGCAGGGAATCAGTAAAGAGTTATCAGAGGCAGGGTATCAGAGGCGGGGAATCAGAGGGGGGTATCAGATGCGGGTCATCAGAGGCGGGGAATCAGAGGCGGGGAATCAGAGGCGGGTATCAGAGGCGGGGAAAGATATGTGGGGAAACGTAGGCCAGGAAAGTTGAGCGGAAAGGGAGGCAGTGAGTCAGAGGTGGAGAATCAGAGGCGGGGAATCAGAGGCTGGGAATCAAAGGTGGGGAAACAGAGGCGGGGAATCAGAAGCGGGGAATCAGAGGTGGGGAATCAGAGGCGGGGAATCAGAGGCGGAGAATCAGAGGCGGGCAATCAGATGCAGGGAATCAGAGGCAGGGAATCAAAGGCAGGGAATCAGAGGCAGGGAATCTGAGTTAGGGAATCTGAGGTGGGGAATCAGAGGCTGGGAAACAGGCGGGTAAACAGCGGCGGGTAAACATAGGCGGGGAATCAGAGGCGGGGAATCAGAGGTGGGGAATCAGAGGCGGGGAAACAGAGGCGGGGAATCAGAGGCAGGGAATCAGAGGCGGGCAATAAGATGCAGGGAATCAGAGGCAGGGAATCAGAGGCAGGGAATCAGTAAAGAGTTATCAGAGGCAGGGTATCAGAGGCGGGGAATCAGAGGGGGGTATCAGATGCGGGTCATCAGAGGCGGGGAATCAGAGGCGGGGAATCAGAGGCGGGTATCAGAGGCGGGGAAAGATATGTGGGGAAACGTAGGCCAGGAAAGTTGAGCGGAAAGGGAGGCAGTGAGTCAGAGGTGGAGAATCAGAGGCGGGGAATCAGAGGCTGGGAATCAAAGGTGGGGAAACAGAGGCGGGGAATCAGAAGCGGGGAATCAGAGGTGGGGAATCAGAGGCGGGGAATCAGAGGCGGAGAATCAGAGGCGGGCAATCAGATGCAGGGAATCAGAGGCAGGGAATCAAAGGCAGGGAATCAGAGGCAGGGAATCTGAGTTAGGGAATTTGAGGTGGGGAATCAGAGGCTGGGAAACAGGCGGGTAAACAGCGGCGGGTAAACATAGGCGGGGAATCAGAGGCGGGGAATCAGAGGCGGGGAATCAGAGGCGGGGAATCAGAGGCAGGGAATCAGAGGCGGGGAATCAGAGGCGGGGAATCAGAGGCGGGGACTCAGAGGCGGCGAATCAGAGGCGGGGTATCAGAGGAGAGGAATCAGAGGCGGGGAATAAGAGGCGGAGAGTCAGAGGCGGGGAATCAGAGGCGTGGAATCAAAGGTGGGGAATCAGAGGCGGGGAATCAGAAGTGGGGAATCAGATGTGGGGAATCAGAGGCAGGGAATCAGAGGCAGGGAATCAGAAGCGGGCAATCAGAAGTGGGGAATCAGAGGCAGGGAATCAGAGGCGGGGAATCAGAGGCGGTGAATCAGAGGCGGGGAATCAGAGGCGGGGAATCAGAGGCGGGGAATCAGAAGTGGGGAATCAGAGGTGGGGAATCAGAGGCGGGGAATCAGAGGCGGGGTATCAGAGGCGGGCAATCAGATGCAGGGAATCAGAGGCAGGGAATCAGAGGCAGGGAATCTGAGGCAGGGAATCTGAGGCAGGGAATCTGTGGTGTGGAATCAGAGGCGGGAAAACAGGTGGGTAAACAGAGGCAGGTAAACATAGCTGGGGAATCAGAGGCGGGGAATCAGAGGCAGGGAATCTGAGGCGGGGGATCAGATGCAGGGAATCAGATGCCGGGAATCAGAGGTGGGGTATCAGAGGCGGGGAATCAGAGTCGGGGAATCAGAGGCGGGGAATCAGAGGTGGGGAATCAGAGGCGGGGAATCTGAGGCGGGGAATCAGATGCAGGGAATCAGATGCGGGGAATCAGAGGCGGGTATCAGAGGCGGGGAATCAGAGGCGGGGAATCAGAGGCGGGGAATCAGAGGCGTGGAATCAGAGGCGGGGAATCAGAGGCGGGGAATCAGAAGTGGGGAATCAGAGGTGGGGAATCAGAGGCGGGGAATCAGAGGCGGGGTATCAGAGGCGGGCAATCAGATGCAGGGAATCAGAGGCAGGGAATCAGAGGCAGGGAATCTGAGGCAGGGAATCTGAGGCAGGGAATCTGTGGTGTGGAATCAGAGGCGGGAAAACAGGTGGGTAAACAGAGGCAGGTAAACATAGCTGGGGAATCAGAGGCGGGGAATCAGAGGCAGGGAATCTGAGGCGGGGGATCAGATGCAGGGAATCAGAGGCGGGGAATCAGAGGCGGGGAATCAGAGGCGGGGAATCAGAGGGGGGAATCAGAGGCGGGGAATCAGAGGCGGTGAATCAGAGGCGGGCAATCAGATGCAGGGAATCAGAGGCAGGGAATCAGAGGCAGGGATTCAGATGCAGGGAATCTGAGGTAGGGAATCTGAGGTGGGTAATCAGAGGCGGGGAAACAGGCGGGTAAACAGAGGCAGGTAAACATAGGCGGGGAATCAGAGGCGGGGAATCAGAGGCGGGGAATCAGAGGTGGGGAATCAGAGGCGGGGAATCAGAGGCGGGGAATCAGAGGCGGGGAATCAGAGGCGGGGTGTCAGAGGAGGGGAATCAGAGGCGGGGAATCAGAGGCGGGGAATCAGAGGCGGGGAATCAGATGCGTGGAATCAGAGGCGGGGAATCAGAGGCGGGCAATCAGATGCAGGGAATCAGAGGCAGGGAATCAGAGGCAGGGAATCAGAGGCAGGGAATCTGTGGTGTGGAATCAGAGGCGGGGAATCAGAGGCGGGGAATCAGAGGCGGGGAATCAGAGGGGGGAATCAGAGGAGGGGAATCAGAGGCGGTGAATCAGAGGCGGGCAATCAGATGCAGGGAATCAGAGGCAGGGAATCAGAGACAGGGAATCAGATGCAGGGAATCTGAGGTAGGGAATCTGAGGTGGGGAATCAGAGGCGGGGAAACAGGCGGGTAAACAGAGGCGGGTAAACATAGGCGGGGTATCAGAGGAGGGGAATCAGAGGCGGGGAATCAGTGGCGGGGTATCAGAGGAGGGGAATCAGAGGCGGGGAATCAGAGGCGGGGAATCAGAGGCGGGGAATCAGAGGCGGGGTATCAGAGGAGGGGAATCAGAGGCGGGGAATCAGAGGCGGGGAATCAGAGGCGGGGAATCAGAGGCGGGGAATCAGAGGCAGGGAATCAGAGGCGTGGAATCAGAGGCGGGAAATCAGAGGCGGGCAATCAGATGCAGGGAATCATAGGCAGGGAATCAGAGGCAGGGAATCAGAGTCAGGGAATCTGTGGTGTGGAATCAGAGGCGGGAAAACAGGCGGGTAAACAGAGGCAGGTAAACATAGGTGGGGAATCAGTGGCGGGGAATCAGAGTCGGGGAATCAGAGGCGGGGAATCAGAGGTGGGGAATCAGAGACGGGGAATCTGAGGCGGGGAATCTGAGGCAGGGAATCAGTAAAGAGTTATCAGAGGCGGGCAATCAGATGCAGGGAATCATAGGCAGGGAATCAGAGCCAGGGAATCAGAGGCAGGGAATCTGTGGTGTGGAATCAGAGGCGGGAAAACAGGCGGGTAAACAGAGGCGGGTAAACATAGGTGGGGAATCAGCGGCGGGGAATCAGAGTCGGGGAATCAGAGGCGGGGAATCAGAGGTGGGGAATCAGAGGCGGGGAATCTGAGGCGGGGAATCAGATGCAGGGAATCAGATGCGGGGAATCAGAGGCGGGTATCAGAGGCGGGGAATCAGAGGCGGGGAATCAGAGGCGGGGAATCAGAGGCGTGGAATCAGAGGCGGGGAATCAGAGGCGGGGAATCAGAAGTGGGGAATCAGAGGTGGGGAATCAGAGGCGGGGAAACAGAGGCGGGGAATCAGAGGCAGGGAATCAGAGGCGGGCAATAAGATGCAGGGAATCAGAGGCAGGGAATCAGAGGCAGGGAATCAGTAAAGAGTTATCAGAGGCAGGGTATCAGAGGCGGGGAATCAGAGGGGGGTATCAGATGCGGGTCATCAGAGGCGGGGAATCAGAGGCGGGGAATCAGAGGCGGGTATCAGAGGCGGGGAAAGATATGTGGGGAAACGTAGGACAGGAAAGTTGAGCGGAAAGGGAGGCAGTGAGTCAGAGGTGGAGAATCAGAGGCGGGGAATCAGAGGCTGGGAATCAAAGGTGGGGAAACAGAGGCGGGGAATCAGAAGCGGGGAATCAGAGGTGGGGAATCAGAGGCGGGTTATCAGAGGCGGAGAATCAGAGGCGGGCAATCAGATGCAGGGAATCAGAGGCAGGGAATCAAAGGCAGGGAATCAGAGGCAGGGAATCTGAGTAAGGGAATCTGAGGTGGGGAATCAGAGGCTGGGAAACAGGCGGGTAAACAGCGGCGGGTAAACATAGGCGGGGAATCAGAGGCGGGGAATCAGAGGCGGGGAATCAGAGGCGGGGAATCAGAGGCAGGGAATCAGAGGCGGGGAATCAGAGGCGGGGAATCAGAGGCGGGGACTCAGAGGCGGCGAATCAGAGGCGGGGTATCAGAGGAGAGGAATCAGAGGCGGGGAATAAGAGGCGGAGAGTCAGAGGCGGGGAATCAGAGGCGTGGAATCAAAGGCGGGGAATCAGAGGCGGGGAATCAGAAGTGGGGAATCAGATGTGGGGAATCAGAGGCAGGGAATCAGAGGCAGGGAATCAGAAGCGGGCAATCAGAAGTGGGGAATCAGAGGCAGGGAATCAGAGGCGGGGAATCAGAGGCGGTGAATCAGAGGCGGGGAATCAGAGGCGGGGAATCAGAGGCGGGGAATCAGAAGTGGGGAATCAGAGGTGGGGAATCAGAGGCGGGGAATCAGAGGCGGGGTATCAGAGGCGGGCAATCAGATGCAGGGAATCAGAGGCAGGGAATCAGAGGCAGGGAATCTGAGGCAGGGAATCTGAGGCAGGGAATCTGAGGCAGGGAATCTGTGGTGTGGAATCAGAGGCGGGAAAACAGGTGGGTAAACAGAGGCAGGTAAACATAGCTGGGGAATCAGAGGCGGGGAATCAGAGGCAGGGAATCTGAGGCGGGGGATCAGATGCAGGGAATCAGATGCGGGGAATCAGAGGTGGGGTATCAGAGGCGGGGAATCAGAGTCGGGGAATCAGAGGCGGGGAATCAGAGGTGGGGAATCAGAGGCGGGGAATCTGAGGCGGGGAATCAGATGCAGGGAATCAGATGCGGGGAATCAGAGGCGGGTATCAGAGGCGGGGAATCAGAGGCGGGGAATCAGAGGCGGGGAATCAGAGGCGTGGAATCAGAGGCGGGGAATCAGAGGCGGGGAATCAGAAGTGGGGAATCAGAGGTGGGGAATCAGAGGCGGGGAAACAGAGGCGGGGAATCAGAGGCAGGGAATCAGAGGCGGGCAATAAGATGCAGGGAATCAGAGGCAGGGAATCAGAGGCAGGGAATCAGTAAAGAGTTATCAGAGGCAGGGTATCAGAGGCGGGGAATCAGAGGGGGGTATCAGATGCGGGTCATCAGAGGCGGGGAATCAGAGGCGGGGAATCAGAGGCTGGGAATCAAAGGTGGGGAAACAGAGGCGGGGAATCAGAAGCGGGGAATCAGAGGTGGGGAATCAGAGGCGGGGAATCAGAGGCGGAGAATCAGAGGCGGGCAATCAGATGCAGGGAATCAGAGGCAGGGAATCAAAGGCAGGGAATCAGAGGCAGGGAATCTGAGTTAGGGAATCTGAGGTGGGGAATCAGAGGCTGGGAAACAGGCGGGTAAACAGCGGCGGGTAAACATAGGCGGGGAATCAGAGGCGGGGAATCAGAGGTGGGGAATCAGAGGCGGGGAAACAGAGGCGGGGAATCAGAGGCAGGGAATCAGAGGCGGGCAATAAGATGCAGGGAATCAGAGGCAGGGAATCAGAGGCAGGGAATCAGTAAAGAGTTATCAGAGGCAGGGTATCAGAGGCGGGGAATCAGAGGGGGGTATCAGATGCGGGTCATCAGAGGCGGGGAATCAGAGGCGGGGAATCAGAGGCGGGTATCAGAGGCGGGGAAAGATATGTGGGGAAACGTAGGCCAGGAAAGTTGAGCGGAAAGGGAGGCAGTGAGTCAGAGGTGGAGAATCAGAGGCGGGGAATCAGAGGCTGGGAATCAAAGGTGGGGAAACAGAGGCGGGGAATCAGAAGCGGGGAATCAGAGGTGGGGAATCAGAGGCGGGGAATCAGAGGCGGAGAATCAGAGGCGGGCAATCAGATGCAGGGAATCAGAGGCAGGGAATCAAAGGCAGGGAATCAGAGGCAGGGAATCTGAGTTAGGGAATCTGAGGTGGGGAATCAGAGGCTGGGAAACAGGCGGGTAAACAGCGGCGGGTAAACATAGGCGGGGAATCAGAGGCGGGGAATCAGAGGCAGGGAATCTGAGGCGGGGGATCAGATGCAGGGAATCAGATGCGGGGAATCAGAGGTGGGGTATCAGAGGCGGGGAATCAGAGTCGGGGAATCAGAGGCGGGGAATCAGAGGTGGGGAATCAGAGGCGGGGAATCTGAGGCGGGGAATCAGATGCAGGGAATCAGATGCGGGGAATCAGAGGCGGGTATCAGAGGCGGGGAATCAGAGGCGGGGAATCAGAGGCGGGGAATCAGAGGAGAGGAATCAGAGGCGGGGAATAAGAGGCGGAGAGTCAGAGGCGGGGAATCACAGGCGTGGAATCAAAGGCGGGGAATCAGAGGCGGGGAATCAGAAGTGGGGAATCAGATGTGGGGAATCAGAGGCAGGGAATCAGAGGCAGGGAATCAGAAGCGGGCAATCAGAAGTGGGGAATCAGAGGCAGGGAATCAGAGGCGGGGAATCAGAGGCGGTGAATCAGAGGCGGGGAATCAGAGGCGGGGAATCAGAGGCGGGGAATCAGAAGTGGGGAATCAGAGGTGGGGAATCAGAGGCGGGGAATCAGAGGCGGGGTATCAGAGGCGGGCAATCAGATGCAGGGAATCAGAGGCAGGGAATCAGAGGCAGGGAATCTGAGGCAGGGAATCTGAGGCAGGGAATCTGTGGTGTGGAATCAGAGGCGGGAAAACAGGTGGGTAAACAGAGGCAGGTAAACATAGCTGGGGAATCAGAGGCGGGGAATCAGAGGCAGGGAATCTGAGGCGGGGGATCAGATGCAGGGAATCAGATGCGGGGAATCAGAGGTGGGGTATCAGAGGCGGGGAATCAGAGTCGGGGAATCAGAGGCGGGGAATCAGAGGTGGGGAATCAGAGGCGGGGAATCTGAGGCGGGGAATCAGATGCAGGGAATCAGATGCGGGGAATCAGAGGCGGGTATCAGAGGCGGGGAATCAGAGGCGGGGAATCAGAGGCGGGGAATCAGAGGCGTGGAATCAGAGGCGGGGAATCAGAGGCGGGGAATCAGAAGTGGGGAATCAGAGGTGGGGAATCAGAGGCGGGGAAACAGAGGCGGGGAATCAGAGGCAGGGAATCAGAGGCGGGCAATAAGATGCAGGGAATCAGAGGCAGGGAATCAGAGGCAGGGAATCAGTAAAGAGTTATCAGAGGCAGGGTATCAGAGGCGGGGAATCAGAGGGGGGTATCAGATGCGGGTCATCAGAGGCGGGGAATCAGAGGCGGGGAATCAGAGGCGGGTATCAGAGGCGGGGAAAGATATGTGGGGAAACGTAGGCCAGGAAAGTTGAGCGGAAAGGGAGGCAGTGAGTCAGAGGTGGAGAATCAGAGGCGGGGAATCAGAGGCTGGGAATCAAAGGTGGGGAAACAGAGGCGGGGAATCAGAAGCGGGGAATCAGAGGTGGGGAATCAGAGGCGGGGAATCAGAGGCGGAGAATCAGAGGCGGGCAATCAGATGCAGGGAATCAGAGGCAGGGAATCAAAGGCAGGGAATCAGAGGCAGGGAATCTGAGTTAGGGAATCTGAGGTGGGGAATCAGAGGCTGGGAAACAGGCGGGTAAACAGCGGCGGGTAAACATAGGCGGGGAATCAGAGGCGGGGAATCAGAGGTGGGGAATCAGAGGCGGGGAAACAGAGGCGGGGAATCAGAGGCAGGGAATCAGAGGCGGGCAATAAGATGCAGGGAATCAGAGGCAGGGAATCAGAGGCAGGGAATCAGTAAAGAGTTATCAGAGGCAGGGTATCAGAGGCGGGGAATTAGAGGGGGGTATCAGATGCGGGTCATCAGAGGCGGGGAATCAGAGGCGGGGAATCAGAGGCGGGTATCAGAGGCGGGGAAAGATATGTGGGGAAACGTAGGCCAGGAAAGTTGAGCGGAAAGGGAGGCAGTGAGTCAGAGGTGGAGAATCAGAGGCGGGGAATCAGAGGCTGGGAATCAAAGGTGGGGAAACAGAGGCGGGGAATCAGAAGCGGGGAATCAGAGGTGGGGAATCAGAGGCGGGGAATCAGAGGCGGAGAATCAGAGGCGGGCAATCAGATGCAGGGAATCAGAGGCAGGGAATCAAAGGCAGGGAATCAGAGGCAGGGAATCTGAGTTAGGGAATCTGAGGTGGGGAATCAGAGGCTGGGAAACAGGCGGGTAAACAGCGGCGGGTAAACATAGGCGGGGAATCAGAGGCGGGGAATCAGAGGCGGGGAATCAGAGGCGGGGAATCAGAGGCAGGGAATCAGAGGCGGGGAATCAGAGGCGGGGAATCAGAGGCGGGGACTCAGAGGCGGCGAATCAGAGGCGGGGTATCAGAGGAGAGGAATCAGAGGCGGGGAATAAGAGGCGGAGAGTCAGAGGCGGGGAATCAGAGGCGTGGAATCAAAGGCGGGGAATCAGAGGCGGGGAATCAGAAGTGGGGAATCAGATGTGGGGAATCAGAGGCAGGGAATCAGAGGCAGGGAATCAGAAGCGGGCAATCAGAAGTGGGGAATCAGAGGCAGGGAATCAGAGGCGGGGAATCAGAGGCGGTGAATCAGAGGCGGGGAATCAGAGGCGGGGAATCAGAGGCGGGGAATCAGAAGTGGGGAATCAGAGGTGGGGAATCAGAGGCGGGGAATCAGAGGCGGGGTATCAGAGGCTGGCAATCAGATGCAGGGAATCAGAGGCAGGGAATCAGAGGCAGGGAATCTGAGGCAGGGAATCTGAGGCAGGGAATCTGTGGTGTGGAATCAGAGGCGGGAAAACAGGTGGGTAAACAGAGGCAGGTAAACGTAGCTGGGGAATCAGAGGCGGGGAATCAGAGGCAGGGAATCTGAGGCGGGGGATCAGATGCAGGGAATCAGATGCGGGGAATCAGAGGTGGGGTATCAGAGGCGGGGAATCAGAGTCGGGGAATCAGAGGCGGGGAATCAGAGGTGGGGAATCAGAGGCGGGGAATCTGAGGCGGGGAATCAGATGCAGGGAATCAGATGCGGGGAATCAGAGGCGGGTATCAGAGGCGGGGAATCAGAGGCGGGGAATCAGAGGCGGGGAATCAGAGGCGTGGAATCAGAGGCGGGGAATCAGAGGCGGGGAATCAGAAGTGGGGAATCAGAGGTGGGGAATCAGAGGCGGGGAATCAGAGGCGGGGTATCAGAGGCGGGCAATCAGATGCAGGGAATCAGAGGCAGGGAATCAGAGGCAGGGAATCTGAGGCAGGGAATCTGAGGCAGGGAATCTGTGGTGTGGAATCAGAGGTGGGAAAACAGGTGGGTAAACAGAGGCAGGTAAACATAGCTGGGGAATCAGAGGCGGGGAATCAGAGGCAGGGAATCTGAGGCGGGGGATCAGATGCAGGGAATCAGAGGCGGGGAATCAGAGGCGGGGAATCAGAGGCGGGGAATCAGAGGGGGGAATCAGAGGCGGGGAATCAGAGGCGGTGAATCAGAGGCGGGCAATCAGATGCAGGGAATCAGAGGCAGGGAATCAGAGGCAGGGATTCAGATGCAGGGAATCTGAGGTAGGGAATCTGAGGTGGGTAATCAGAGGCGGGGAAACAGGCGGGTAAACAGAGGCAGGTAAACATAGGCGGGGAATCAGAGGCGGGGAATCAGAGGCGGGGAATCAGAGGTGGGGAATCAGAGGCGGGGAATCAGAGGCGGGGAATCAGAGGCGGGGAATCAGAGGCGGGGTGTCAGAGGAGGGGAATCAGAGGCGGGGAATCAGAGGCGGGGAATCAGAGGCGGGGAATCAGATGCGTGGAATCAGAGGCGGGGAATCAGAGGCGGGCAATCAGATGCAGGGAATCAGAGGCAGGGAATCAGAGGCAGGGAATCAGAGGCAGGGAATCTGTGGTGTGGAATCAGAGGCGGGGAATCAGAGGCGGGGAATCAGAGGCGGGGAATCAGAGGGGGGAATCAGAGGAGGGGAATCAGAGGCGGTGAATCAGAGGCGGGCAATCAGATGCAGGGAATCAGAGGCAGGGAATCAGAGACAGGGAATCAGATGCAGGGAATCTGAGGTAGGGAATCTGAGGTGGGGAATCAGAGGCGGGGAAACAGGCGGGTAAACAGAGGCGGGTAAACATAGGCGGGGTATCAGAGGAGGGGAATCAGAGGCGTGGAATCAGTGGCGGGGTATCAGAGGAGGGGAATCAGAGGCGGGGAATCAGAGGCGGGGAATCTGAGGCGGGGAATCAGATGCAGGGAATCAGATGCGGGGAATCAGAGGCGGGTATCAGAGGCGGGGAATCAGAGGCGGGGAATCAGAGGCGGGGAATCAGAGGCGTGGAATCAGAGGCGGGGAATCAGAGGCGGGGAATCAGAAGTGGGGAATCAGAGGTGGGGAATCAGAGGCGGGGAAACAGAGGCGGGGAATCAGAGGCAGGGAATCAGAGGCGGGCAATAAGATGCAGGGAATCAGAGGCAGGGAATCAGAGGCAGGGAATCAGTAAAGAGTTATCAGAGGCAGGGTATCAGAGGCGGGGAATCAGAGGGGGGTATCAGATGCGGGTCATCAGAGGCGGGGAATCAGAGGCGGGGAATCAGAGGCGGGTATCAGAGGCGGGGAAAGATATGTGGGGAAACGTAGGCCAGGAAAGTTGAGCGGAAAGGGAGGCAGTGAGTCAGAGGTGGAGAATCAGAGGCGGGGAATCAGAGGCTGGGAATCAAAGGTGGGGAAACAGAGGCGGGGAATCAGAAGCGGGGAATCAGAGGTGGGGAATCAGAGGCGGGGAATCAGAGGTGGAGAATCAGAGGCGGGCAATCAGATGCAGGGAATCAGAGGCAGGGAATCAAAGGCAGGGAATCAGAGGCAGGGAATCTGAGTTAGGGAATCTGAGGTGGGGAATCAGAGGCTGGGAAACAGGCGGGTAAACAGCGGCGGGTAAACATAGGCGGGGAATCAGAGGCGGGGAATCAGAGGTGGGGAATCAGAGGCGGGGAAACAGAGGCGGGGAATCAGAGGCAGGGAATCAGAGGCGGGCAATAAGATGCAGGGAATCAGAGGCAGGGAATCAGAGGCAGGGAATCAGTAAAGAGTTATCAGAGGCAGGGTATCAGAGGCGGGGAATCAGAGGGGGGTATCAGATGCGGGTCATCAGAGGCGGGGAATCAGAGGCGGGGAATCAGAGGCGGGTATCAGAGGCGGGGAAAGATATGTGGGGAAACGTAGGCCAGGAAAGTTGAGCGGAAAGGGAGGCAGTGAGTCAGAGGTGGAGAATCAGAAGCGGGGAATCAGAGGCTGGGAATCAAAGGTGGGGAAACAGAGGCGGGGAATCAGAAGCGGGGAATCAGAGGTGGGGAATCAGAGGCGGGGAATCAGAGGCGGAGAATCAGAGGCGGGCAATCAGATGCAGGGAATCAGAGGCAGGGAATCAAAGGCAGGGAATCAGAGGCAGGGAATCTGAGTTAGGGAATCTGAGGTGGGGAATCAGAGGCTGGGAAACAGGCGGGTAAACAGCGGCGGGTAAACATAGGCGGGGAATCAGAGGCGGGGAATCAGAGGCAGGGAATCTGAGGCGGGGGATCAGATGCAGGGAATCAGATGCGGGGAATCAGAGGTGGGGTATCAGAGGCGGGGAATCAGAGTCGGGGAATCAGAGGCGGGGAATCAGAGGTGGGGAATCAGAGGCGGGGAATCTGAGGCGGGGAATCAGATGCAGGGAATCAGATGCGGGGAATCAGAGGCGGGTATCAGAGGCGGGGAATCAGAGGCGGGGAATCAGAGGCGGGGAATCAGAGGCGGGGACTCAGAGGCGGCGAATCAGAGGCGGGGTATCAGAGGAGAGGAATCAGAGGCGGGGAATAAGAGGCGGAGAGTCAGAGGCGGGGAATCAGAGGCGTGGAATCAAAGGCGGGGAATCAGAGGCGGGGAATCAGAAGTGGGGAATCAGATGTGGGGAATCAGAGGCAGGGAATCAGAGGCAGGGAATCAGAAGCGGGCAATCAGAAGTGGGGAATCAGAGGCAGGGAATCAGAGGCGGGGAATCAGAGGCGGTGAATCAGAGGCGGGGAATCAGAGGCGGGGAATCAGAGGCGGGGAATCAGAAGTGGGGAATCAGAGGTGGGGAATCAGAGGCGGGGAATCAGAGGCGGGGTATCAGAGGCGGGCAATCAGATGCAGGGAATCAGAGGCAGGGAATCAGAGGCAGGGAATCTGAGGCAGGGAATCTGAGGCAGGGAATCTGTGGTGTGGAATCAGAGGCGGGAAAACAGGTGGGTAAACAGAGGCAGGTAAACATAGCTGGGGAATCAGAGGCGGGGAATCAGAGGGAGGGAATCTGAGGCGGGGGATCAGATGCAGGGAATCAGATGCGGGGAATCAGAGGTGGGGTATCAGAGGCGGGGAATCAGAGTCGGGGAATCAGAGGCGGGGAATCAGAGGTGGGGAATCAGAGGCGGGGAATCTGAGGCGGGGAATCAGATGCAGGGAATCAGATGCGGGGAATCAGAGGCGGGTATCAGAGGCGGGGAATCAGAGGTGGGGAATCAGAGGCGGGGAATCAGAGGCGTGGAATCAGAGGCGGGGAATCAGAGGCGGGGAATCAGATGTGGGGAATCAGAGGTGGGGAATCAGAGGCGGGGAAACAGAGGCGGGGAATCAGAGGCAGGGAATCAGAGGCGGGCAATAAGATGCAGGGAATCAGAGGCAGGGAATCAGAGGCAGGGAATCAGTAAAGAGTTATCAGAGGCAGGGTATCAGAGGCGGGGAATCAGAGGGGGGTATCAGATGCGGGTCATCAGAGGCGGGGAATCAGAGGCGGGGAATCAGAGGCGGGTATCAGAGGCGGGGAAAGATATGTGGGGAAACGTAGGCCAGGAAAGTTGAGCGGAAAGGGAGGCAGTGAGTCAGAGGTGGAGAATCAGAGGCGGGGAATCAGAGGCTGGGAATCAAAGGTGGGGAAACAGAGGCGGGGAATCAGAAGCGGGGAATCAGAGGTGGGGAATCAGAGGCGGGGAATCAGAGGCGGAGAATCAGAGGCGGGCAATCAGATGCAGGGAATCAGAGGCAGGGAATCAAAGGCAGGGAATCAGAGGCAGGGAATCTGAGTTAGGGAATCTGAGGTGGGGAATCAGAGGCTGGGAAACAGGCGGGTAAACAGCGGCGGGTAAACATAGGCGGGGAATCAGAGGCGGGGAATCAGAGGTGGGGAATCAGAGGCGGGGAAAAAGAGGCGGGGAATCAGAGGCAGGGAATCAGAGGCGGGCAATAAGATGCAGGGAATCAGAGGCAGGGAATCAGAGGCAGGGAATCAGTAAAGAGTTATCAGAGGCAGGGTATCAGAGGCGGGGAATCAGAGGGGGGTATCAGATGCGGGTCATCAGAGGCGGGGAATCAGAAGCGGGGAATCAGAGGCGGGTATCAGAGGCGGGGAAAGATATGTGGGGAAACGTAGGCCAGGAAAGTTGAGCGGAAAGGGAGGCAGTGAGTCAGAGGTGGAGAATCAGAGGCGGGGAATCAGAGGCTGGGAATCAAAGGTGGGGAAACAGAGGCGGGGAATCAGAAGCGGGGAATCAGAGGTGGGGAATCAGAGGCGGGGAATCAGAGGCGGAGAATCAGAGGCGGGCAATCAGATGCAGGGAATCAGAGGCAGGGAATCAAAGGCAGGGAATCAGAGGCAGGGAATCTGAGTTAGGGAATCTGAGGTGGGGAATCAGAGGCTGGGAAACAGGCGGGTAAACAGCGGCGGGTAAACATAGGCGGGGAATCAGAGGCGGGGAATCAGAGGCGGGGAATCAGAGGCGGGGAATCAGAGGCAGGGAATCAGAGGCGGGGAATCAGAGGCGGGGAATCAGAGGCGGGGACTCAGAGGCGGCGAATCAGAGGCGGGGTATCAGAGGAGAGGAATCAGAGGCGGGGAATAAGAGGCGGAGAGTCAGAGGCGGGGAATCAGAGGCGTGGAATCAAAGGCGGGGAATCAGAGGCGGGGAATCAGAAGTGGGGAATCAGATGTGGGGAATCAGAGGCAGGGAATCAGAGGCAGGGAATCAGAAGCGGGCAATCAGAAGTGGGGAATCAGAGGCAGGGAATCAGAGGCGGGGAATCAGAGGCGGTGAATCAGAGGCGGGGAATCAGAGGCGGGGAATCAGAGGCGGGGAATCAGAAGTGGGGAATCAGAGGTGGGGAATCAGAGGCGGGGAATCAGAGGCGGGGTATCAGAGGCGGGCAATCAGATGCAGGGAATCAGAGGCAGGGAATCAGAGGCAGGGAATCTGAGGCAGGGAATCTGAGGCAGGGAATCTGTGGTGTGGAATCAGAGGCGGGAAAACAGGTGGGTAAACAGAGGCAGGTAAACATAGCTGGGGAATCAGAGGCGGGGAATCAGAGGCAGGGAATCTGAGGCGGGCGATCAGATGCAGGGAATCAGATGCGGGGAATCAGAGGTGGGGTATCAGAGGCGGGGAATCAGAGTCGGGGAATCAGAGGCGGGGAATCAGAGGTGGGGAATCAGAGGCGGGGAATCTGAGGCGGGGAATCAGATGCAGGGAATAAGATGCGGGGAATCAGAGGCGGGTATCAGAGGCGGGGAATCAGAGGCGGGGAATCAGAGGCGGGGAATCAGAGGCGTGGAATCAGAGGCGGGGAATCAGAGGCGGGGAATCAGAAGTGGGGAATCAGAGGTGGGGAATCAGAGGCGGGGAATCAGAGGCGGGGTATCAGAGGCGGGCAATCAGATGCAGGGAATCAGAGGCAGGGAATCAGAGGCAGGGAATCTGAGGCAGGGAATCTGAGGCAGGGAATCTGTGGTGTGGAATCAGAGGCGGGAAAACAGGTGGGTAAACAGAGGCAGGTAAACATAGCTGGGGAATCAGAGGCGGGGAATCAGAGGCAGGGAATCTGAGGCGGGGGATCAGATGCAGGGAATCAGAGGCGGGGAATCAGAGGCGGGGAATCAGAGGCGGGGAATCAGAGGGGGGAATCAGAGGCGGGGAATCAGAGGCGGTGAATCAGAGGCGGGCAATCAGATGCAGGGAATCAGAGGCAGGGAATCAGAGGCAGGGATTCAGATGCAGGGAATCTGAGGTAGGGAATCTGAGGTGGGTAATCAGAGGCGGGGAAACAGGCGGGTAAACAGAGGCAGGTAAACATAGGCGGGGAATCAGAGGCGGGGAATCAGAGGCGGGGAATCAGAGGTGGGGAATCAGAGGCGGGGAATCAGAGGCGGGGAATCAGAGGCGGGGAATCAGAGGCGGGGTGTCAGAGGAGGGGAATCAGAGGCGGGGAATCAGAGGCGGGGAATCAGAGGCGGGGAATCAGATGCGTGGAATCAGAGGCGGGGAATCAGAGGCGGGCAATCAGATGCAGGGAATCAGAGGCAGGGAATCAGAGGCAGGGAATCAGAGGCAGGGAATCTGTGGTGTGGAATCAGAGGCGGGGAATCAGAGGCGGGGAATCAGAGGCGGGGAATCAGAGGGGGGAATCAGAGGAGGGGAATCAGAGGCGGTGAATCAGAGGCGGGCAATCAGATGCAGGGAATCAGAGGCAGGGAATCAGAGACAGGGAATCAGATGCAGGGAATCTGAGGTAGGGAATCTGAGGTGGGGAATCAGAGGCGGGGAAACAGGCGGGTAAACAGAGGCGGGTAAACATAGGCGGGGTATCAGAGGAGGGGAATCAGAGGCGGGGAATCAGTGGCGGGGTATCAGAGGAGGGGAATCAGAGGCGGGGAATCAGAGGCGGGGAATCTGAGGCGGGGAATCAGATGCAGGGAATCAGATGCGGGGAATCAGAGGCGGGTATCAGAGGCGGGGAATCAGAGGCGGGGAATCAGAGGCGGGGAATCAGAGGCGTGGAATCAGAGGCGGGGAATCAGAGGCGGGGAATCAGAAGTGGGGAATCAGAGGTGGGGAATCAGAGGCGGGGAAGCAGAGGCGGGGAATCAGAGGCAGGGAATCAGAGGCGGGCAATAAGATGCAGGGAATCAGAGGCAGGGAATCAGAGGCAGGGAATCAGTAAAGAGTTATCAGAGGCAGGGTATCAGAGGCGGGGAATCAGAGGGGGGTATCAGATGCGGGTCATCAGAGGCGGGGAATCAGAGGCGGGGAATCAGAGGCGGGTATCAGAGGCGGGGAAAGATATGTGGGGAAACGTAGGCCAGGAAAGTTGAGCGGAAAGGGAGGCAGTGAGTCAGAGGTGGAGAATCAGAGGCGGGGAATCAGAGGCTGGGAATCAAAGGTGGGGAAACAGAGGCGGGGAATCAGAAGCGGGGAATCAGAGGTGGGGAATCAGAGGCGGGGAATCAGAGGCGGAGAATCAGAGGCGGGCAATCAGATGCAGGGAATCAGAGGCAGGGAATCAAAGGCAGGGAATCAGAGGCAGGGAATATGAGTTAGGGAATCTGAGGTGGGGAATCAGAGGCTGGGAAACAGGCGGGTAAACAGCGGCGGGTAAACATAGGCGGGGAATCAGAGGCGGGGAATCAGAGGTGGGGAATCAGAGGCGGGGAAACAGAGGCGGGGAATCAGAGGCAGGGAATCAGAGGCGGGCAATAAGATGCAGGGAATCAGAGGCAGGGAATCAGAGGCAGGGAATCAGTAAAGAGTTATCAGAGGCAGGGTATCAGAGGCGGGGAATCAGAGGGGGGTATCAGATGCGGGTCATCAGAGGCGGGGAATCAGAGGCGGGGAATCAGAGGCGGGTATCAGACGCGGGGAAAGATATGTGGGGAAACGTAGGCCAGGAAAGTTGAGCGGAAAGGGAGGCAGTGAGTCAGAGGTGGAGAATCAGAGGCGGGGAATCAGAGGCTGGGAATCAAAGGTGGGGAAACAGAGGCGGGGAATCAGAAGCGGGGAATCAGAGGTGGGGAATCAGAGGCGGGGAATCAGAGGCGGAGAATCAGAGGCGGGCAATCAGATGCAGGGAATCAGAGGCAGGGAATCAAAGGCAGGGAATCAGAGGCAGGGAATCTGAGTTAGGGAATTTGAGGTGGGGAATCAGAGGCTGGGAAACAGGCGGGTAAACAGCGGCGGGTAAACATAGGCGGGGAATCAGAGGCGGGGAATCAGAGGCGGGGAATCAGAGGCGGGGAATCAGAGGCAGGGAATCAGAGGCGGGGAATCAGAGGCGGGGAATCAGAGGCGGGGACTCAGAGGCGGCGAATCAGAGGCGGGGTATCAGAGGAGAGGAATCAGAGGCGGGGAATAAGAGGCGGAGAGTCAGAGGCGGGGAATCAGAGGCGTGGAATCAAAGGTGGGGAATCAGAGGCGGGGAATCAGAAGTGGGGAATCAGATGTGGGGAATCAGAGGCAGGGAATCAGAGGCAGGGAATCAGAAGCGGGCAATCAGAAGTGGGGAATCAGAGGCAGGGAATCAGAGGCGGGGAATCAGAGGCGGTGAATCAGAGGCGGGGAATCAGAGGCGGGGAATCAGAGGCGGGGAATCAGAAGTGGGGAATCAGAGGTGGGGAATCAGAGGCGGGGAATCAGAGGCGGGGTATCAGAGGCGGGCAATCAGATGCAGGGAATCAGAGGCAGGGAATCAGAGGCAGGGAATCTGAGGCAGGGAATCTGAGGCAGGGAATCTGTGGTGTGGAATCAGAGGCGGGAAAACAGGTGGGTAAACAGAGGCAGGTAAACATAGCTGGGGAATCAGAGGCGGGGAATCAGAGGCAGGGAATCTGAGGCGGGGGATCAGATGCAGGGAATCAGATGCCGGGAATCAGAGGTGGGGTATCAGAGGCGGGGAATCAGAGTCGGGGAATCAGAGGCGGGGAATCAGAGGTGGGGAATCAGAGGCGGGGAATCTGAGGCGGGGAATCAGATGCAGGGAATCAGATGCGGGGAATCAGAGGCGGGTATCAGAGGCGGGGAATCAGAGGCGGGGAATCAGAGGCGGGGAATCAGAGGCGTGGAATCAGAGGCGGGGAATCAGAGGCGGGGAATCAGAAGTGGGGAATCAGAGGTGGGGAATCAGAGGCGGGGAATCAGAGGCGGGGTATCAGAGGCGGGCAATCAGATGCAGGGAATCAGAGGCAGGGAATCAGAGGCAGGGAATCTGAGGCAGGGAATCTGAGGCAGGGAATCTGTGGTGTGGAATCAGAGGCGGGAAAACAGGTGGGTAAACAGAGGCAGGTAAACATAGCTGGGGAATCAGAGGCGGGGAATCAGAGGCAGGGAATCTGAGGCGGGGGATCAGATGCAGGGAATCAGAGGCGGGGAATCAGAGGCGGGGAATCAGAGGCGGGGAATCAGAGGGGGGAATCAGAGGCGGGGAATCAGAGGCGGTGAATCAGAGGCGGGCAATCAGATGCAGGGAATCAGAGGCAGGGAATCAGAGGCAGGGATTCAGATGCAGGGAATCTGAGGTAGGGAATCTGAGGTGGGTAATCAGAGGCGGGGAAACAGGCGGGTAAACAGAGGCAGGTAAACATAGGCGGGGAATCAGAGGCGGGGAATCAGAGGCGGGGAATCAGAGGTGGGGAATCAGAGGCGGGGAATCAGAGGCGGGGAATCAGAGGCGGGGAATCAGAGGCGGGGTGTCAGAGGAGGGGAATCAGAGGCGGGGAATCAGAGGCGGGGAATCAGAGGCGGGGAATCAGATGCGTGGAATCAGAGGCGGGGAATCAGAGGCGGGCAATCAGATGCAGGGAATCAGAGGCAGGGAATCAGAGGCAGGGAATCAGAGGCAGGGAATCTGTGGTGTGGAATCAGAGGCGGGGAATCAGAGGCGGGGAATCA